>NW_026555333.1:23400307-23831075 GCF_029017545.1 Prosopis cineraria | reverse complement strand
TAAAATTAAATACATAAGAAACTACCAATGGGATTTGGGTCTAGCAAAAAAGGCTAGTTCTCCATAATATGATAAACCCAATATTCAAATCTCCACTAAAAGAGGTGCCCTATTTAGTGTTCGACTGTACCTCAAACAAGATTACCTTTAATAGGTGAACGTTCGAGCAATTAAAAAAAAAAAACAACTAAAAAATTATAATAACTTAAAAAGAAATCTAATCCCTGTTGGGAGAAGTTCCCACATTCAGTGCTCAACTGCGCTTCGAATAAGATTGCCTCCAATAGAAGGATACTCATAAGCAATAAAAAATAAAATTTCTTAGTATAAGCAAATTGTATATTGAAAATGATAGAATAAGTAGTAGCTTGATGCACACAAAGACTAAATGGACACCGTAAATATACGGGTCAATATGCAATATAATAATGCATTAAGGTCGATCCTATTAGAATTAAGAAAATTAGCAAATAGGGATTAAATTTTTAATTTCATTTAAGTCAAGCAAGCAACCTATAGTGGTGAATGATTTAAATTAAAAAAAATGTAAAGTAGGCAACTAAGATTTTAAAGCACTCTAAAGTCAAGAAACGATTAAGAAAGCACCTTAGAGTTCTAATCTCTCATTTGCTCTATTGCACTCAACTTATTGATTAAATTGATTTTAATTTCAGTTTTAAGGATTGGGACACTATAATTAATCTTGAATATATTCCTATTATCCAAAATTCTACTTAATTCTAATGCAACAATTTCTTGCCAAAATCAAATTAAGAGCATTAATTTCAAGTTCCTTCTAACCACTTAGGCCTTTTAGGTGCATTCCTGTCCTAAAGGCAAATTAACTATAGTTAATCCTAAGCATTCAATTCCAATGGTCTAAATAGAAATTATTTTCCCAAGTTTATTCCATTCCTCCAAATTATCACTTAATGGTGGCCAATCATTAAGCAATACAAATAAAAATTGGAATTAAAACATTTAAACATCCATTAATTATAAAGTAATCAGCAAATCAAGATACAACCAGAGCAAATGAGTTCATAGGACTCTAGAGAATCAAGGTTCAGTCACACATAACTAAATACAATCTCAAAACAGCAGAATAATGGGACCAAATCAAATACATAGGAGAAAGAAGGAGAAAAGTAAAGAAAAACTCAATGGAAACATGAATGGTGATGAGTTATCTTGCTCCCAAGCTCCCAAAATCACCCCAAGCTCTCCAAAATCTCCTCTGGACCTTCAAAAAATGTAAAAAATGAACCCTCCTTCGAAAAAACCTTAGTTTCACTCTTTTTATCAGATAGAAAAACTAATGATGTGCGTTTCTGGTACGAAACCTGTAGTAGTAGCCCCTATTTCTAGTTCAAAATTTGCCTTATAATACTGACCCACTGTGGTGGCTGCTGTAGTAGGTGATCATAACAATTTAATTTTCTCATTAAATTCATTATATTTTCTTCACCTCTTCCAACATCTTGTAGAGGTTTTTAAAATCTAAAATGAGTTAAATTAACAAAAGAAAATACTCTAAAACAAATCAAAACACCATATTAACAAAAAAAGCTAACTAACATCAAAATAAATATTAAACACAAGACAAATAAATAAAAATAACTAGATGACTCTCTAAACGATTAATAAAATCTTCAAAATATATAAAAATATAGAGAATCATCATAGCTATAATATCATATGCTAATACTCATTTTTTTAATGAAAAAAATCATACTCTTTAGAATAAATATTTTCAATATAAACAATTAAAAATATTTACATTTTATTTAAAAGTGTTAGCTTTAAGTATGAATGAGTATAAATTTAAAATTAAATGTATCATCCTTGACAAAATAAAAATTAATATTTTATTCCAAGAGTTGGAAAAAAATACAATATTTTATTATATTTTTATATTTTTATAATATGAACCCAATTTAATTCTTAAAAATTACCAATACAAATAACATTAATTTGCTTGATTCCTTAATTGTATAACTGAGAAAATATTCAAGCCCTAAAGACTAAAATTTTTAAAAAAACTTAAGTGGTACAAGTACAATATTTTAAGGGGGTAAATGATAATTTTTGAAGGGGGCAAGTGAAATTTTCCCCAACTTATAACCAAGAGATGTTATGATTTTAGTAGGGGCAGTTGCCCCTATCCCCCTAAACATAGGTTCATCCCTATCCCCCTCTAAGTACAGTGGGACCTCTAGCCAAGAGCTGTTAAAAAGGCTATTTATGGGGGTACTCTTTAAACCATAGCTTATGTGTAATATCACCCTTACCACCCCAACACTTAATCAACTACCTGTGGTAATTAGGGAGTAACTCAAATCAATTACCTTATATAATTAAAATGTTTAACCACAGTTATAAAAGAAACCAACCATAGTAGAAAGGAAAAGATCTAGTACAAAGGTTTACTATGGTTAAATTATTTGAACTAGTTAATTTATAACTTTAAAACTCCTTATTATGGTAGAATGGTTCTCAATCAAGTGTAACTATTAATGCCTAAATAGCCAGCACTAGTTAATACAAAATCGTAATGAAGATAAGATTCCAAATTTTATAAATTAAATATACTGATCAAAGCAAAAATAATTTTTTATCATATACAAGAAATATACAAAAGCATAAGATACCAATACGGTTTGAAAATATTTGACAATAGGGAATGTCATATTCCATAAATGAGCAATCCCCCATGGTAAAGGTTGATATGTTGTGGACTCTCTTATGTGTTGTATGCTGTGACATAGGCGTTATCCACTGTGATGCATTATATAGGCAATGACAACACACCACCATCATATTATAAATTCGAGTGTCAAACTTTTGACACACCCTAAATCTCCATCCAATATCTGAATAAAGTGATCTAAATGTTTATTGAAAGCTTCTTTAGTATACTAGCTAATATAAGGGTTTCTTTCATTCCAAAATTTATTTTATACCAAATAGTTGAACAATCAAACCCAAACTAATCACATTTCCACACATTTTCATAAGTAGGGTTTCCCAAAACTCAATCCAAATGCTAAAAGCCCAATCTAATACCTAGACCACATTCAAGAGACTTAGGGTAACATGTACAATACACCACATCAATCAAATACAACACATATATATCACAATTTTACTTCTCAACCCCAAAATTCCACAAATTCAAGAAGGAGATTTCAATATCATTTTCTCAAAATAACTATCCATTATCACCAGATTATCACAACCATATTTGCACCAATATTTTAGCCCTTTACATATGATTCATTTCACATAACACATACCTTAGGGCCTAAAACATAATCAATCAAAAATAAGCATGTAAATGATGCAAGTATATCAAAACATAACCCTAGTTGGCAACAAAAATAAATTACACATATTTAAACAAAGTAACGTGAGGCATTATAGAAGGAAAATAAAATTCCTACGCCTCAAGTCTTTTCCCTTTGTCCTACCCTAAGCTACTTCTTGTGACATGTTAAATAAGGAATGAGTACAACTACATAATAACGAGAGTAGTCTAAATCATGCACATGCAATTCAACCAATTATAGGCATGTAAAGCAAGCAATTTCGTAGCAATCATATCCACACTCATAAAAAATATCATAATATTTAGTTTCATATTCATCAATCATATGACAATATTCAATGAGATGTATAATCAATAACCTCCTTTATCAACTCCTAATACCTCCAATTGAATCTGGGAGCTATTAAATTAAACAAGGCTATCTCTATGTAAATAGACTTAGCTCGCTCTTGGACCACATAGTCTCCCATTCTTGAATACCTCAAGTGTCATTAGCCCTACCCTATACCCAATTTAGGGTAACGTTAAGGGCCTAAGGGTCTAGGTAACCTACCCCACACTTACTCTTGGGTGATGGTAAGGAATACTTGAGCCTAACCAAATACTAGAGCCTCTAAAAATGTTGATACCATCCATGTGGACTCAATGTACTTGTCTCCCTTAAGGGGAACCCTCGCCATAAATCATGATCATGCAAATAACCACATGCTTAACACATATATAGCATGTCATTTCTCAATTAGTCATGCCTAATATGCATAGCAATACCCATATCAATAAATCCATAATCAACATCATGTATTATCATTCAATTCCATCATATTTAAAACCATCACTTATATCATTATAACCTTTATTACACAACCTTATTTATTCTCATGAATTTCCAAATCATCATTTCTATAGCTTTTCTCATTTGCATACTACATAAATAGTATAACAATAATTTTTTTTTCTTTCTTTTACAATCATTTTCAAGAAGCCACAATTGCATTTATAAATTTCTAAAACAAAAAGCATGTTAGTTTAATTATGAAAATATATTTACATGTTCACAGTAACCCATAATTAACCAAACAAGCATTAATACACAAGTTAGATTCTCCTAGTTAATTTAAAATTTTGACAATTCAAAGTTTACCCCTTACTAAACTTGCTTTCGGAGTTAAAATCAAGCTTAAATGGTGCGTAATGTAGTTAGTTAATCTACAATTAACAACAATAGTTGTCAACATTACTATCTTTTAACTCACTTCTAATTCTCTAATCTCATATTTTAATGACCTAAAATTCCAATCTCTTGGGTTTTCTCACAACCATTGGGTACATTATTTTTCATTAACTCCATTTAACTCACACTAACTTAAATATAATCAATTATAAGACCCAAAACCATCATTAAAGTGTCTAGAGTTCGTCTAAAACCTAATATCCAATCTCTCAACCTTATAGAAACTCTAAATTTGGGTATAGGAAGCTTAAATAACTTGTAGTAGTCTTATTTAAACTAATGGGTTCAGACCCATATGATTAGGTTAATTGCATACCTTTTAAAATAGTTACTAATTTTAACCCTAATGTAGTAAAGGATCAACCTTAGGTCATCTCCCTAGTGAGGGTTCTAATTCAAATGTGAGGTAACTAAGTGGACAAGTTACTTAAGTGTTTGAGAATTGAACTACACTAAACTATCTAAAACACTAATGAAAGCTAAGCTAAGGGAAATGAATGAAATACCCTATGTCAATTATAAAGCTCCTTAAGAATTCAATGTTAGAGATTTCATTGTTCACTAAAGTGTTTAACTAAGAATCCATTCCTCACTAGATCAAATTCCTCCTAGATTCAATTAAACCTAGTTAGATTAGCTAGTTAACCTAACTCAATTCCCTATATTAAGGTGAATGAAGCCACAGCCAACCTACTAAATTAAGTGTCCTAGTATGTTTCCTCTAAGAAATGCCACGGCCAAGCTAGGATCAGACATGTAAGTATCACAAAATTATGCGACATAACAATTCAAGTCAAGGAACCAACTTATAAAATTATGTAAAGGCTAATTCAAGACAAATCATATTATATTAACTCAATATTAAACATGATATGGCCAAAATTTCTAGCATTGAACAAGGAAAATGAATAGAGTCTACAACATTCCTTCATTACACAAGATGATGATATCAAATAATTAGAGCTAAAAGCCAATTAAATTGTAACCTCAATCTAGCATTGCAACTTAAAGTAAAATGAACAAAATATAGGGTTAAAAGATCCTTATCGAAGTGAAGACTATGTGAACTCCATCTCTTTCCTCTCCCTCTAGGAATCCTTTATGATCTCTAGCCTTCTATCACCATGATTAAAACTACCAAGCTCTTCCTAATTAGGCTGAACCTCTTGCCTTCTCTCGTGGTTGATTTGATCCTTCAATCCTTGAACACTTAAGAGTGTTTGGACAAGATTTTAGAGATAAGAAGAATGAGAGTGGTCTTGTGTGATTTAGTTGAGAATTGAGAGAGACATGAGTGGATGATTAGGAGAGAAAATGGAAGAACAAGTGAGAAAGTGAGAGAAAATGTTTGAAGTTGGGAAAACTAGCATGTGATCTAAATGAGAGACTTGGAGAACAAAATGGATTAAGGGAAAATGAGAGAAAAGTGATGGAAACTTGCAAAGTGATTGCAGTGTTCAACTATCTAGTGACTTGGCCAAAACTAACTAGTATTTTGGAGGGAAATTGGTGACAATTTCAAAGCTAGACTTGATCTCATACAATGCACCATTTCAAGCCTAATTTACTCCCTCTCAAATCTGACTTTTTCACACCAAAATTTCCCTTTAGAAGCCTTCTTTGGTTGCCTTGAATTATGTCTTCAATTCTCACATTTATTCACCTAAGTCACAATTTAATCACATAATCAAATAAACATATTATGAAATTTATTTAATTTGACTAAGATATAAATATTTAATTCATACAAGATATTAAAATCAGTAAGGGAATATGAATATAAAAGCCTCATAAGACATAAGTGTAGACAATCACATACTTAAACCAAAATTAAAGACTAAATGAAAATCTTAGAAAGATAACCTTAACATATTGTCTTTTCTTAATAACTCCCAACCTAAGATAAATAATAAAAACTAATTTGACTAATCATCTAAGGCCATCAAAAGACATAATTCTCAAGCTTAACCCCACGTTGATGAGAAAGTGCATTTTATAATCAAAATACTCCTAATACATGTAAACTTAAATATGAATGCATGTAGAAGTATTTGCACATGTAAAATGGCCCTATTTAGCTAAGAAATGTGTATAAATAATGTGTCTTATCACTATAGTTCTAGGGTCTGAAATTCAACACCCTATAACAAACTTGAACTCAAAATCTTGCTAGAAGGGAAGAGGAAGGAGTAATGAAGACTTACCTTGATAGAATCAAGCTTGAATCACTCTTAAATGTCCTAGAAATGAAGCCCTAATAGAGCTAAAATACTTCTCCTTCATTTATTTCCAATTTCCTTTCTATTTTTTGAACAGTTTGATGCCTCATTTAACTACGATTAGAGCCATCCACTACAATGTATAGCGATAAATGGTATAAAGATGGCTAGCCTAAATTTAATCTTCATATTAGGCCCTGGATGCCTAATATCCTCCCAAGCTTAATACAAAGGCTGTAATTCAATAGGCCCATTAGCTATCTCTAACCATTCTCAAATCATTCCTAAGCTTAAATTTACTTAATTATTCTTTTATTAACTAAATTAATCAAGGAATTAATTTTTAGAATGTTACAAATATCCTCTCCTTTTTAGAATTTTATGCAATTAATCTCATAGTATGCATACTTACTGAAATAAGTAAGGGTACTGTTACTTCATCTTCTCTTTAGTTTCCTAAGTGGCATCACTGAAAGTCATCCCTTTCCACATTACCTTCACCAGGTAGATTATCTTATTTCTCAATTGCTTATCTTTTGTATCCACAATCTACTCTAGTTCTGTATAGTAGATCAAATTCTCTTATAACTCAACATCTTCAAGCTCAATAACGTGAGATGAATTAGGCTGATACTTCTTGAGTTGTGACATGTGGAAGATGTAGTGTACACCTAATAAATGAGGTAGCAAGGTAAGCTGGTAAGCAACTTGTCCAATTCGCTCTAAGATCTCTAATAGACCAAAGAATTAAGGAGTCAACTTCTTAACTTGAATAGATCTCCCGATCTAGTTATCGATGTAATCCTAAAAATACATGCTGGCCAACCATAAACTCTAACAATCTCCTTCTCTCATCAGCATAACTTTTTGTCTACTCTAAGTCATGAGTAGTTTTTTTCTTGGTCAATTCTATCTTCCTACTCATCTAATCTACCATATTTGGACCCAAAATACATCTCTCACTTAACTCTATACAAAAAAGAGGCAATCAACACTTCTTGCTATATAAAGCCTCATAAAGAGCTATCTAAATACTAGAATAATAATTGTTATTATATGTAAAGGGCAGAGTCCCAGCTACCACTCAACTTCTTTTATTAGTTGTGTATGTTTAGAAAGTTGATAATCCTACTTCTAAATTTATTTTCCATATACATAGGGTATTTTTGCTTTTAAATTTATTTTCCATATATGTAGGGTATTTTTAGAGCACACACCCTTCTATCAAAATTATATTATATTATAGTTTGCTTGTTTAGACTAGAATTTCTCTTTGGTTACAAGATTTCATATCTCACCTATTATTCTAACATTTTTCAGGTAAGACCTATAGCTTACTCTCGATGAATCAAGTCAAGACTAATTTGACCTAAGCAAACATATATGTTCATTATTTGGCACTCTTATGCATGTGGTTTCTGGCCAAGTCTTTAGTGTATCTGTAATTAATTATTGGAATTATGATACCCCTATATTTTTGTTTTGTTGGTTTGTGGAGCTATCAATTTGCATGTTCTATGGTTTTAGGCCATAGATGGTTTACTAGTGATAATAGAAGCCCTCTCTTTTACAATAAGCTGTATCTTGCTTTTGCTTTTATTAGTAAATTTCCTTGAGGCAAGATCTTGGTTCATAGATCTAATTAATCTTTGTCTTTAGTTTTTATGGGTGTTACACTAGTAGTCCCTGTACGCCCTCCCTCTTCCTCCCTTTTTTTCTATTGTGATTCTACAGCTTCACAATTAGTAAAATCACTTAAATTCTTTTTTGTCCAGCCCAATACAAGATATTCAATGCTAGATAAACTCTACCTCTATAACCAAGTCATGGCTAGCTAATGTCTAGCACTAGACATGCCTATCTAGCTTTAGACAACTCTAAATGAAGCTATCCAACCTAAAAGGCCTATCTTTATGACTGATCCACTCATACCCACAATCAAACATCTTGAAACCCCCTATTTCTTAATTTTTAACCTATTTCTATAACTACCTTTAAGGCATTTCCAAATCATTCCTAATTAATTATAGATCCTCAAAACAAAAATTGGGATGTTATAGATAGACAAGGAGTGCTTGAGAAACATGTTAAATCCCTTGGTATGCATATAATGTGAGGTAAACTCATTGAAATGTTTTAACTGTGTTAATGAAAAATTCTATGTTTTTCTATGTTATTACATGTGAAGATGTAAGTGAAAACAAAATCTAATATGTTGTATAAATTGATGAGACTGGCTCTCTCACATGAGCAACCGCTTTTGACACTTTAGAGAAAGGAACAAAGATGATACATTGTGTTTATTAATAAGACAAGAGTACTGGTATGGAAGAGAAGAAACATGAACTATATGTCATCTCAACATAAAAGTAGATTAAGTCAAGATGAGATCCTAAAATATATATGGATTAAATAATGGATTCCCACATCCATGTTACATGTATTCATGCAACAAATTCTTTAAAAGTTGAAGTAATGTGAAAATGAGTTGAGTAGAAAAAGTTGAGTTTAGATATTGTATGTGTTTAGATTTATATATAAGTCTATACCATGTTAATGATAAATTAAAAAACAACATATGCTCTTATAACATAAGAGTAAAATCATAGCATGCAATTCATACCACATGTGCTAAAAGAACCACAAATGGCAAGCAAATAAATAAATCTTTGCTTCATTATTTTGTGAGTTCTATAAAGGAATAATCTTTTCATTAATGTTCTTTTGACTTTGACATTATCATCGAGATAAGTTATTTTGTTGACTTCATAATTGTAGATATTTTGCATATGAGAAATATACTATCTATCTTGAATTGACTCAAGAGGGATTAGATAGTTTAATGGAAAAGTGTATACAAGCAAATCTAGGATATTCGAGGCATAATCTCAATGTAAGACCATACTATGCTAGAGGGTTTTCTTTGTGAGTGCATGATTTTGGTGAACAAGATTTCTAGTACAAGCATCCATATAAAGGCATCATGCCCATGTGGTCACAGTAAAACATCTAGTATGATAAGGAGAGAGAAGATGAAGAAAATCCCATGGTAACTAATGTTAGAAATTATGCCCTAGAGCCAATCAATGTATTATGCACATTATTATTTAATGAATTTTTTTTTTGTTATCATAACAATTGCATGTTCAATATGATAATTGTAACCCTGGACAAACTATAGTGATTGTCCTAAATATCCCTGGTCGGTTATCTTTGAGGGATTATAGATGAAACAAGACTGGTATGACTTTGATTAATTATAGAGATACAAATTAAAAGTTATAGGCACTTGAAAGAGTACAAGGTGCTGGACTAACCCGCTATGAGAAAGCTGCATGGTACAAGTCATAAGCTTATCTCATATGTAACTATATCACTAAACCCTTTAACCTGAGATCATCGTGGATTCCTACATGATAACTATTGAACTTTGACCTAGTCAAAAGTCACCTTTGATAGGGTGATCATAAAGGCTATGATTGAGTTTAGTGATATTCATGTACAAGAATATGAGTGGTCAAAATAAAATTTGTCTCTCACATTAAGTGAGAGATATTACTAGGCCTCTCGATGAGTAAGACTAAGAAAATATATGGCCATACTACAATGGAAAGGGTTTTTCCATTGCTACTGTCAATCTACTCAGAGATCGAGAAAGTAATGGATAGGTAAAGGAGAATGACAATTCCATGTCTCATACTTGACCGAAACATCACGTGACAAAAGGAATGTGATATAGTTGCATGACAGGTTACATTAGATCATCGATCCCCATGTGAATTAGGTAGTTGTAAAGCCTTGCTAGAGGCCACTTATAACTTGTGGGCTAATAGCGTAATTAGCCCATCGCTAATTTCATATGGGCCTACAGGGTCACATACAAGAACGGCCTAACTCGAGCTATAATATTCAAGTTCGTTGAATCTGGAATACGTCTAGATTCAATGAATATAATATAGAGTGAATGAGTTATATGTATATATATATATATATTTAAATATTTATTTGATAAATATTTATATTTATATATATATATATATATATTTATATAAAATATAAAATTCAAAATATAATTATATATATATATGTATATATATCTATATGTGTGTGTGTGTGTATCAAATATGTATATGTATATGGTATATAAAATTAAATATAAATAATATAATATATATATATATATATTTGAAATATATATGTATATATATATTCGTATATATATATAATATAATATGTATATGTGATATATATTATATTATATTATATTATGTTAGTTTTAAATTTAATTTTATATGATAGATTAAATTTAATAACTAACATGATAAGAGAGAATATCATGTCAGTTTTATAATTTAAATTTATAAGATAAGTTCGAATTATATATGATATTATGGATTAAATTTATGAGATAAATTTAATAAAATTTTTGTGAGCTTTTAAGTGGAAGACAAAAACCCTTATCTATATATTATATATAGATAGGGACATCCTTATAAAGGAGAAGAGAGAGTTAGAAAAGTTCTGACAACAAAAACACTCTGAGAGCCATGAAACATCCCATGGAAAGAAAAATTAATGTTTAAAGAAGAATGAACGCTGAGAGTGCTAGCACGCTGTTTAAGTTAGAGAGCTGTTCGTGTGGATACCAGTAGAGAGAGCAGATCTATGTTGTTAGCTCCAGAGATCCAAACGTGCGCCAACTTCAAAGAATTAAAAGGTAACTCTTCTATCCACCTTGATTTAAATGAGTTCGTTCAGTTTATATCAGGATAGGGACTTTGAAATTTTAATCTTCTGCTCCGCCTTCCTATCCAACAACTAATCCATCAAGTGTGAGTGAAAGATGCTAGGTTTTATCCACTCCTGATTGATTAGTTGAGCCCAAAGGCATTATTATGTGGGGTATGCTTGGTAATTAAAGAAAAATATGGGTTAAATATTATGAGTTTACCTCTTAGAAAAAGGAGGAAACAATTACAATGACTCCCTCACACAAGATTGAGAATATGAGGAAGTGGGTGTCAATTTGAAATATACAAGCAAAAATATTGTTCTCTCTGTCTTTTGTATGTGTATTTGTTGTGAAAATAAGTTGGAGTTTGAGTGATTGTGATCACTTGTAGGTTGAAGACCAAGAAGCTTAAAAAATAAAAAAAGGTGTAACATAGTATAATATGGTCAAGATTGGCTTAAATAAAGTGTTACGCAGGCACACAACTATTTGAGATCTAATTATTAGATTCGAGTATTATTAGCTAGGTTTAATTAAGATAGCTATTTACACATGTTATTTTTCTATCCATGATGTTATATATTGAATTTAAAAGCAACTGAGCTTCTTTCACTTGATCCAACTATCATTAGTAAGTATTAAAAAGTGCGTCTAATTTCATATGAATAATAGAAAGAATTTTAGAAGTTGTTTGATTTGCTTGTGCATTATTATTTTCATTTTGCTTATGCGATATAATATTATTCATTCATATTTTATTTTAATTCATGGTAATGTTAAATTATAGAAAGAGTTGCCACCAATTCCTCATTTGGTTTCATGCAGTAACTAATTAGTTACTCTTTAAACAAAATAATTGTCACTCTTCAATAAAGTGGCAGGTTGCATTGGGGAAAAATATCCCTTTGAACCATGTAAACTGCTTGCTTGGTTAACCTCATTAATCGATTTTTGGGGGAGGAAATCAATTTTTAAAAGGAAATTATCCAAACAGCACAGTCATGAAATAATCAATTAATGAGGAGGGAATCGATTTTTTTGTTAAGCTATTTATAAAAGCTTATCTAATTCTCATTTTACCATATTAATAATAAATAATTTTTCAATAATTTATTTTTGTGTTAAATAAAATTAAACAAATTTAAAAATATTAGATAAAAATTTATCAATAATTTAATTTTGAGAAGCAATATCTTTTATGATAATTTGCATAGTTAAAATTGACTCTGACAAAATTATCCAAACATCTTTAATTTTGTTAAAATCAATATTAAAAAAATATCTAAACATATTGCGTTATAACTTAATCAATTATAATTAAAATTAAATATATTAATTAATTATTTTTATAATTAATTATATTTAATTAAAATTCAAACGGCTACAAAATAGTTTCCTCTTAAGAAGGAGTATAGATATATGGAGTTAAAGGTTTCAGACTTATTTCGAAAAAGCCACTTATTGAAAAGCTTTATAATTCCCAATACACACAGGACATTCTGAGTACTTCTTTCTCTCTTTTTGATGGGAATGATCATCTGGTCTGGATCAAAAAATAAACAGGAAGCTGTACTGTTAAAAAGTGATTCTCTATTCTGGACAATGAAGCACATGGATCTACTGGAGGCTTTTCTTGTATCTGGTATTGTTATTGGAAATTGCAAATTCATAAAAAAAAAATTTAGATAATGTTTGGATTGATGAATTTATATTTAGATTTTAGATTTCAAATAATGCCTTTTTGAATTTCACATTTTAAATCCATGTATTTTAAAATTATTTATTTAGATAATTTAAAATTTTTAAATGAAAAATAGAGATGAATTGAGATTTGAAATGAAAATTAAAAATTAAAAATGATAATATTATCTCTATTTTTTAGTCCAGGAGAGATGATAAAAGATACGAAAATCATAAAGATGTCAATATAATAAAAAGTTAAAGAGAATGAAATGTTTGAAATTATTAGAATTTCAAATGGTTATAATGTAGATGGAATTTGAAATTATAAAAAAAATTATAATTTAAAATGAATTTAAATTTGAATTAAATTAAAATTCATAAATTTTTGTGTATCTAAATGAGAAATTAATTTGGTCTAAATCTAAATCTCCATTAATCCAAATAAATCATGGATCTCTATTTAATAATAATCAAAAGTTGAATGCAAATGAAAACCTTAATTTTATTTATGGAGCTTTGAAATGATAAAATAATTTGGTCAAAAAAAAGAAATGATAAAATAATAATAATAACAACTCTAATACTAATGAATAAAATTTTTTATTCAAATATCCCTAATAAATAATCCTCGTATCTTAAACTAGTGTAAATTAATAAAATGAATTTGTACTGTTTAGAATAATTAATGAGAAAATTAATCATTTGAATCAAGCTGTCCCTATTCCAGTTATTGTTCGTAAGCACCATGTGTCCCGTTCGAATCCTTGCCCACTGTGTACAAATTGGAGAAAGTCTGGCTCATTTCTTCTTCCATTGCCCTTTCTCTAGAGCTTTATGGTTAATTTGCATATCATTTTTTTGTCACTAAATTCAGATGTTAATAAGGATCAGAGATGGTCTTTAAAGAAGCCTCAGGAAGAAAAGAATGGTGCATATATTTAAGAGTTAAGGTTTAATTTTATCCCTATACTTATTTTTTTAAGAGTGTTGGGTACCTTATACTCTTAAATGGATCAATTTTATTTCTAAACTATTTTTTCGAGGAGCAAAACACCCCCTCAATTAATGAATCGTTACCTCTACAATTATATGCTGATGTGACATGTCTGTGGGGCCACGCACAATGACAGGTAAAACTCTAACCATATCTTTTGGTGCTAATTTGCCTTCGAACTCTTTTTTAAGGAGTGTTGAGCACCCTAAAGTCTTTTTCTAAAAGCGCTAGGCACTCTTAAATCTTGTTAAAATAAAATTTAATAAATATTATTAAAATATTAAGTATTCTAATATTTAATAATTTAAATATTATTATTTAAAATATTATACCACCCAATTTAATATTTTTAATATTTTATAATTTTGTATTAAAAACAAAGAGAATGAACCTCCAAATTAATGAAGGAAATTTTTTTTCTTATCTCTCCATTTTTTTCTTGTTAAATAACTTTTTTTATAACACATTAAAGGAATAAGTAGTATCTTTCAAATAAACATTTTTATTATCATTTTGTTGGTCTTTATTGTCATATTTTTTTATTTTACTCTTAACACTGCAATTTACAGAAAGTATTAAATTTGGATAGTATAATATTTTGGAAAAAAATTGTTAGTTGACTTAAAAAAATTAAGAAACTTAACCAATATTAAAAATATAAGTAAGTTTCGACGCACACAAAAAGCATAACAATTTGGGCACTGCCTCAGAAAAAAATTAAAAATTGATATATAAAAAATAAGAAGTTATCTATAAATTTATAAAATGCTAGTTTGAGTCGTTAATATTTAAAAAATAATTTATAAATTTTAAATGAATATTTGTAAATAATAATATTTAAATTATTAAATATGAAAATATTTAATATTTTGGCAATATTTATTAAATTTTATTTTAATAAGACTTAAAGGTATTCAGTGCTCCTAAAAAAAGACTTTAGGGTACTCAGCATTTCTGAAAAAAGAGTTCAGGGGCATATTAGTATTAAAAAATATGGTTAGAGTCTTACATGTCCATATCAACTTATAACAATAGAGTTAACGGATGAGGTTTTTTGCTCCTTAAAAAAATAGTTTAAGGATAAACACTACTACAAAAAAGGAAATATAAAACGGTTATTTTTTTTATTATTTAATGGTTATGAACTATTGAGTAAGCTAGCATTGAATATTCTATGAACATTTATTCAATGATTTTTAGCCATTAAATATTCTCCATTTATTCAATGGTTTTTATTCTAAAACCATTACATTAATTTTTGGAATTTAGAAATGAGAAATTGTGAGAGATAATATTCAACGGTTTTGGACTGAAAACCACTGAATATTTTCTATTATTCAACAGTTATTCACTAATAACTGTTGAATGTATTACTTATTTAGTGGTTCTGTGACGCAACCATTGAATAGTTTTTATTGCATTATTAATCACCATATTCAACGGTTTTCTCTCATAACCGTTGAATATTGTGACCTAATTTTTTGCATTGACTAGACTGCATTTCTAACAACCCTCCTGCATTGTAAATTACAAATGATATTCTAGCATCCAGACACAAGTTCTAGCGAATAATAGTCACGTATATACATATAAATGTATAATGAATTCTTATAAAAAAAACTTATATACAACTTGAAGTGTTTAAATTAAAGCAATTAGTGGTTAAAACATGAAGCTCTGAATCCCAAAATTTGCCTAAGTTTCCTAACTATCACTACTGCTGGCTGTTGAAAGTAAACTATGCTTTAAAAATACTGTGTGCTAACTCTTCAAGGACTTCTTCCATTTGAGCATGAGTATATGTGTCACAGTATGTGTCCTCGTGGTACTATATGCAACAACAACAACAAAAAATTAAAATCATGTTTATTGATAAAAATTAATAAAATATTAATGAATAGGAAGACAATATATATTACATTATTCGAAAGAATTCCAATTGGAGCAAGTTGGATTATGTCCTTCATTAATTTCATGACAGCGTACCCACAATCCCTGATTTTGTCTACTTGCTCTAGGCACTACAATCATATAATGAATAAAAAAACTGAATAGTTAATTAATAATATGACATGACCTATATAGTGACGTTGCTAACATAATTAATGATAAATACATATACCTTGACAACTGTCCATTATGCTGCTGTATCAAACCGACTGCTGCCCTTTACTAGTTGTCGAAATTGTTAATCAACATCAGTGCGATACATGACAATGGCCCTAACGTGAAATAAAAAACTTGACATGAGAAATATTCATACAAAAAGAACAAATTACTTACATATACACAAACAAATTAATCAACTGATTAATCATTTTCACAATATGTGCTCTGTTAGAGGGATGGCCACTAGGAATAGGGTCAAGGTACCACACCCTCCCTAAAGTTGGATTGATCACAAGTAACATCTAGTGTCCCCTATGACAAAAATTATAATTAGAAAGTATCATATAAATAATTAAATTTTAAATAAATTAAAGTGAAACATCATAAAATAACTTACCCTTTACAATAAGGTGATATGAATATTGTGTTCTTGTTAGCACCACATTATTGGAAGTACTTTGAAAGCTTCTGAGATATTTCCAGTCCTTGCATAGGACTCATTATGTTGTGGCCATAAGGAGAGACCATATGAGGACTGACAAATATAATCCTCCATACTATATCTCTTTCAGCAAGTATGGTAGTGTAGAGGCTCCTTAAATGTCAAAATAACTAGAACAATATATGATTGAAGTAAGTGTGTGTGTGTTTTGTGTGTGTGTGTGTGTGTGTGTGTGTGTGTGTGTAGTTAAACATTTAATGAAAGGTTTCGGAAACATGCCTCATATATAAGTTACATAAGGTAGTGGTAGCCTTTGCATGGTTGAATAAATCATCCAACACCTCATTGTTGACTTGGTCAAAAGACTGTAGATCAACATACATGTCCATAAGGAAAAGGAGTAATACTCCTTGCATCTCGACATAAGTTTTTAGTAATTGTCGATTTTTGTTGGGTGCGACCTGATGCTTAGAGGCTTGAGGCTAAAGGGCTTTAGGCAGATGGACTTGAGGGAGAACTAGTATCTTTTGGAGAAATGCGATGGACTCTTTGGATTTATCAGAGTTCTTCTTATCCTTTCCCCTCTTCTGCTTAGTAATGAATGCTTTCATAGCCTCCAGTGCTTTCTTTCCCACCAATTTATCAACAGGCTAATTTTTTCAACATATAAGATAGTTAGATATCAACTATAAAAAAATTCAAAAGAAGTTAAATTTCAATTATAATTTTAACAAATATACCTTTAGAGATGGTGCCGAAATACGAAAAAGATGAACCGACCATGTAACAAAGCTGAGCGATGCATCTACTACTGTCCTTGCATCCGGAGTAGGATAGGGTAGATCATAATTAGGATTCTCAACTGTCTTTAAAAAAACTTTCACTGTCCCTTCAGGGATTTGTTCATTGTGAAGCATCACTTGCCCAGCAATATTGTACATACACCCCAATGCAACAACATGGTTGTCTTCTGCCAAATAGTCAATGTCGGCCTCACCCTACACAAATTTAAAAAAAAAAAAAAAAAAAAAAATTGTGCAATATGAACAATAAAAGTAGTATTATGTGTAAGATTATAGTAAAATGAATAATAATACCTCAAATAGGAGCTAAGATGGGATTGTGCAACTATCGTTTATACTGCCCAATAGAAGCCCCAACTTATGCCAGCTCAACAGCATGTCGATGAGTCTAGATTGTTCTTATATCTGTTGTGATTGTGCTAGTATCTGCTGCTTCTGTTCCGCTAGCTCTTGCCTCAACTCTTGAACCTCAGCAAAAGAAGCAGCCTTTTTACTGCACTTGAATGCATATCTAAAGTAATCTTTTCTTGTGACTCTAAAGCCAACGCCCTGAACACGACCAAGATGGTCAATATTCCCTGACGCCTTCTCCAATATATCCTCATCAACAGTTTGAGTGACTGTTAATGCCTCCTGAGTTAAAGTCTCCTGTGAAGCAAAAAAAAGCAAAGTGAATAAGTAAAAACTAATAATATTATATCAATATATCATTAATACTTACAATTGTTTCAACAACCGCTTTTGTTTTTAGGTTGTCAATATTGCCTACTTTATTTTTTTGAGCCTCAACCCAAATTCTGCCACGGGATATAGAACCCTTCGATACTTACTCTTTCTTAATCAAGTCCTTTTCAACTCCCACATATCCCTTACGTCCAACCTTATATGTATATTTATTCTTTTTTGCCAACTCTTTATTTTTTGTGCTTAATGCCTTTGAAAAAACACAAAACATGACAAGTCAATTAATATAAAAAGGAGGTGACAACAAAAGCAATAATACATAAATAAAATAACATTAATATTACCTTGAACTCTAGACTACGGTGTGAGTTGATAAAAGCTTTTCATTCATCCTCACTTACAATTATTGAAATAAGGGAAGGAACTGTATCTTCGATACCTTCTATGTCAGGGTTCACTAAAAATTTATGGGTAACAGAACTTTTAAAAGATCTTAAGGTTATCCTAACTTTTTGTAGAACAAACTTCTTACACCTTTCCTCGATCTTAAATCCTGACTGCAAGACAAACATGTCAATTTAAACAAATGATTGTAAAACATTAAGTTTTAAAAAGTAAGCAAAGTGATAGTATCTTACTGTTAAAGTTCTCCACACTATATCCATCATTGTTAGAGTTGCATTCTTCTAAGATTTTAAAGTAATGGGCACTGAGGACTTCGCTGCCATGCCAATATAATTAATGAAGTTATAACTATCAACTACTTGATTTTTATTGTTCCACTTGATAGTAAACTTTCTTCCTTCATTTCTTGTTTACTGACTTCCTCTATCACAACCAATCCCCTCCTTAATTATTCTTCCTACCTATCAAGGTTAGCCTTCTTCTTAGCCGGGTCATCATGTTGCCTACTTGGACTACTGGATCTAGAGCCAGTGTCAAGATGATCATGCTTAGTAGCCATTTACCTGTGAAAGCAATAATAATCAAGATTCAATAAATAAAAAAAGAATAAGTTAGAAAATAAATCAAAGAAATAATAACAACACATGCATTTTCTTTAATAAGTCAACAATAACATAACTACCTAGTTATGTTGTTCTTTTTCTTGTTCTTGTTTTAACTACTTTTTTAACTAATTTCTTCTTTACTTTAATAACCTTCTTCTTTTGTTGAATTGATTTCCCCATCGTAGAAATTCAAATTCCCTCATTATGATCACGTCTTACATAGAAAGCATTATCTTCAATACTGTCTACATCATCATCATTTTTAAATGATGTCCCATGAAATAGATCGATTTCAACCTCATCATTTCTTTGAATGTGCTCATTTTCTGTATCTTCCATTTGTTCAACTTTCTTGTTACTCCATAAAACAATAAACCATTCCTCTTTAGCTGGATCATGGACATAAAAAACTTGTTTGGCTTAGGAAGAAAAAATGAAAGGATCCTCTATGAACCCTTCCTTATTCAGATTCACCCTAATCAACCCAAAGTCATCAACATCTACCACATTCTTATATTCAACCCACTTACAACAGAAGATTGAAACTTGAAAGGAGATGTAATCTAACTCCCAAATGTACTCAATTACCCCGAAGTAATGCATTTTTGCGTAAATAGGTTTTTATCTTTTGCACTGGAATTGTGCATGCTATCACCTATGGTGGATACACCACTATTTTGTATCGTACTTCAGTCATCATGCTCCTTGTGTAGAACTTATACCCATTGCTAATATAGCTAGTGTAAGAGAAGACATGTTTGCTCGGACCTTGTACTAGCTATCTTAAACTATCAAGAACTGAATTAGGATCAGCATTGTACTTCCCTTTGATATGCTCTTTCAACTAGTTAATGAACTGTTTATTGTGCAGTTTGATGATCCAACTCTCTAATCGATGATAGTACTGCCTTTTTAGCTTTGCCTTATGAATTTTTGCATACTCATCAATCTCTGGAGAGTTGTACAGCACTAAAAGGTGTACTCTTTTCCATTAGTCACTTGAGATCATGGCAGCTTTTCTTCTCATTGTCCATTTTGTAGCTTCATCATCAATATTCCTTAAATTCTTTAAGTATTGACTATAGAAGTGAATAACCTCTTCATTAATATATCGTTCAACAATGCAACCTTCTAGTCAGCTACGACTTTTTACATACCCTTTCAATACTTTCATATTACGCTCAAAAGGGTACATCCTAACATCCACCTCAAATAAGCAAGGCCGCATAATTGAACCTCCCTAACCAAGTGAACGGTTAAGTAGACCATGATATCACAAAATGCAGGAAAGAGAAAAACATCTCTAACTCACATAATATTTGCACAATTCGGCTTTGCAACTTTAGCAACTTGTCAGGATTAATTACTTTACTACAGAGGCACCTAAAGAAGGAACATAGCTTTGTGATTGTACCTCACACATTATCAAGTAAAATACCATGTGTAGCCACCAGAATAAAATTTTCTATTAAAATATGGCAATCATAAGTCTTTAAACCCTTTAACTTTAGGTCCTTCATTGAGACAAGGTTTCTAACATTTGAAGAATAGCCATCTAGAACCATGACTATAGCAAGAAACTCACATAAACTTTTTTTTTTCTTTTCTAGACAATGTGTGAGCTACTGCTTAAAGAAATATAATTTCCCCACTTAAGAGCATAGGGTACCCAGTGCTCCTAAAAATAAATATAAGGACAAAATTAAACATGAGCCCTATATTTAATCATTGAAACAAAAAAGGTAAAAGGACAAGGGAGTGGAATGAGTTTATGTTTATGCAAAAATCTGGTTTTTCTTGATCATTAGTAGATTGAAAAGGCTTACAGAATCTTAAAGGCAAAATCGCTCTCTCTCTCTCTCTCTCTCAAACAAGCAAGCAAGCTTGTTTTTTAATTCAGAAGGCTTCAGAAGGCCGAGAACGCAGCAAATGGACTTACATGGTTCATTACAAGATGCAAAAGCAAGCTCGTTTTTTAATTTAGAAGGCTGAGCACGCAGCAAATGGACTTACATGGTTCATTACAAGATGCAAAGAAGATGGGGTTAGCAGTCTCAGATATGTCTTTCTCTAATATCTTTTATAATATCCCAAATTTGTAATTTCATTTTTCTTTTTCCACTGGATTATCGGTTTTGATTTCACATAAGAGATATTATTTCCATATCTTAAGTTTTGAAACGATGAAGTGTTGTTTTTTTTTTTACCATTTTCCAAAAATAATGGGGTGTAATTGTGGTATTTTTCTTTAAAAAATTATAAAAATACAAAACTTCATCGTCTTAGAACTTCAATCTATGAAAATGTTTCTTGTTTTATGAAGAATTTAATGATCCAATGAAAAAATAAATTAAAAAGTTATGACATTATAAAGAATACTAAAAAAAGCCATTATAGTGGCCCTAGTCCAAGAAGATGCTGCATCTCTTCAAATTTTATGGAGATCCTTCCTCCCTAGACAATATATAACTTCCAAAGTGAACTAATAATAAAAAATATGAAAAGAAATATATAATAATAGATAAAATAAAATAAAATTTATCTTCATATTAAAAGTAATATAGTTATGGGAATGAATCCCCTACAAGGGGAATTACGCAATAATTAAGAAGTGATATAATATAAGAAGAATGACAGATAAATTTCTCTAAAATAAAAAAAATGATAATTTGATCTTGCTAAATATAATAATGACAATGAGGTCCCAAGAGACTTTTTTGATATTAAATTTATGTGTGGAATTACTTTAGTACCCCTCTGCAACTAATTTTGTATAGTTCATAAATTTCATATAAATATTCGTAAGTTTGATTCTACTAATGATGAAAACTATTTAAAAAATTACAATTTTCTATCAGTAATTTTTTTCAATCAACAAAGTCCAACTAATTTGATATTAAAAAAAAAAGTCTAACTAATTTTATATGGTTCACAAATTTGTTATAAATATTTGCAAGTTTGATTCCACCGATAACTAAAATGATTTAAAAAATCACAATTTTCTATCAGTAAAGCCTAAATAATTTTATATCATTTATAAGTTTGATATAAGTATTTGTAAGTTTGATTCAATCAATGAGTAAAACAACTTAGAAAATCATAACTTTCTAAATCGCAAAAAGGTACAAAGTAATTTCACACAGAAATTTAATTTCAAAGAAGTCCTTTAAAACCTCACTGTAATTATTATATTTTGCGAAGCCAAATTATCATTTTTCTATTTTAGAAGAATTTATATGTCATTCTCCCTACCATATATTCAATATTCAATAATTAGTAGGAGAGTAGCGTATAATTTACTTCATATCTACCAAAGCACACAAACATTAGAGATTTTAAAACTATCATTTTTTTTTTAAAAAATATAACTTTAAATTCCTACATTTTATTCATATTTTGATATTGGTCCATGTACTTTTTTTGATGTTTAAATCCCTCCAAGGCTAGAATATCAAAAAAAAAATATAGGGACCAATAACAAATCGTGAATAAAATGCAGGAATGTAAAGTTATATTTTTTTTTTATGTCACTAGATTTGAGATACGGGTGGGTTAAACTCATATAGGCTTGGCCTTTATAAACCCGGCTCTTATGAACTACTAAGTTTTTTCAAAATTGATTGTTTTTAAAGTTTAACTTTTATTTAAAGAGTTCAAGATCATGCCTGTCGATCCATTTAAAAAATATTTATTTTTTAGATAAATTTTAATATTATAACATTACAAATTAATTTCTAATTGCTTTCCTGTATCAACACTTGAATAATTTTGGAATAATAATAAATTTGTGATTCCAACTTCCAGCAATCGATATTGTTTTAATATAACTAACTGTGTCTACGTTGTACTTTGTAAAATAGCCAACAAATTTGCGATAGGTTATAACTTAAAAAGGCAACAACACTGTCAATTTGCGCTTCGGTAAATAAAAAATGTATTTTGAAAAAAAAATGTTGTAGGGGGGAAAAGTATTTTATAATGGTTTTCAATTTGATGGACGAGGGATCAAGAGAGCTTTCTTGAAATTATATTCTGCCTCTCTTAAAAAAATATGTAAGGTATTTTTTAAAAAATTAAATGTTAAAAAATATAAGGTATTTTTAATTTTTTAAGATATAATTATTATCTTTTTTTTAAATTTTCCCTATTGAATAAATTAATTTATATTTATTTTAGGATGAAACACTCTATTAAATAGGAGTAAATATAAAGAGAGATGATTAATTTAAAAATAAGTAATTATTTTATTGAGATGAGATTCAGTTAAAAATTCTTTACATTTTTTAATGAAAAGAGTATATAAGAAAAAGTTTCCATGTTTTTATTTGCATTTTGAATTAAAAATCTTCTCAAGTGCCAACAATCCATAGCTTAGAAAATACATGCATAGGAGTTTATTGACAAACAATTAAATCCATAATTCAAGCAAACTTAAGGGAATAAACATGCAATCCATAATATAGTGTCCGTTTAAATTTTAGTTAGGTATAATTAATTATAAAAATAATTAATTAAATGATTGATTTTAATCATAACTGATTATGTTATAACACAATTTGTTTAGATATTATTTTTTAAAAATTAATTTTAACAGAATTGAAGATGTTTAAATAATTTATTTAGAATCAATTTTAACTATATAAATTACTATAAAGGACATTACTTTTTAAAATTAAATTCTTCATAAATTTGCATTTAATATTATTAAATTTGTTAAATTTTATTTAAGAAGTGAAATATATTATTTAAATTACATATTTGATTAATTATAGAAATTTAAATTATATTAATATTAACAATTTAATGTATTTAAATAAATAACTCAATATATCTTAGTTCAAATAAATTTAACATAAGAGAAAGATTTAATTCTTAAATATCAAACATTAATTTTACAATAACTAATGAAAATGATAATATATAAATTGATCTCTAATGACATCATCGATATGAGCTATATCTGACGATTATATTAAGCATTGTTTTGAAATTTTGGCAAAATAAAAAAAAATAACAATGTAACAAATGACGCAAAATCTATCTCTATCTCTCTCTCTCGGTGGACCTTTGCAACAATCTTTGTAATAATCTTAAATTTTAAATTAAATTAAATTAAATTTTCTCTACCAATTAATATCTTATTTGAATTAGTTATATAGTAAGTGCTTAGTAGAGGGTGATAGTTGACAGGAACTTATTTTAGTAATTTTTTGGAGGATCTACAGTTCAAATTTTACTAAGAAAAAAAAAGAGAAAAGAGTTTAATTTTATTTTTATTAAATTTTGTGCTTTTTTTATAATTTTTTCTTGAGTCTTTCTTTATAATTTTTTTCAATGCTTTTGATCTTTTTCAAAGAAGCTCACAAATATAGCTCTTGAAAAAAATCAATTTTTCTCCAACAATCGATTAACTGAGAAAAATGATGTTTGGGTATTTCTTTTTTATTAATCAATTTTTTCAGTTAAAATTGATTATTTTCTTAACCAAACTGGCACATAATCATACGACAACTAAAAGTGAATAATTAAGTTTGAGAAACTCTAGTGTAAAGATTAAAAATTCGTTTGGCAATCTATGTTGAGAATAGTTTTTTGTTCTCCAAAATAAAAGAACAAAAAAAATATATTTAGTAACATATTTTTAGGAAGTGTTTTGAAGAATAAAAAAATTAAATATTATTTAGAAGAATAAAAAAATTAAAACATCTTTTAAGTGTTCTGAAATTATTGTTTTAAAGAATAAAAAAAATAAAAAAACAATCATTTTTATTACTTTATTTTTATTTTTGAAGTATATTTTATAAAATATCAGTTCTCAAAATAATTAAATAAAAATATTTTCAAATAAGCCCTAATGATTTGCGCGTTCCACTAGCCGAAAACAGAGGAAGCCTTTTCAAATAAGCTTTTTGCTCCTTTAGAATTGCCAAGCATGCCAGGGGCAGATCTTCAAAAAAGTAATTTTATCAAATGACTGTAAGTTCTCAAAGGTTTTTTACCACAATTTTCTTAAAGTGTTAAAATTAATTTAGAGATAGGAACACCCAAAAGTGCATATAAACACAATATTGCATTACTAGGTAGTAATTACAACGGGATGCTCCAATGACTGGAGGGCAAAACATGTTAACTAGCCTAGGGGGTCTAGACTAAGAGACTGAGAACGCACTAGATGAAGATAAAAGATTAGGGTCGCACTGGGTGAGATTGAAGTTGGTGTTAGGTTAGTTGGGTTTGCTTAGAGTAAGTTTAATTTTTGAGTGTTGTCAAAGTTGCTAAAATGAGATTTTAGTTATGTGCTTGTCGTCTTTTATAAAAAAAAGTAATGATGCACTCTTTTAAATTTAAATTTTATTATTAAAAAAAGTAATAACTATTCGTGCTTGTTTGAGGATTGTGGGTGCCCCTTTTTGAGGGGATACAGTGAAGTGAGTGGTTCACGTTTCTCAAAAAATGAAAAAAATATTCTTAAAACTTGATCGTCGTTCCATTGAAACATGACATTCCACTGAATCTCTCCATGGTTTAGCCTTATTGGGCCATAGTGTGGTTTTATTTTGAATTGGGCTTTATCGGATCCGTTTTCAAGTCGAGTATATCAATTCTAGACCAAACAGCTCAAATTTTAAGATTGAGCCCTTATAAAAAAGAACTTAAACAAGAGGCCCGTGCAGCCTAGTCATATTCTTGGCTCTATTTATCACCTGCCTCTAACTTCCTTAGCTTCCTTGTGTGAAGTAGTGCATTACAACTATGTTTATATACGCAACTGGAAAAAAAATGTGCTAATTTAAAAAAACGGAAGCTAGAAATGGCTCACAATGTGTAAAAAGATGGATAGAAAGTGAGCCAAAGAAGAAAAATAAATGGTCAAGTGGCAAAAATTCACAAATTCAATCAAATAAGAGGAAGGGAAAAACATCTCCAGTTGAAAAAAATTCACAAAGTCAAGAACAAAGAACAAACAGCAATTCCATTCTTGAACCTTGAAGTGCAATTCCACAGCAACAAACATAATCTAAGAATTTGAAGATGGAACAAAAGCAGATCTTTCATTTTAAACATTTAAATTGCTCACGGCATGAAGTTCTTCACGATAGTATCTTCTTCATAGTAACAAATATCAACATTTAAACGTTAGTTGACTTCGAGTTGAAAGTTATCACCATTAAAATTTAGACATTAAACATTGACTGGCATTAAAATTTAGATAAGTTGAGTTTTAAAAATTCATTAAAGTTAGGATATATCTTTAGGTTTAAATAACGTTTACAGTGGCACGGAATTTGATCTCACAAATTTGTAACTTACAGGTTAAATTTTTATTAATTAGATCAACTTTTATTAATTATTACCGTAGGTTAGACACTCAATGGATGTGTTGAATTTGATTGATAAGAGGTAAATTATATACGACGCTCCTTCTAACTATTGGACAGATCGTACGCTGATGATTTCTACACTGCCCAACCCCCGCGTGATGGCCACAGGACGGGATTCATTCCTGTCATGGCCTCTGCAGGTGATTATTATTAATGATTTAATTTAGGTTAAATATAATATATTTTTAATTTGTGTGGGTGTATTTCATTTAATATACCAACAGCCCCACTAAAAGGTGCGATTCCTTCTTCTCCGTGTCTGTTTATAAATGAAGTGTTTGATTGAGTGCTGTAATAATTTATCTTGCCCCAAAATAAAATCATTAATACTTTATCGTAGATTATTACCACAAGCAAAGTTTATTACAATCAATGTAAAAAAGGGGGGGAAAAGAGTTTATTACAATAAGCAATCAAAACCCTAAGTCCGCGTGATGGCCAGTTGGGTCAGAAGAAAGGTAGAAAGTAGGGAAATAGGAAAGCAACAAATCAAAAACAATAAAGAACAATAAAAGGCAAAATTCCGTATAGTAGACTTATTTAAAATAAATTCTATAAAATTCAGAAATTATAATAAATCACTTAAGATTTCAGTATAATTTAAAATTAGGATGTAAAGTTAATAATATTCTTATTAAAAATATATTATATTAATTTAATAATTTATAATTATTTTATTAATAATTTATAATTATCATTTTAACTTTTTAAAATTATAATTTCACACGTCAAATAGTTAAACTATTTATGAATTACAAGTTTAATATTAATTCTATACAATACCTTATTCATAATTTACAACTATTACTTTAATATTATATAATTATAATTATAATTTCATATATTTAATAGTTAAATCAATTATGTATTTTTAATAAAGTTTAATACTCCCTCCGTTTAAAAATATAAGGTATTTTTTAAAGAGTTGGATGTTTAAAAATGTAAGACATTTTTAGTTTTTGAGGTGTACTTATTTTCTTTTTTTTAAAGTGTTCTTATTGATAATAACTTTATATTTATTATAGAGTATTTAATAAAGGTAAATATAAAAAAATATAGTTAGTTAAAAAAGTAGGTAACTATTTTATTAAGAGTGAGATTTGATTAAAAATATCTTACATTTTTGAATGGAGAAAGTAATAATTATTTATAACTATCTTATTAATAATTTATAACTATCATTTTAATATTTTATAACCGTAACTTCAATATTTTTAATTTTAATAGGAATATTATTGTTTTTATATTCTAATTTTAAATTATGTTCAAATTCTTTAGAATTTAAATTTAATTTTTAAATTTTATTGGGACTTATGTATAAATAAATTTGTCATATAAAACTTATGCATAATTTTTTTAAAAGAAGAAATAAATAAATGAAGGAACGCCATTACACGATTACAGCCACAGCTTGGGAAACATGCACACACCACTCCACGTTTCATAATAATCAAACCAATTTTTTTTTTATATATTATTTTATAACTCATTTTTCTTTATGCGTTGAAGAGGTGTGGTGAGGTGGTGCTAGCTTTGATACCTCCTCTTCACATTCACACACCTCCTCTCTCTTTCTCTCTCTTTTATCTTCTTCTTCCTCTCCTTCTCTTCTCACAAATTCCTTATTCTTTCCCACTCCGAGATGTTCCTCATGAATCTATAACCTGTTTTTGAACCACCCACAAGTCCAAGACTAGATCTTGGTTTCTCTTCGCCTGAGATATCCAGATCTGTTGGTTCAGATCATGAGGAAAGGCAGAGCAGCTGCGCAGGTGAAGACGGCGACTGAGGCGGCGGCGGCGGTTGGGGTGGACGGATCCGGATCGAGGACTGTTTTAAAAGAGCCGAGGTACCGGGGCGTGAGGAAGAGGCCGTGGGGTAGATTTGCGGCGGAGATCAGAGACCCTGTTAAGAAAGCTCGTGTGTGGCTCGGCGCCTTCGATTCGGCCGAAGAAGCCGCTCGAGCTTACGACGCCGCCGCTCTCAGCCTGCGTGGACCTAAGGCTAAGACCAACTTTCCGATCAACTCTTCTTCTCTCTCACGCTTCTGTTACCACCATAACAATAACAACCCCGCCGATCCGTTTTTAGATCACAGGTTGTATGCTTCTAATGACTTCCAGGAGCACCAGATCAATCCTCAGAGACCTACTTCCAGCGGCATGAGCAGCACCGTCGAGTCCTTCAGCGGCCCTCGCCCTCGCTCAGCGGCGCCGCCGTTGATCAAAACCACCGCCCCCCGGAGATACCCTCGGACGCCGCCCGTCGTGCCAGAGGATTGCCACAGCGACTGCGATTCATCGTCGTCTGTGGTTGACAACGACGGCGATGATATCGCGTCGTCCTCTTTCCGGCGGCCTTTCCCCTTCGATCTTAACTTCCCACCGGTCGATGAAGATCTTCACTGCACCGATCTGCGCCTCTGATGCTGAACCAGGAGAGAGAAAAAAGTGTCTTTGAATTTTTTATTGGAATTTTTGTTCTTTCTCTTATCTAATATGCGGAGCAAAATGAAAAAAAAAATTGAGGATGGTGATATGATCTTGAATCTGAGAGATAGTGATGATGGGTATTGCTCTTCCTTCTTCCTCTTAAGCTTTGTGAGAGGAAGAAGAAGAAAGAGAGTAATATTATATGATCTGTTTGTTGAACAAGATTTGATGGCAGATCCTTTCTTGTTCTGCTTGTCTGTAATGTACAATACTAGTTAAGAAAAATTCAGTATCGCTCTAACAAAAAGTTAGATCTCTGGCTGCTACCTTCTTCTTATTGCTCTGATCATGGTTTGTTTCTATTTCTGGCTTGGTTCGGTTTTTTTGCCTTTGCTGCAATCTCATTTTACTAATATTCTCCGCGACTTTCTGATTGATGTGTTGGTGAGATGATATTAATGGCAAGCTTAACTTCTGTGTAATGCAATAGATTCTGTCATTGAGAGTGCCTTTTTAGAGTTTGTTCTTATTTTCTTTCTGGTCTAACCATGAAATGTAAATGGAAGGTGGTTGTCACATGTCTTGTGCAGATTTTGATCAATTTGATGTCTCTTTATTTTGGCTAAAGTGATGCAGTATGGAACTCTTTGAAGAGATATTGAACTTTGGATCGGTCCAAGGGATAATGGTTAAAATCGTGTTGAATTATAATAAGATCAGCCATAAACTAACATTTTATTTAACTGATCTCAGTACTGGTTAAACAGTTTATCGAGTTGACTAGGCATGAGAACTCTTGCATTTTGCCTGGTGCATAGAGAAATAGACTCAAGAATGAATTGGTGAGTTAGGTTAACGATGTGCAATACAAAGACATGTGAGGGCGTCAATATATTTATTATATGCAGAAGTAGGTATATGATGATACAATTCTTCCTAGTCTTCAGAGCATGGTAAATCAGGTTTGAAGAGTAATTTATATTTAATATCCAATTGTATTTTGAAGATAATTGTTTTTGATAGAAAGATATATGTGAGCAATTTAAAAATTTGAAAATTATAAAGTTTGAACTCATCTGTATTGGTAGAATTGTCAATGAACTTTTGCTGTATTCGGCTGAGATTCACTTTCTGAAAGGCAATTTAGGGCTGGTTTGTGGTCATGAGGTTCAAGATGAGTTGTATTATTCAGGATGTGTTATTAGTTGTTTTTAATATAACTGAGTTTTGAATGTTGCATAGGCTACGAAGAAGAAGAATGAATAACTTGTGGGATAGATTTCATTGCTGATTAGGAGATTGGTGTTTCATTTGTGGCAAAAGAAACTGTTTGTTTTGTTGAAGTAGGTTTTGTTCTTCTTTTACATGGAAAAAAGGTTATTTTTGTTTCGTGAATCAAGCCACGGGTACGGGATATTTGGATTTATGTTGAAAATCTGTAAACCGTAAAACCAACTGGTTATAGATATGGCATATCCATCTAAATCTTTACTTCCCTTTTTTTTTTTTCGTATTTTCAATGTAAATTATTTACTTAGACTTTGTGATTAGGAAGAATGGCATATAAGTTTAAAAAGAGAATTAATGACAGTACGGTTTTGTTTGGAATGGGAAGAAGATAGGAAAGAAAAAATGGGAGAAAATAAGGGTGGAAAAAAAAAAGATATTTTTACTATTGTTTTCCCCTAATTTTTTCATAGAGATGAGGAAAATTAATTGGAAAAACTGTGTGCTAAGGAGAGAAAATGCTTCTTTCTCCCTACTTTTTTCAATAGTTTTCTCAACTCCCGGTTCTACTTTCATTCCAAAATCCAAACAAAGATTTAGTCTCGATAAAATATTTTAAAAAATAAATTATAAATATTAATTTAAATAATTATAAATAAAAATTATAAAAATTTCAATCATAAATTATATTTTAAATTTTAAAAATATTATTTATAATTAAAACATTGAATTTATAATTATTTATAACAATGTGTAACTTATTTTAAAACTTTCAATCAAAATCTATCCGTGATTCTCCTTTTGTAGTTAGATGCCTATGAAGGTTCATACTTCATAGTATTAATGGTGTTTTCCTGTGTAGTTAAAATATTAAATTGTTAAATTAATGTTCTGTCTAATTTACCAAAATCATTAATTTGTGATAAATTTGATATGATTCAATAATGATTTTGATTATTAACTCTTCAACTAGTAACTAGAATAATTCAATGATGAATTTGGTTTTGGTTGGTTGTATATATTAATATTTTAAAAATTGGATTGAACTGAAAAAATAAATGAGTCATGAGTCTCATGATTTAACCAATTAAATTAATGATTGAATTGATAATATAATAATTAAATAAAAATAATATATATATATATATATATATATATTTAAAAACAGTTCAACCGCTCTACGTTTTGAATTTTTGCTTCAGGTTTTTAAGAATTGTTTGGGTCAAAGAGAGTCAACTCAGGCCAACTTTCAGAATAGATCAAATAATTGAATTAAATCGTTTTCTTTTTCAAATGATGGTTTAACCAGTCCAGTCATCTAAGTCATTTCGGTTATGGAAAGAGTGTTATATATGTGAGAATGTAACAATATATGGAGTGGAAGAAAGGAAATGTATTTGAAACTTCATTTGAAAAAGGAATATTAAAAAAAAATGGATTAAAACGGTTCACTTGTTTTGGGTTTTGAATTTTTGCTTCGGATCCTTAAGAATCAATCGGGTCAAAGAGGGGCAATTGCCAGAATCAGCCAAATAATTGAATCAGACTATTTTTTTTCTTGGGCTGATTGTTTAACTAGTCTGAAAACGATGTTATATGTGTGAGAGTGAAACAATACATAGAGTGAAAGAAAGGAATTGTATTTCCAAATTCCAAGAGAATCAGCTTTTAAGAAAGGTGTCTTAAATGGGGTGAGGCCAGCTAACGTTGGTTGCTTACAAGTTTGAATTTTGAATAAGATTGTGAGGAGAGGAGCATCCTGAATTCTGAAGCTGAAACAATGGCTCACCATCTCTTTTTCTTTCTCTTTTCTGTGCATGTTGGCTGTAGCAAGTGTGACTCGTCCATCAAGACGAGGCCATTGAAAGAATCGAGATTCGACTTCTTGTTTTTATCTGATTTTTTTTATGCAATTGAATAAGCAAAGTATATTGTTACCTAATTCCGAGAGAGAGAGGGAGGGAGGGAGACGCGGAGAAGCTCAAGTCAACACGCAATTTGATACTGACCCTCTCAAGAGGAGGGCGTCGTGTAAGGTTTGGTTTGACATGAAATCTACTCATATTTAAAATAATAATAATAATAATTACTTCTTTTTATTTTATTATTTTTAATATTATTTGCATTGTGCATATTTTTTTTTAATTGGAGAAGATTCTATTTGTGGTATTCATGATTATATTTATAAGATATAGATAAAGAACACTTTTTTTATTTAAAAATATAAACTATTTTTTAAAATGTTGAATATTTAAAAAATATAAAATATTTTTAGTCTTTATTTTTTTAAAATACTCTTATTAAATAAATTATTTTATATTTATTTTAGAGTAAAATAAATTATTAAATAGAGATAAATTAAAAATAAATAACTATTACTTTAGAAGGTGAGATTTAATTAAAAATGATTTATATTTTTAAACAGATGAAGTATTTGTTTTAGTCCTATTTATAGAATATCTCAATAATTAATAGTTATTGTATTTATGTTTATCCTTTTGCTCCTATTAAATGTTGAGAAAGTTATTTAATATTAAAGTATTTTATTTTAATGAAAATAAAATTAAAAATTTGTTAAATTTTTAGATTAAGTTAATGAAGTTTAAAGTTTTTATTGGTTCAGATGAAAATATTAAAAATGACCTTATACATAAAATTAAAAGAAATATAGCTAGACATTAAATATGAATATATTTCATAATAAAGATTTAAACTAGGGTTTGCCACCAGTAGCAAAATCATATAGAGAGGATATGCAAATCCACCCCTCACTTTGGGGAAAAAAAAATTATCAGTAGGTGGTGTAAAATTTACCCTACTTTTAATATTTTACACACCCAGACTAAATAAAAAATATTTAAATTCAAAAATTTATTAAATATATAATATTTTAATGAATGAGATAAGGTATAAAAATATATTTATAAAAAAGATCATATCAAACTGATCAATATAACCTTTTAAAAGAAAAAAAATAATAATTAATCTATATATTATTACGATTTTAGTTATAGTATAATTATTTTTTAAAAAATATTAATTTTTAAATTAGACTATCTTGCATTCAGTCTTGACACAAGGTGCTAACTTTGCCATTGTTCGCCACGTATCATATACTATGACTTCCATATTAACTCAATCTCGTGCCGATTTTTTCACGAAATACTGTTGATTGTCATTAAATGCAATTGTTGTCTTTATGAGATTGGCCTCAATAACAAGATGTCATGGAACGCTTTGATTTGTAAAGTGTTTACGAGCGAATCTATCTTTTTAAGTAAAATTAAAATATTAAAAGTAATGTCGATATTATAACCTTATAATTTACTTTTGAGAATTGTATGAATTTAGATACGACATGAATGAAAAATGTTTTCTTCAAATGCAGTAATTTCGAAAATAATTTTGGAAGCATAATCAATGCAAGATGACGAGATCAATTGTCGAACCTAATGATGTTTTGTGTTCAATATGAAAAATTCTATTTAGCGAGGAGGAACGAATCTCCCGCTAAATAGTATATAACACTTGTTAAATGAAAATTAATGAGAGAGTTTGTAACACATTAAATTTTACAAACCAATTTTCTTCAATAAAAAGAGTAATTAATCTAAAACTCAACTTTAAGAACACCTACCATGATGGAGTAGTGTCTATCATGGTAAAAAAAATAAAAGGCATTTTACAAATCCTACCAAGGTAATAAAAGATTTATCATGATAGAAAGAATAAAAAATATTATTTTGAAATCCTACCATAATTGAAAAAATCTATTATGGTAATTAAGAATCAAATTAATTTTACAAAGGTTTATCATGGTAAAAAAAGATTTTTCACAATAATAAATTAATTTCCAAAGATAACTGTTATGGTACAAAAAAAAAACTACCATAGTAGAAAGAATTAAACATAAAAAAATAAATCTATCATAATAATTTAGGAATATACTAAATTATGTATAGGTGTACCAAATATGATCTCATTCAAACAAAGTTTTAAAATCCAAAATATTGAGATAAATTATAAATAAAAATGAAATATGCTTTCCAGGAACAAAATCATCCAAAAACAAGGTTATATAAGGGTAAAAGTGTTAAAAGGATCATTTTATAAATTAAAATTCACATAAGGGCATTTTCATCTAAGGTGTGTCATCCACCACAATTAATGTGTCACACGCCATTTGATACAGAAAGGCATCTGCCATAGTGTGTAAGGTTGTGACAGCAATATGGTAGAATGAATAGAAATTTTCAACTTCAATGAAGCACAACATTTTTTTTACAAATATTTAAATTAAATAATTTAAGTGTTCACATAAAATTTATTATGAAAACTAACTATTGGTTTTGGTTTGAAATAAAATATCTTTATATGAGAATATATCTAAAAAAATCCATTATTATCACGAAACAAACTTTCCAAACATATTTTATAATTGGAACGAGAGGTGTTTAGTTTGTATCTGTTTTGATTAGCTCAGTATCGTCCTGGTTTGAAAACAATTGGGACAGAACATGAAAGGAGTTTGAGGCGGGACAGGACACAATATTACTATCGAGACATCCCATCTGGTCCTGAATAATATATATATATATATATATATATTTTTTTATTTTAAAAATAGACATTAAATATATTAATTATATTAATATAATTTATATTTATATTAATTATAATTTCAATACTAAAAATTCTTATTTAAAATTAAAGTTTTTTATATTGATAATTTTAATGACATAGAGTAAATATGGCGATATCTTTCTTTATAATATATTAATTATATTAATATAATTTATTCTTATATCTATCTATTTAATAACTTCTATTTATATCATATTTTTTTGCTTTATTTTTATAAAAGTAATTAGCTTACCACATCTCAACTAAAGTAAAAAAACAATGATTTGATACTATGCTTGACTTGCCTATTATTGTTGCTCTTATAGTCTAAAGATCATTTGTAATTGTTATTATAATGTATAGTTGTGATTAATATAATTCAATAATTGACTTTAAATTGTTGTGATTTATGTATTTATGTTGTTTTGATTTTAAACTTAATAAATTATATGATTTAAAATTTTAATGAATGTTATTATTTATATTTTTCTCCAACATTATCCGATTTATCAAGACAGCGAGACATTTCGATCTTGTCCCGATCTTGTCCTATTAAAAATGGGACGAGACACGAGACAAAAATTTAGTCTCAATCTTTTTTTGAGATGAGACACGAGATAAGGATGTCCCAATTCTGTCCTGTCCTGTGAACACCCTTGATTGGAACTAGCTAGATCATTGTACATTAAAACAAAAGAATATATAATAGTTGATTCTTATACTTTTGTATGCTTTGGTATCGGTCCTTATATTTTTTTTTGTTGCTAAAAATTCATTAAGTTTTATTTGTCTACAACAATAGTTGTTATATTTTTAAAAGAAAAAAATTAATATTTTAGTCCTTCAATTTTTAAGTCACTTGTAACTTAATCCCTCAACTATGATTCGCTGTGACTCAGTCCCTTAATTATAACTCGCTTATGACTCAGCCTCTCAACTTTTAAATCACTTACAAATTAATCCCTTAACTTTTGTTAATTTTTTTCATGTTAGCTTATATCTCACATTAATGAATAAGAAGAGGGTATTTTAAAATAATATATGAACATTTTTTTATCCCTCTTATTTGATAAAATTTTTTTTAAAAAAATTAAAAAATAAGGAAGAGTTATAGGGAAATCAAAAGTTGAGGGATTGAGTTGCAGTGAGTTATAGTTGAAAGACTGAGTTACAAGTGAGTTAAAAGTTGAAAGATTAAAAAATTAATTTTTTCTTTTTAAAATATGGCCACAAGAACTTAATGGGAGCTAACGTGTAAATAAACTCTGTTATATTTTATGCTGACTTGTTAAAGTTACAACGAGTTGCATAAAAATGAGTTTAAAGCCAAAAAAAAAAGTAAGACATTAAATTAAAATTGTTAAACATGCAATAGATGAAGCTTTGGAAGAAAGAAGACGTGATAGTTGGGGTAGAGAAGCAAAACTGTTAGTAGTCATTTTGTTCATACAATATTTAATTCATCATAATTTTACTAATTCAACAATGGAATTAATAGAATTATATACATATAAGTAGATTTAATTATGTTAGTGATGATAAGAATTAATATTGCAAACAAATAAAACTTGGGGACTTTGAGCAATAGTCAAAAATATAAGAACTAATGTTAAAACACACTAAAAATGTAAAGACCAACAATTATATCTTTCCTATAAAAATAGAAATATTTCTTATATATAAAATGGAATATGAAAATAAGATCAAATACTTGCTTGTTCTAGTAACAATACTACCTCACTGCAAACATGAGGTTATGGTTTAAATTCTACTTAGCATGTGTATGTTTTGTTTATTATGAAAATAAATTGCATTATTAATTATTAATTAGTTAATTTATAAATTAAGTGTGAAAATTTAATATTTAAATTATTAATATTTTAACAAGATATTATTAAAATATCTTGTCAAAGTATTAATACTTTTAAAATTTGGCTGTCTATTTAAAGTATTTATTCTAATAAATCAAAAATCAGCCTCTAATTATTTAGTGACGCCTTTTTTTTTTTTAAACATTGCGATATTCATTTGTAAATTCGTTTCTATGTATTCAAAGATGTATTTTCACTAGTTGGGGTTAGATTTTTTGGGTGTTTCTAAACAATGTTTTTTTTGTGGTGGGTATTTATTGTAATTTAGGGAATTGAATCTATTTTAATTTTCTTATACGATGCTTATTTCTAGTTTTCATTTCCTTTTCTATAATTTTTTTATCCTTTTTTTAATATTTATGTCTATATTTGTGTCCATATCTGATACATATTTGCATACTCGAGCATATCAGCATATTCGTCATGTACTTGCGCGGGAAGTGTGTTGTTATTTGTTCTGTGCAAGAAAAAGTTTAAGTATATATGTACTATATATATATATATTTGAGATAAGGTGTGAAGTGTATATTTTAGTTATGGAGATGAATCTTTATCTTGATTTTTAGCCGTGTACTTGCAATATAAATAAAATAATTATATATCATGGTTGTTATAATTGGGATAATTTCATGAGAATAAACATATATGTTGTGCGTACAGCGCGTGCGCGTATTATATTTCATTTGTCTCTTTAGCCAAAAACCGCTATGGGAATTCCCTTTGCTAACTCCGACTCTCCAATTACGTACTTTCACAAATTCTTTCTTTAATTGAGGAAAACTTCACGGCAGCAAAAAAATTGCTTGTTTTGTCAATGATCTATATTTTACTTTTATTTTATAGCAGGAGAATTGTCATGATTTTAAATATTTAAGGGTAAAAATATATCAAAAAGATTTTAGGGTCCAGATATTTTTAAGTATATTATTTAAGGATTAAATTATCATTTTATTAAAAAAAATCTTGTTATATGTAACATATGTACTCATATTCATTACAAGCGCGATTGCGCGCGTAATGACCCTTTTAATAGCGAAACACGTCCATGGCAGTGTAAAAAAGCTTTGATGTCTCACGCAAAATTATTAATCAAGCCTAGCGTGTGTAATAACTCCTTTTTTTAAAAAAAAAAAAAAAACCATTCTCATGTCATTTTTCTAACTTTTTAAATTATAAAATCATATATTAAAATTTTGTAATATAGTTATTCTAATAAAAAGTCAAATCAGTTCGATGGATAGATATGATGATTGTTGTTAACGAAGTTCTCCCACTCTATTTTATTTATTAGAGTAGTGTGTGAATATTAATATTGATTTAAGGTCACAAATGACAATACATTTTTAACATAAAAATATAATTAAGAAACTTGTACATTATACTAGTATTTTCAAACCTGAACTGACCAGACAATTGGACTGTTGCACAATGAAAAAAGTAGTTTGGCTCAATTATTTAACTCGTTCTAACAATTGATTCGAGTTGGCCCGCTTTAAATCAGCTGGTTTTTAAAGATCTAGAAAAAAATTGAAACCTGGAGTAAGTTTTTGTAGGTGTGGGTGGGTCATTGAAGGGGCAAAATTGGAATTTGAAAAATTTAAAACCCTTCTTTCGATCTTCATTTTTGATTCATTGTGAGTCACAAGCAGGTGCCTCTCAACTGCCATCTTCGCATTTCTCTGATCCCACTCTTGATTCTTAGCCATCCTCACTCAACCTTAATGACTGAGACTTAGCTCTTGACTCTTGTCTTCTATCTTCTGTCAATTTTCATTAATTAGCCTCGGCCTTCATTCCATTCCACCCTTCTTCAATCTCTGTCTTCTTCAACAGTGGCAGCAAGCTAGGAATGGGATCTGAAGTTTCAGCTACATTGTGATGAGTGATGGTTGATTCTATGCTCGCCAGGGCATTAGAGCTCGTTTGGTGTTTTCCTCAGAGGTGAGGCTTTTGTCATGTGCATTGGGGTTTAGGTTTCCTCAGACTTTTTGTGATTCGATTTGTTTAGCCATGGCTTCTAAATTTTAAATGATAATGCTTCATTAAATAATCAATAATGCTTCATAACAGGTTATGTTTCGTGTAAATTGTGATGCTTTCTTCTTTTTCTTTTCTATTTAGAAAAATTATTAAATTAGAATTGTGATGCTTTCTTCTTTTCTTTTCTATTTAGAAAAATTATTAAATTAGATTTTGTGGCCAATCTTGTGATATTTGGTTTTAATTGTTGCCAAAATTTTTAATGTTCTGATAGCTTTCATCAATTAAAGGGATATTTAATTGTTTTTCATAAAAAGTATAATATGCTTTGTTTAGTTGTTTATATTTCACATTGTCACTGCTTGTTGCAATGTATTGACACTTGTACTGAAATTTTCTATTGATTTGTAGTGGTCCTGTATTAATAACTTGATATATTATGATTTGTTTTTGTCAAATTAATATTTTTTTTCTTATACATATATAGTTGTATACATATAAATATTATTATTTATTTAGTTATTAGATTACCAGTTCAACTATCAATTAGATCGGTTGAATTATAAAATTAGATCGGTTGAATTATAAAACTTGTGACTCGTTAATATTTTCGATTTGTCATTCAATTCGGGTTATAACACACCGTGTTGCACATAAGATTTTGATGAGGCATGAAGCTCTGTGTTGATAGCCAACTCGATCTCTCTTTCCTTGTGGTCAAGCTACAAGGCGTGTTTGGCTCGTGTTATTTCTCAAAGTATAATTATTGTGTTTCCAAGCATGGGCCAGAGAATGAAATTTGGTCTTCGCGTGGGGAGACCACATAGAACCAAAGAGTCAAAGGATTTCCCGTTTTGAAAAATTTTTATATTAAAATAACTTCAAAGTTACATTCTTTTGCCCAAAATCATAAGATGCTCCTCTGGTCCTAATAGGATAGAGAAAAAAAAAAATTTAATCTTATTTATAGGATACCTATCAATTCACAATGTTCTTTATATTTTTATCCCTATTAAATGCTTTGAATACTAGTAATGAGATTTAAGAACATTTATTAAGAATAAAGGTAAAAACTTGTTAAATTTTAAGATAAAGTTAATAAAATTTAAGATTTTTCTTGATTCCAATGAAAAATATTATAAATGACTTGTAAATAGAATTAGAGGTAGTAATTTATAATTTTGGAGGTATTTTATTGTCCCAAATTATAAGATAATTTACTAAAAATAAAATTTTATTAAAAATTCATTTTCAATATCACCCTTCAAGTGAAGAAAAAATTCAAATGATTGTAGTGTAATAATTAAATATGTATATTTCATTATTTTATAGACCCAAAACAAATTGGACAGTCAAACTGGTCACATCATATCTCAAATAAAAAAAATAATATGATTTAACCATTTGGTCTGTTTTGGTGGTTGAACCAAGTTGGCATGCTTTGACTTAGAGAAAAACTCAAGACCTCGAATGGTTGAGCCATTTCTTAAATATATGTGTATAAATATTATTTTTATTTAATTATTATATTACCGATTTAACTACCAATCTAATTGATTAAATCATAAGAACCATAACTCAAAATGAAGAACATGTTTGTAAGTTTACATTTTTGGTCTAAAAAAGTAAATTTATAAAGTATTATTATTGAATTCTATTGGTATACATAATCTTATATTAAATTGTCTTATAGAGGGAGTAAGAATATTTTTCAGGAAGAAAATTATTTTACAATTTCAGATGATTTATTTTTACTTTTGAAAATTATTTGTAAAAGCTTCTTGAAATTAAAACTTTTCGAAGATATATAATGACTTGCTTAAAACATGATTGATAAATCTCTTAAAAATATGATACAATGACATTGGCATTGCGGTGTGCTCAGCTCATTGTTAGACTTAACCATAAGGCCATCTAAACTTAAGTGGGCCAGGAACAAAGGTCTGATTACTATGGGCCAATATGGGTTTGGGCCCGATCAGAGTAATTGATTTGCTAAGAATTTTGGCTTACAAGAGCAATTTATGAGTAAAGTCTAATTCTTATTCTTAATTCATAAAATGGGTAGTAATCGCCATTAAAAAGATGCATTTCACTCATCATAAAAATTGAACTAAATCTATAAAATAAGAACCCTAAACGTTGACAGTTGAAAATGGGTCTAATTTTGAAAATCATTTAATCTAAAATTTACAAATTTTATGGTCTCTGTACAATTTCCAGAACTAAAGTAGGCTTCATTAAAAAGTCACCATATTCTTGAAAAAAAAAAAAACATATATGATCGAACTCTTGAATAAGCTAAATTTTTAAGGGGGAATGACATTAAAGAAAAAAATATTGAATTAATTTAAAATAAAGATTAAAATATTTGAAAAATCTAAAATAAGAATAAAAAATTCTTAGTGAATTAGTCAAAAAGTTTGCTTCTCACATTCAATGATTTGTAACTCTCCAAACAAAAATTTGCAAGTAAAATTTGCTAATTTGTTTTTAAAAAATTGTCATATATAATTTGCATAAAACAAGAGTGTTGCGTCCTTTCCACGTGTCAGGCCTTAGGAATAAATCCTTAATGTGAACAATAGTGATTGTAAGTTCTTAAGGTCTTTTACTACAATTTTCTTAGTTTGCCTAAACATCCGCACCACTTTGGGGAAGCTAGTGTTATTTGCGCGAATAGAAGGTGCTTCATGTTTTTAGGTGAAAGTGGGATCAAGGCTTGCTGAGTCTCAGCTCTTGTGGGATGTTGCGTTTCATTAATGCCTAGGCGTTTCTACTCCTATCTTCATGGATTGGGCCTACTTCCTTTCAGTCCATTAAGCCCAATTGTGTTAAAGTTGGCCCATTAATATTTAGGCCCAACAATAATATTAGGGAGAATAATAGATAGGTCTCTAATCCAAATTAAATCCCAAAGTATCAAATTTTAGAAATTTACAAGTTCGATTCTTAGTTTTGCATTTTCATTGTGATTAATTTGTAACTTAATTTTTAAATTTTAATATGGTTGAAGAATAAATAAATTTTTTTCCTTGTTAAAATTTGAAATATAAGTTATAAATTCATCATAATAAAATTGTAAAATTGAAAGCCTTGGATCAATAAAATTTGAGCCATGCCTATATCTCTCCATGTCATCAAACCCCACCCTAACATATTTTTTCCTGTCCCACAAAGTCCCAGCCTTTTTCTTTGAGGTTGGAATAAACTTGTTATAACATGATTGAGATAGAACTGGGCCAACCAGGATGAGGGCAAGCATAAACACCCCTAAACAGAAGTACTCCCCCATAGAATACTCCTACAATGCTTACCTATTTCATCACAAATATCAAGAGGAATAGCTACTGTTTGTATTGCATAAGATGACATGGCCGATATCACTAGGGCTGTGGGAGCCTCAAGACAATTAAGACAATTGCCTATGGCCCCCAAAAAAAATTCATTAATATCCCTAATATGAGGGGATGTATTTGTACAGATTTATGATAAACGCTAAATGAAAAAATAAAGCTCTAGTTTTTTTCTCCTTTAAAAAATAAAAAAGTTTCCATATTTCCAAAATAATATTAAATTTTTAGGTTAGCTCCAATCTAACCATTAATGATCATTAATTTCTATTATATCATTATCTCAAAACTCGATGGGAAAGTAGAATTGAAAGCGTCAAAATAATAAAGTTTCTAGCACGATAAATAAGAGATGCTTTGATTCAATTATCAAAATCCCAAAATAAAAAGTGAAGCAATGTGTTTAGCTACTTATGAGATTGAGAATTTTGAGTTTTTATTAGGAATGAATATCTGGTATGATATAATATTTGTTATAAATTTTATTAGCAAGATTCTTCAGTTCATAAATATGTACATAGAAGTTGGTATAAATAAATTAAAAGGCCTTATTACTTATTTAAAGAATTATAGAGAAAATGGTTTTGCATGTTCTTTGGAATTTTTTTTTAAAAATGCTATTGAAATGAACATAAATCCTAATTTTTGTGAAAAATGTACAAGTCATAGGAAAAAAATATTTTGATGAAAATATGACTGATGAGTTCTTACATTTAGCTAAAGATTCTTTTTGTATTGAATATTTTTTATACATTTTAGATCAATCAATTTTTTATATTGAGAGTCGATTTGAACAATTTTTAGAACGTGAAATCATTTTTGGTTTTTTATTTGAATACAAAAAATTTAAAACTTTGGACAATGATGAATTGAATAAATTTTGTATTAATATTGAAAAGTTCTTAAATTTTAATGACAATTTTGATATTTATGGTTTTGATTTATTTTCAAAATTAAAAGTTTTGAGAGAAATATTAACAAAAGAAATTAACACACCAATTGAAATATTAAACTATGTCAAAATATTAAATACTTTTCTAAATGTATGTATTACTTATAAAATATTATTGACAATATCTGTAACTGTTGCTACTAAAAAAATAAGTTTTTTAAAATTAAAGTTACTCAAATCCTATTTGAGATCAAGTATGTCACAAATAGATTGAATAGATTAGCCTTATTATCTATTAAGAGTGAAATGTTACAATTACTCAATGACAAACTTTGTCATCTAATTTTGTAGCTCAAAAAGTTAGAAAAGTAATATAAGGATTGATAATTTATTACATGTTAGGTCTCTTTACTCATGTTGCCTCAGGCCTTAAAATTCCTTGACATGGCCCTGGATATCACCAAGGCCACTTAAGTATGTTGAGCCATTGTGACATAGAGATTATTAATTAAAGTTGGTAATTCAAATCAAGCTCAATGAGCCAGTCCGAACCTACTTAAAAAATATTAGAGTTGGGCTTGATTATATGAGTTTTCTTTTAAAGGTTAGAATGCTTTAAATCTGATTCAAATAAGCCCGACTTGAATAAGCCTAGCCGCTAGAATTATCATATCTATATGCATAGAGAGCTAGTAATTTAGTCCAAGCCTAATAGGCCATCTCGAACCTGCCTAAAAAAAGTTTGAGTTGGGCTTGACTATATAAGCTTTTTTAAAAGAATAAAATACTTTAAGCTTGATCCAAATAAGTTTGACTTATTCAAAGTATCAACTCTATTATTAGCCTTCTAGTTTGATAAGCATACATCTATCTTATTCAAAATGAACTTGAATGTACATTTGGATACCGCATGGTGCAAGGGCATACCAACATAGTTGCCCAAATTACTGGTGGGAAGAAACCCCATAAAATTACTCAATTCTTGCAGCCTCACATGATCACATTCTTTGATAAGAAAATTCTAGATTTAGTAGCATTTACATGCTCACAAGAAATTAAATGAGATAGAAATCATCCTGAACAACCTGAATAAGCCTATCTTTCACAAATAGATCATCTATAAAGAATAAATGAAAAATAGCATGTACATTTAGCCTATTAAGCTAGAATGGGAGCCAAATCCTATTGTTTACTTTATGTTGAATCACACGACCTAGCTTCATGGCTAGAACAAATATGGAGAAATAGGGTCTCTTTGAAGAACACCGGAGATAGAAGAAACTCATTAGCTTTACTTCCATTCTAAAAGAATAAGCATTTGTGGCAAAGATATACAATCGCAATCACTTTTTGAATATTATCAAGTTTTAATTCCTTCAAACATTGGAGACCAAGACTTCATTTTATTCTATCATATACCTTTTCAAGATCTATCTTCATAGCAAAATACCCTTTGTAACCCTTCATTTGCAAAGAAGGACTTGACATTTATTTTTCATTTCCGCCAAGTAAATTGAACCATTGGTATGCCTTCAAAAACAATTGAAACTTCAATTTTTTGTTTTGGCAAACTATAAGGATTTAATTATAAAATTTAGTGATCAAATAGAAAATTAAATTAAATTTAGGATCGAAAGATCAATTATTCCCAGCAAAAGTTTTTGAAACCAAATCACAAGCCAATAATTTTAAACTCAATCGTGCAATTAGGAAAAAGTATCAACACCTAGGACCAAATCAGGTGTATGTTAATTAATAAAAAAAAAATACTCTAACTCTATCACACATACACATAATGCTTGAAGGTTTTGATTTATGTAGTACCAAATTCATTTAAGTAGCATTTAGATTAATAGATTTGAATTTGAATTTTAATTTAAATTTAAGATTTAAGATTTTATATTTAAAATCTCAAATTTAAAATTAATGTAATTAAAATCTTTTATTTGGACAGTGTAAAAAATTTTAAATATAAAAGAGAGACAAAGTTGAGGTTCGAAGAGAAAGGAAAGATTGAAAGTAACGAGTTTACCTCTATTCTTCAATTGATAAGGGATGAGAATGAGAAATGAGAGGAGTGACGAGTATAATAGAGATATAGATAATAAAAATGTGAAGAAAATGAGAGGGTTGGAGTATGTGAAATTTTAAATAACTAGAGTCTATAGGGAATTGAAAATTACAAAGAAGTTATAATAAAATATGGATTTGGATCAAATCCAAATCTAAAGACTTTTATGTATCTAAATAGAGGATTTGGTTCAAATTCAAATCCAAATTCTTATACAACTAAATGCACCATTATATATATGAGTTGTGGAGGATGATATCTACTTGTTATATTGCACCAGATGGAAATATGCAAAACGGAGTTACTTCTTCAAACTCGGTTCACAACACATAGTGAATGTATGCACTTGAGGGAGAATAGAAAGAGAGAAAACAAGATTATATTAATTGTTTAGAGAATGTAGAATGTGACATTTTTACAAATTGGCTATCTATATAAATTACCCACAGTAAGAGATTACTGCAAATCATGTGAGCACGATTTTACCATTCTCACTCTAATTCAAATAGAGGGGAGAATATTGCACCTAATGTCCCAACCATATTACATATTGAGACCTAGATTTTCTCAATATTATGATAAAGCCTCCACTTTAAAATGGCTTATATTTTTGGCTTTGATACACCAAGGGTGGATAACCCATAACCCAACATCTCCTACTCAAACTTGGTGGAGAAAATATTGTTAGTCCTATCCCTTTCTCTTCCCTCTTTTTATACAAGATGCTTTACTGTGTTCATATAGGCTTAATTGAAATAATGTATTTGAACTAAAAATCCTACTAAGGACTAGCACAAATAACCTTATATTTTATTTATTTTTAACTAAAATTTTTCCTTGAATATCCTATAGTTACCAATATACACTTTTCTCATACCTGATCTAATCCCCATCTAGTTAGTATAAGACTCAAATAGTCTCTCTTATATGCATAGTATCCACACTTATGAAATTAACAAATTGCTTCATAAGGGACATGCCTAAAACACAAGCATTGATGTGTATATTTCAGGTAATTTTCCTTTCACCCATATATTATTTAGATAAAAAAATTGCTTTCCTAACATGATATCTTTAAATTTTATATATCATGACCATAGGTTATATGCTAAAGTAGCAGAAATTGTGACATAATTGAAAGGATCGTTCCTTTCTGGGACTCAAACAGCAATGAAGTAGTGATTTATTCACTTGCTTCCTAATTATGATTCTTTAACATATGTGGTGTGACACACATGCTATGATGTTACTCTTACTTGTAAGAGTGTATGTTGTTTTCTTTTATTATTAACACCACACAAACTTAGGTTTATATACTCACCATATTTAAACCTAACTTCTACTATTATGTTGATATCACAAGATGTCAATTTAAAAGAATTTGTTGTTTGGCTATAGGTAACATGGATATGGGGATCCATGATTAAATCCATGTATACTTATGGGTCTCATCTTAACTTGCTCTTTTATCAAGGCGACATATGGTTTGTATTTCTTCTTTACACATAAGCACTTTTGCTGCCTTATTGGTGAATACAAATGTCTCATATTTGAACATTCCTTTTGAATGTTAAAGTTGGTTGCTTGTGTGAGAGAGCCAACCTTATCAATATGTATGACATATTAGACATCGTATATTCTCACACATACACATATAGAAGTAATGAAAGTGAATAATTTTCATTAAAATAACCAAAATATTATATCAAGTTTGTCTCTTCAAAATCTAGACATGCTAAGGGCCTTTACATGTTTCTCAAATGTCTCCTTGGCTATGGATTTTGTTAGGGGATCTGCTATCATATATTCTATAGAAATGTATTGTACAGTGACAACTATTTGCACTATATAATTTCTTACAAAACTATAATTGATTTTTCCATGTTTGGTTTTACTGTGGTACTTATGATCTTTAGTCTAGGCTATGGCTGTAGTGTTGTCACAGTAAATTAACACTACATTTGTATTTTCATTTCTAAACCAAGATGTTCCAAAAATCTCTTCAACCATATAGCTTCTTGCATTGCTACAGTACATACTACAAACTTAGCTTTCATAGAGTATAGAGCAATGTATGTTAGCTTCTTGCTACTCCAACATATAGTCTCATTAAGTATAGCTTAAAGTTGATCTCCATTCATTTTCATTGGCACCCAAATCTGTGTCGGAATATCCTGATAGGTGTAAATCACTCCCTTGGTAACATAGTGAATAATCAATAGTACCCTTCATGTACCTTAAAGATCCTCTTCAAGACCTTCTAATGTTCCTCACTAAGCTTGGACTGGTAGCGACTCACAAGTTCTACCACATAACAAATGTTTGGTCTTGTACACAATATTGTGTACATCATACTTCTGACTACATTGGCATATGAAACTCTTTTTATTTTTTTTCCTAGCTATCTTAGCTTTAAGACCCATATTAGGTTGGAAAAAAAGGATCCATATTAGGACTAAGCTTCACGCCTAAAGCTACTAGGTATCTGTGGGTTTACAGTCTTTCATATTAAAATGCTTAAGAATTTTTTTATATAATTCTCTTGTGAAAGAGAAAGGAGCTTCTTAGTGATCTCTTTATATTTTAACTTCAAGAATGTATTCTGCTTTATCCATGTCCTTCATCTTAAAATTCAATAAAAACCATTCTTCAATAGTTATTCTTAAATCTAGACTATTTTTGATTAATATATCATCTACATAAAAAGATAATATTATGAAGTTCCCCTTGAACCTTTTGATGTAAATACAGCGGTCTTCCTTAATCATTATGAAGTTATATGAGATTATTGCCTTGTGACTTCAAATGCCATTGTCTGGATGAATATTTTAGTTTATAAATTGATTTATTGAGTTTAATACAACTTGCTTTCTTGAATCTTGTATGTGAATAAAATAAAGCTTTCACCTTTTTTGTCTTTTTCCTTCCTTCTCTTCTCTTTCCTTTATTATCTCCTCTTTTTTCTTGCTTCAATTCTTCAAAAACTATTGGGCGGTGGCACATTGGTGACAAGCAAGACTTGAGAGAAGGTGCTAGTCTTGAACTTTTTTTAAGGGTTTAATGACTATTTTTTTATAAAATATATTAGTGTTTAGGTATGGTAAAATTGTGAACTAAAATTTATTGGGCTTTGAGTTAAAAATTTGATCTAGGTTAAAAGTGACATAAAATGGGCTTAAAATTTAAATGTTAAAAATAAGGGGTGTGTAAAATATAAAAATGAGAGGGTGTGAAATGCAAATACCTATACCTCTATACATGTAATTTTTTCCAGCCCCCCTCAATTACATGTGACTTTGCCATTAAGTATAGCCAATTTCACTCTTGTTAGGACACTCAATTTGTAAAAATATGGCATTCTTAGATTCAATTTTAGTTACTGTTCCATATTCGTTTTCACCTATGGAAATGTAACCATTTGATTGCTCAAAATATCTTATAAAGATACATTTCTTCTGTTTTAGACTTAGTTTTTCATATTTGTAGATATTATCATGGATATATGTAGCTAACCCCCATGATCTAAGGACATTTAAATTTAGTTTGCATTTTATTCATAACTCATAGGGTGTGGAAGTAACTAACTTTGAGGATATATGATTAAGTATGACGGTTGTAGTTAACAAAGCATCCTCTCAATACAAGATTGAAAGATTCACTTGTACCATCAAAGACCTAACCATATCTCTTTAAATTAATCAAACAAGTACTCACAACCTTGATCAGTTTGCAATGCTTTAATTTTATTATTCATTTAATGTTCAACCTCATTAATGTATCACCTAAAGCACTCAAGACCTTTAAATTTTTTAGATATTAAATAAACATGACCAAAACATAAAAACTCATTAATAAAGGTAATAAAATACCAAGTTTCATGTTTCTCCCTTACACTCATAAGACCATATATGTCATAATAGATTAATTGTAATAGATTTTCAGCCTTAATACCTTAAACAAAAGATTTTCTAGTTGCTAGCTAGATACAATTTTCACATAAGGACACTTTCATGTTTATAACTGGACCTAGCATTCCTTTTTTAATTAGTTTAATCATTCTATTTTGATTAATACGTCCTAGTGTAGCATGCTAGATATTCATATCAACATTATTGGAAGAGGTGGTAAATCAATTGTAAGAATAAACATTGCCAATAATTAACATCCATTATAAAAAACTTCTTAGAAAGGAAAGCACAACCATAAAAAGGTTGAATTATATATATGTAATATTAGCAACTTTGTCATGTGAATTAACAAAAAACCCATAATCTAGGGGGCAAGATGTAACATCCTCCATCTCTGAAAAGTCCCTTAGAATTATTTTTGAGCTTAAAGATAGTATAAGGTCACGTTTAAGATAGTTTGGACTTAGGAAAAAATAGTAACATCTTAAGTTTTAGGACTTAGTTAATATTAGGAAGAAATTAGTTCATGGTAATTTGAATTTACCATGTAATTATTTGAGTAAAGAGACTTTACTCAACATGAAATAAATTGTTAGGATTTAATTTCAACATATTTTCAAGAAAGGAAAAGTTTATAAGGTTGAGTGAGATTAAAAAAATAGGATCTCAACTTTTTTATTTAAGAAACTATATTTATTTAGATATTATTTAAATTAGATTGAAACCAAATACAGTTAATATTTAATTTTGTATTTTTAGAAGAACCCTAGTTAATATTAAATAAATTATACTAGAGGGTTTAAAGTGTGAAAAAATGGGAGGAAAATAAAAATTATGATATGTGTGTGTGTGTGTTTGTTTGTAATGTTAAAATAAAAAGAAATAAAAAGGTAAGATAAGATAAGAAAAAAAAGAAGAAAATAAATAAATCAAAAAATAATGGTTTGTTTTAAAGAAAAGAAAACAATAAAAAAGAAAAACAAATAAAAAGAAAAGAAAACATTAAAAAACATTTAATCAAAAAAAGAAAGGAAAAAAAGTAAATCGATGGTGGCTCTTCAAATTCTTTCTGGTGGCAGTGTAGAGCAATCACAAGATAGAGAGAGCAAGGTCTGCAGGCTGAGGAAAATTTATGTATGAATGGTTTTAGGCTTTCTAAGACTAGATAAGTATTTTAAAATTTATGTTCTAGTTAATATCACTAGATTTAGGTGGATTTCAAATTGAAAAGAGATCCTAAAGATTGGATAGAGTTGTATAATTGTTGAGTAGTAACTCTAGGATTGTCTTAGGATAATAGAAAAATGGCTTTAAGAAAATTTGGATAACTTTAAGTAACTTTAAGAGGCATAAAAATTATTTTAGTACTATTTAGAGTGATTTATATAGTATAAGTAACTTTATGGAATAAATTATAATTAATTGGTATTTATTTTAATTATTTGATGGTAAAATTTAACTTATCAAATGCTTAAAACTTATAAAACATGCTCATGAGCATTCTAGAATTAATAAGTAATACTCAACATAGCTTAGAATTTTTTTTGAATGCCTTAATTGGGATAAATTGAATAGTTCTAAGGTTTGAAAAGCCTTAAATAAAGTTAATAGGAATTTTTTAGAGTAGTTTTAGAGTTACAGATAACTTCCACAAGTACCTTGGAAAAGCTTTAGAGTAAGAAATAAATTAAATAAAATAAAATTTGATTTTAATTTTTCAATATTCTGTTTATAGAGGTGTTAAGAGTTCTTTAGGGACTCCTTAATTTTTGTTCTAACTTTTGAGTTAATTGGAGAACCTCTTACAGAGAGACCTTAGGTTTTTTGAGTGAACTCGAGTCCGAATAACTTCTTTTTAGGCTATTTGTATGCTAGTATTGATAAATAACAAATCCTTTTTGTATATTAATATCAAATTGAACCTAAATAGCATGCCTATCACAACATATTGCAAAAACTCAGCCTAGTGGTGAACAAAGTAATTTTTTCAAATTTTATGTGAAATTATGGTTAGTGAAAAATCTCTAGGAATTTGTATAATTGCTTGTTTGAAATCTTTACGATTCGATAGACTTACATTGATAATAATTTGACTAGTTTGAGTTTGATTGAGTTATTTGAATTTGAAGGTTGATATTGTCTATAGAATGATAAATGTGTTGGAAATCTTGAGAAATACTCATTATGAAAATTGTGATTTGATTTTAATTAGATTTGAACCGTGTTTCTATTAGGTGGCTGTAGGTTATCAATTTAATTACATTGTGAAATAAGGTTAGACAATGATTATGCACTCGCCCCTATGTGGCACGCACTAGGTGGCTTTGATATGTACTTGAGCTACTCCAATTCTTTTGACCAGGGTCAAGATAAGCTTGGTATTAGTTGGGCATCCCTTATTGTTGAAAGGGGGAGGTCGAGGCTTGATGAGGAGCAATGGGGCCTTTGGCTAGGCACAATCCTTTTATCACTTAGAATCTTAGTATAACATCCTAAATTTCAATCTAAGAAACTAGTTGCTAATCAGGGTTAAATTAGTAATTAGTGGATTGATTGTGGTTTGGATGTCAAGTTGATGGTTTGTGTTATTTAGATGTTATGTTAATAGGATTAAAGGGTATGACAGCAATTTGAGATGTAACGTGTGAGCACAAGTGAGATTAACTTCATTGTGCCATGCGCCGTGACAGAAGCTGCATGTGCTATGGTGTATTGTGCAGAAATTACTTAAATACTAAGTCATAACTTGTGAAATCAGAACATGAAAGAGTTAAAAACGGATATGAAGAGTGAAGGAGGCTTGACTTTATTATGGTATTAGTTATCTGGCTATTGGGAGTTTGTTTTGACTAGTGACTTATCGAGTAAGTATCATATAGCCTTAAGGTTCATTTCTACCCCATTTTTTTTTGAAATTGATCAGGTGAGAAATTGAATCATGAAGTTTTAAGATGTTAGAATCTAAAAAAATGGTTTAAAAAGGGCTTTAAGGATTTAGGCTCATTTAGCCTAAGAAGTTATGTTAAGATGATGAAAAATGATAAATAAATGAGTTTGGAGGTTGTTATAGTCATTTGAATAGCCTATAGAGCCAATGACTATAAATAATGGACTTATAAATTAGAAAGTTGTTGATTGAACCATTTTGTGTGTTAAGGAATTTAGTTTATCTGAATCCATACCTATGTTAAATGTTGAGAATTGACTAAGGAACACTACATTGTGTAAATTAAGCATCTATGATGTTGCTCATAGGAATCTACACGCTCGAGGATTCAATACAATTGGTAACCCTAAGTAGTAAGGGTTAAAGGTAATTGGAGTAATCCTTTTACTTGTTCGTTTGTGAAATTATTTACAAGTATGTTATATAACTTTATGTATTGTGATTTATGAATTGATAGAGTAGCAGAATTGACAAAGTATATGCATGTGGGTGTGTGAGTAATGTATGAGATGAATGTGAAGGGACATATGTAGACATGTGCATTGCATCCACAAGTATACCTTAGACTAGGGAGGGGGTCACGACCCTACTTTATGCAAGTTTAGAAATTCTTGAAGGTTTTAAGTATAGAGCTTGACTCTATCACGAAAGACCTAGGAGATCCTGAAGATCCTAAGAATAGAGCTTAACTCGTCCACGACGGATATAGGATAAGGAATGATCTATGAGTATACCTTAGACTAGAGTGGGGGTCATGGTCTTACTCTATGTAAGACTAGAAAGTGTTAAAGATTCCGAACATAGAGCTTGACTCCACTACGACGGACTTAGAAGACCACCCATATGCGAAGAGGATGCTTAGTTTGAACAGAGGTATGGTGGGCCCTATTTTATGAAAGACTGAAAGTCCTGGTCTGAGTGTAGAGATTGCTTTAATAGGTGGAACCAAGAATACATGAGCATGAGCATAATGGATGATATGGATGAATTCTTGTATATGCATATTATACTACTTTTACTGAAACATATGTTGCTTTATCTCTTATTTATAATTTTACTTATTAACTAGTATTTGGGTTATATTTGAATTATTGAGATGTATGTCTCACCCCGTTACCTTCGTATACAAGTGAAGCGAGCACGAGAAAGCCAAGAAAGGAAGCGAGGAAAGAGTAGCCTCACTTGGTTGGGGTATGACTACCAATTGTGAAAAATGAATCTAAAAAAGTTGTATTTAGAGTTTGAGTTGTCAACTAGGATACATAAGTATATGTGAATGTAAAAATATGAATGTATATATGAATTGTGTTGTGAAAACTTGCTTGTGTGTATGATTCTACATCACACCGAGGGTGCCCTAGTGATGGGTACATGGGTAGGCTTAGATGCTAAATAAGCAAGTGTATATTCTTTTGTAACTTGTTCTACTTGTATATATGTGAATTAATGTGAAATTATGTACATATGTGAGAACTTGACATAAATGATGAGACTGAGCCCTATATGAGAGAGTCGAGTAGGTTATGATTCCTAACCATATGGTGAGGCAGAGCCCTATATGTAAGAGTTGGATGGTTAAAAGTAGAATAGGTCTATGCGCATATGTGTTATATAGATTGTGTCTCATATAAGTCTACAAGTATGTAATGTGGCATTGGCATTGAGAGGTCAATATGAGTAATTGATGTGATATATTGATTAGAAATGTCAATCAAATGTATATAGTTCTTTTAGACTTGGTTTAAGGCCTGAAGTGGTCTAATAGGATAAAGAATGGAAATTACACACTTAGGGTGCAAGTTTTTGAAAGAAAAGTAACTTTTTACACTCAGGTGTCTAATTTTAGATCGAACCATTGGATCAACTCCAAGCTTATTTCATTAGATAGATTATGTTGTAAGTTTTGTGTGAGTGCTTGAATCACTTTGATCGGATATTAGATGTGAAAATGGCTGTAACACTTATCTTGAGTGTTACCAAAAACACACCACAACCAATAAACTAAGTATGGTTAAGGAGTTGATCCTAAAACTAACTTAGGAAACAAACCCCTTAAATCACTAAAAAATTTACATAATAGAAAAACAAACATATAAAATCTTTTAGAAAAGTATAAAGGATTAATATATAGCGCACGGAAGAAAATAAGGAAAACAAGGGTAGTTAATTGATGTCATGACAGCATTAATTTTGCTGTCATGACAGCCCTCCCGGGCCCGAGAGGTGCCGATTCACCATCTGGCCTCCGATTGAAGTAATTTTAAAGCTCATATATCACTTTTAATGAGTAATGATAGTTTTCCAAATTTCACAAAGATCCAACAGACGGATTAAAATTTGGACACGTTAAAAGTTTGGCGTTTTTGCTGTCATGACAGCACATTCAGACCAATTTTCAGAATGTACTATTTCATCATCCAACCCCCGATTGGAGTAATTCTAGAGCCTACACATCACATTCAAATATTACTATAAGTCTACTAAATTTCAAAAAGATCCAACGGTCAGATCAAAATTCGTGTGCATCCCAACTTCAGCAATTGTTGTTGTCATGACAACATCTCCAAACAAACTTTTGAAGCATGCTGTTTCCTCATTTAACGTCCGATTGAGGTGATTCTAAAGCCCACACGAAGATTATAAAATTTTTTACTTGTGACCCAAATTTCAAAAAAATCCATTGGTCAGATTAAAATTTGAACACCCAGATGTAAAAGTGTAACTTTTTGGTAAAAACCATTTTCAAATTTGTTCAAATCTCATCCTAAGGGTCACAAACTAGTGGGAACACTTTAGACACGTCAAATAGGACTAAAAGTACCAAATATAATATTCAAATGATGAAAAACCACCATATATTAAAATTTGACCACTTGGGTGTCATTTCCCAAATTGGACCCTAAACCCCCAAAATACATAAATCATACAAGAGTGGTCAAAAATCAATCCAAATACCATGTATTTATATAAATACACATGCTAAATATTTTCACTTGGCTCAGAGCTCCCCGTGGGGCCCACGTACCTACTCTCTCTATCCAAGGTGTATGTTTGCCCTTAGCATACAATTCGCAATGCAACTACTTTGCAATTACATGTAGAATTACACATATTCATATATATATATATATATATATACACATGCACCAAATAAACATTTTCTTGTAGTGAAAATTTGATGCATCAAATGAATCTATCAAAACCACATACTATAACCAAGTTTCCTAAACACAAGTCTACAAGCAGCAAAAATTCATACACAAGCACACAATCCACACATATGTATATATATGTATAGTCATATCCTACTGACACCCTAACCTAAATACATTACGATATACTTGCTCAAAAGAAAGAGGTTGTAGATCTTTACAATTTACAAACAACCCCTAACTCTACTCCTTTCCCTATCCTCCATTGGTTCCTTCGCCTGAACCTAGAAATATTGAAAAGCAAGGGGTGAGACAGCCACAGTCTCAGTAATAGAGAAATCTACATTGATTATTACAAAGTAAGCCATGATTGAATAAACAAATAATAAATTCAACATAGTATATAATTTAGCCATTTAAAATGCATGAATGCATGACATAGGTCGGTATGGCCTTTTATGACCAATAAAATGCCCCCTAGCACTTTTTAACTCACAGGTAAATCTTATATCTACTTGTACCTCCACAGGCACAAAACATAATCTAAGGCATGATCTAATTCACCGAATTGCCTATGCTCCTTTGACATGAATCTTGAGCAGTCGAAGCTAACTTCCTCCTAAAATCAGCCTGACTTACTCTTTATATGAGGGCTACCTTAGCCTAAGCACTCAACCTCACACTTTATATGTTGGATTGCCTCCCCCACTGAGAGGTTTCGAACACTCAATACATTAACCACTTTAGTGCACTAAACCCATAATACATAAGGCAACACTGAGTACTGGTAGTGTACCATAGAATATTACAAGTCCATAACTTTTCATTGGTGAACTCCCACTGAGATCATGCCTTTTACTCTTGTCTGCCTTTTCCGAGTATTGACTACTTCAACACTCTAAGGTAGTATAACATTTATAAATTTCCCTTAAATGGTTCCTTAGCCTATCTAAAGTACCTAACTTAGTTATACTTCCTTAAGCGCAACTTCTATTCTTTATGATTACAATACATGCAAACAAATCTCGTTTCTATAAAAACATTATTGTTAAACAATTAGAAAATATATTTGTACTATAATCAAAGTAATATCCCATAACCCCTTATAAAGCACATTTAATCTTTTAAAACATGTAATACATGATAGATAGTAATATTTATTCAAAAATAGCTAAACAAAGTAATAAGAAATATAAATTTCCCTGTTACCTCAACCCTTTGGTACCAAAAGGGTTTCCTTTTGTATAAAATAGGACTTGGCTTGTTTCTTAACTTCCAAACAAATTCCACAAACAATCCTTACAACATATAAGTGATCCACATCACTTATCATAACAAATAGCATTAATGAAGGCTATAACTCATACCACACAAGTTGGGTCAATGAGTCATAATCCATCTTAATGGTCCATATATTAAACCAATGATTTACATAGTATTACTTAACCACCAAAACCATTTATTAGCCAGCACTAGGCTAATTTTCAATTCATATAAATTTTAATCAATTAAAAACCTTCACTTAATGTCACCAACTTTCACCATTAGCCCTTATAATGAAAACCAAATCTTAATTTAAATCTTATTAGGCTCAAATAGTAAAATTATAACTAAATTAATAGACTTAAATCATTGAGGAGCAAAACCTAACCTCTTGGGGTTTGACTTTTGCCCTAAAACTCTATTTTTCATCCAATTACCCGCTCAAAACATTAGACATCATGTATAAACTCAAAACAACCTCCCAAAGACCCAAGGAAACTAAAGCTTACAAGAATAAAGCCTTTTAAATCAAATTTCAAAAATTTTTTCTTACAAAAATTGAAGAAAATCAAGAGGAAAGGAAGAGGATTGAAGTAGAAAGTTTACCTCTCGTATAGTCGAGCTTGCAACAGCCACAAAGCCTCCTAGATCCAAACCTCACTTTCTCTCTTCCTCCTCTCTTCTTTCTCTTTTTCGTTTGTTTCTTTTCTTTGCTCTTTGTTCTATTTCGTTTCTATATTCATTTTTCTCTTCAAAATGTTGATCTAACACTTTGGAAAAAATTATAAGAAAGGGCCTAACATTTTTTATTATAGCACAAAAGCCTGGGTTAACTTTGATAATTTTTCCTATAGTTAAAAATCAAATAAAACCAAACTTTTGCTGAGAAAAATTCAAACTCTTGACCTCTATCAAATTATTCTTAATTTTAATTTAATTATAAATATTTTATTTTATTTTTAAAAATAAATCTAAGTCTTGAAATTTTTGGGATGTTACAATGGCGCACAGCAGAAGTTTGCCTTTTAAACTGCTATATGATAGCAGATTTTGTTGTCATATACACTGCGGCACATTGTGTGCCACACCGCAGTGTATGGCATAAAAAATAATAGAGTTGTGGCTCTGTATTACATGTTGCGGCACATGGTAGTGTGCGTCATGATGCATGACACTTTTCCAAGGGAAAATTATTGTACCTCTTTGAGTCATAGAATTGCATTTGTGTTTTTATTAGCCTTCATATTTGAATATATGTTTTATGAAGTCGAGATCCCACATTTTAAAAATAAATCAAGGGCTATTACTCTGATATGTTATTGTGATCATATTGTAATGTGTGTGATTGAAATGGTAAAGTTTGGATTAAGTAAAGACTTTACACTCATCTTGGAAAAATAAGGAGGAGATAAGGTAGAATAAAGAAAGGATAAAAAATGTGTAACTATTATTGAAAGGAATATTTGAGATATTAACTAGCCTGATATGTAAACCAAAATAACTGTGTTTGTTATCTAAATACTTCTATTATAATATTTCCTTGATGACTTGAATGGTTTAGACTTTCTAGCATACTTGTACCTTTTTAATTCAATCATGAAGACATGTTTATCCCTTTTCAAGCATGCTAGTTTCCCCAAATTATGAATTAAACTTTTCTAGCATGCTTGTTTGAAATATAATATTGTATCTACATACATGTGTGTGTGTGTGTGTGTGTTTGGATGTCTGCCTACTCTTTTCTCAAACATGATAGCTTACGTTGTTATAGTAACTTTCAAAAATATTTAGAGATGAATTGTATTATATTGTGAATACATAATTGTAAAATCTAACTAACTGAGTTATTTACTAACCTAGGATACACTATAACCTTCAAAGAGGTTATTGAGATGTTTTCTGACCTCTATTTTAAATGATGTAGGAATAGCTGTAATGTACATCTTGACATTACCGATGAGTCACCACAAATCAACACGGTATAATAATCCAGAGTGATACTATTGTCGAATAGCACTGAAATTAATAAAAATTAAATTTTACAGTAAAATCCAACCTATGTTATCTCCTTAAAAGTTAATGGATTGATTATTTGAATTAGGATTATGAAAAGATAAATAGTGGGAGAAATTTTTTTATAATGAAATTAATTTTAAAAACTAAATTAAAATTAAATAATTAAAGCAAGTTCAACTAAAACAATTACCAAGCACAAATATCACAATCAATTATAACCCAATCACCTAAACTTAATCTTCCTCATCCACAAAATAAATTAATTTTATTCAACTTTATTATTTTAGTTTTATTATATATTTTCCAAATTATCATTCAAGAATTAAACAAGAAATTAAGTTATAGATTAATTGAAATCTCACTTAACTCACAACCTAACAACTATTCTAAATTAATCACATTAGAAACAAAGCATGAATAATCACTCAAGTTAGGTTAAATCGCTCTTATGTTACTAGATCAATCGATTATAGTAAGCAAAACCTTAGACAAAGTTTATAGCCCAAAAATCATGTAATAAAGCTACTCTAGTCAGTAATTGTAATTAAAGTATAAAATTCAGAGGTAAGAAGAAGAACAAATTGAAATAAAACTAAAATAAAATTTTTCTTGAATATTAAAGACTTTGATTAAAATTTAGGATTATGGTTTGTGATTGATTATATAAAAAAAAATTAGTTCTCCATAGAACTAAAAATCAAACAGCAATAGGTGAAAATGAGAGCAGAAGCCATTGCTTAAGGAAATTGAAGGAAAGGATAGGAGACAAAAAAGAATCACTTTGCTCCTCTCCAATTCCTACGTCGCCAATGCTCCCTCTTTTCAATCCAAAAAAAATCATGTGTTTCATCCACTATTCCTTCCTCTATAAATAAAAACCTAGTAATTTAATTAAATAACAAAACTACCCTTAATAACCCTAAATGAAAACTACATTAAAAACCCAAAATAAAAATAAATAAAATTTATAAGATTTGATTCTTGACTTGATCTACAAACATGCCCATATTCTTCTATTTAAAATAATCTCTATCAATATCTTCCAAATTAGATCCAGAGAATTAGCACAAATAAAATAAAATTAAATAGTAAATGTGCAAAAATATCAAAGATATCATTTATAATTTAAAATTCAAGATTTAGTTAATTAAAATCCTAAAATTGAAGATTGGCTAATAAAATCAAATATTATCCAATTAAACTCAATTACTCTCAAATAAATATTTAAAAGTTTAAATTAAAAAGATAAAAATATATAAAATTGCTATTTATCACATAGTCATTAACCCTTAAGCTTATCATAATCTATAATGGGATTTAATATATGACAGCTTGTCAGAAGTGAACTTTTGAAGTAAATCATTTTCATATATGACATCTGATTGGAGTGATTCTAGCGCTCACACGTAGCTTATTTTATAATTTAACTAATGGCATAAGTTTCACTTTAATTAGATATTTCTTTTGAAAATTAGACACCTAGAGGTAAAATGATAACCTTTTGTCATTTTTTTGCATCTAAGTGCCTTGATTCACAACCTTATGTCACTAGTCACAATTCGAGCCTTAATCACATCCAACGGACCAACATCCACCTGATAAGACAATCATAACAACAATCATGCATTTGAAATCCAATTTGGCCACTCAAATGGCTTGATATCTCATAATATAGGGCCACATGATATATTTACATAAAATTATCTCGTGGCCAAATTCCACACATATCATATTAAATCAAAACATATTAATATGTACTTGTATTAATATCTCAACTCTCCTATCACGTTTACCATAATATACAACTTAAGGCTAAGATACATACACACTATTAACTCATACAAATGCAACCAAAATGTATATGCATTTCTATAACAACTTATAAACATTACTTATTTACAATTTCATTACACCAAATCATAACAAGGCATTACAATAATAGTCAGACTACTCTTGGCTTATAACTTTCCCTTTACTAGCTCTTATCAATGTTTGGACTTGTAAAAATGGTAACCATAAGGTGAGACAGAGTCCCAGTAATAAAAATAATTCAGAACTATCTGTTAATGAGTAAAATCATAAAGAAGTATATAAAAAAAGATTATAGATCACTTGCTAATACATACATACATAAAATCAATATCACATGCATGATCACTATCCATATGAACCTCCGTATCTACCTTCGATTGAATCTGCAAGCTACACATTAGACCAACCCTAGATAAGTTAATTTGAGTTTACCTTCTGTAGGAGAACTACCCGGCCAAAGGTATTTTATCCTAGCTTTGGACTATAGATTCTTCCTATTACTCACATAATTAGGGTGTCGTATACTCCAATGCACCCTTTAAAGTACTAAAGAGCTTATAATCATGTCATGACTACACATATGTTACATAGTAATAGTTTATCACATGTCGCTACAATGGATGTCCCATGGTATTAGCCTGATCATATATATTTTCAAATACTACTCCACCCAGGGTGAACTCCCACCTACTATCATGATCATGACTTTTACAAATATACATAATGCAATTACAATACTTCGCTTTATTTACATTCCATTTTCAATTTAACTTTTTAAAACAAAATACATTCAGTAAGACATGTTATAGTCCAAGACTTTTCCTCCTCTATCAATTCAAAGTCATGTTAGTTCTAAATAACACAATATGCAATATCATAATTATTTTTGAAAATAACTTGCAAACAGTTAATCGAGTTCATAAATAGAATAAATTATCTGGTTATCTTAACCTTTCTATTACTAAAAGGGTTACCCATAGTCATTTCTTACACTCCAACTTACTTCAACCTCTGAGAGGTTCCAAATGATCAAAATCTACAAGGTTAAGTGTTCCATGTCAATTATCAACATAAGTATTTATCAACACAGTTAACTAACTTAAACTTTCAATCTCTAACATTAGTCAACTTTAAGTCCTAACCACTTTCCATAAACTTCCTACAACTTCTATTAAGTTTATTACTATCAATATAGGTTTCTCATACTTTGAAACCTCTCAATTGAGACTAAAATTGAGCTAAAGTCTTAAAACTTAACTATCAACCACCAAATTAGTTACAAATTCTTAATTTAACTTCCAAAAACACTTGTCCAGTTATTAGGCTAGAAATCAACCCCTCACTAACTCAAAATTCAACTTATCCATATCTCAAATTAAGAGAAGATAGGGTAGAACAAGAGAGCACGAGGATATAAGGCTTACCCAGTAGACAATAAGTCACAACTAACTTCTAGGTGATTGTAAATTCTTTCTTTAGCATAAAACTCTCTTTTTCCCTCATGTTTTATGTTTCAATCCCCCTTCTCTCTAATTTTCATGAGATGGACCTTATAACTAAAGTTAAATTTTTGATCTATGTTCGTTGACGTATTGTGCCATGCCACAACATGTGGCATAATGTGATGCTTCTCATTCTAGCTTTCCTACTTAGTCTGGGTTAGCTCTATTTTCAACCTAACCTACTTATACAACCACTTAAAGACTTAAAATATCAATTTACAGTTTAAAACTAAGATTATATTAATTCTTCTCAGGATAAAGTACTTGATCGTATTCATTTTTCTTAGGACAATCCTTTACAAAATGGCCCATCTTTTTACAGACGAAGCATTTGACTTTTGTTAGGTCAACTTTATTTTTGTCACCCTTCTTTCCCTTCTTAAAAGGTTTGTTGTCTTTCTTCACCTTAAGGCCACTCTTGTTACCCTTCTTTTTATTACTTCTTTCCCATCTTGGGCTTACTATTTGAAGGACCATCTTCCTTAATGAGGTAAGCCTATCTAGGTGGTTAGCTAAATTGTTAAAAGTAACGATGTTTTCTTTATACATTAGGTTAACTTTCATGTGCTCTTAACTAAAAGGGAGTGATATGATTATAGCTTGTGCTTACTGCTCATCAGGAAAGTCATACTTGGCTTTCTTAAGCTCTCTAGTAATGTTGACCATCTCCCCAAGGTGTTGTTACATAGGAGTATTTGGCTTCAATTTATAAATGTCAAAATTAATAGTTAGCCTTCTGAGTTTAGTGGTTGAAGTATCCTTAAACTTCTGCTTTAAGGTGACCCACATGGCAAGGTTATGGTGTGCTTCTCATATTTGCACATCAGATTGTCAACTATAACACTCAAAATGGTTATTTGTGCTATATTGTTCTTTCTTTTCCATGCCAATATGCCTCTTGATCTCCTATGTTGAGTTGAGTTATAAACCTCAGGCTTATCCATGACCACAGTCAATGGTTCAATAGTATTTAGCTTTTCCAAAAATGTTTAACATCTTACAGTTCTTGTAATGTCCTCTTTGACATTACTATACACACAGAATATTAGACACAAAACACCTTATTATAACTAGGTTAATTGAATCCCTTATATATGGTTATCATGATGCAAGGGTTAGAAAATAAGTTTAGGAAATTAGGATCCCAAGAAACACCCTTTTTAAAAAACTGTTTGAGCTTAAACTATAGTTCAAAACAAGATATAAAAGATAGCTAAAGCAAGAAAGTCAAATAACATCTTAAACGAGCACTAAAAGAGATAATTTTTGATTACCTTAAAAGTGTTCCATCTATCATGACACGATGGCATAGAGAACCTAACGTTCTTATTGTACAATGCATCACGGGACATTACTACTATCATGATAGTACTCCAAGTCTAGTTTCCAGAGTGCACTGTTTCACCATTTGACATTCAATTTGAGCAATTCAAGTGTCCACATGTAAATTTTAAAGCCACCTAGTTATTGGTACTAGTCTCATACCCAAACACTAGACCAATTAAAAGTTGCACACTTAGATACAAAAATGGTCTATTTGCCATCCAAAACAACAACCAAGGTGTCCAAACTCATGTATCAAGTGCTAATAATTGTGGAACCACTTGAACCAACTCAAATGGACTATAGACAACCTAATTTTAAATTATACCACAACAATATTATTCTAGGCAAAAATTTAGCCATCTAGACCCTAAATTCAGCATAACATAAGTGATATAACAATTCATCATAAACATCCTTTTTGGCCATTCAAACATACATTCAACATTAAAAGCAATACTTACACTAGTATCTTGACTTCTCACAGCCACTACAATACAATTACAACTTCTAGGTTGAGATACCCATAATTTACAACAGAATCTGTACAAGTGACAACAAAATAAAAAATGATCCCAAGTTGGCACAAGCATAAATAATTCATTATAAAACCAAAGAAAGAGAGGGAACTATACAAATACAAATCCCTTAATGCTCAATAACACCTTCCTTTCCTATGCCCCTATCAAAGCCTTTACTTGTAAAATGTAACCACTGGGTGAGTTGAGGATGTTAGAAATTGTGCCTTAGGGCCAATCATTATATAATAAACATTGTTATTTAATGAATTTCTATTTTGTTATCATATTAATTGCATATTCACTATGAGAACTGTATCCTTGGACAAACTATAGTAACTATCCTAAATGTACCTGATCGGTCATCTATGAGGGATCATAGATAAAATGAGACTAGTACGAATTTAATTAATTATAGAGATATAAATCAAAGTTGTAGGCACTTGAAAGGGTTCGATGTGCTGGGCCGAATCCCTATGAGAAAGCTGCATGGCACAAGTCTTAAGTTTATCTCATATATAACTATGTCACTAAGCCCTTTGACTTGAGATCATCATGGATTCCTACATGATGACCACTAAACTTTAACTTAGTCAAAAGTTACCTTTGACCGAGTGATCATAAAGGTTATGATTGAGTTTAGTGATATTTATGCAAAGGAATGAGTGGTTAAGATGGAATTTATCCCTCATGTTAATTGAGAGATATTATTGGGCCCCTTGCAGAGTAAGATTGAGAAAATATATAGCTATACTATAGCAGAAAGGGTTTTTTTCATTGTTATTTTAGTCCATTCAGAGATTAAGAAAGTAATGGTTAAGTAAAGGAGAATGCAAATTTCATTTTATACACTTGACCAAAATATCACGTGACAAAAGGGATGTGATATGGTTATATGATAGGTTGCATCGGATCATCAGTCCCCATATGAATTGGGTAGTTGCAATGTCTTGTTAGAGGCTACTTATGACTTGTGGGCTAATAATATAATTAGCTTACTGCCAACTCCATATGGGCCTATAGGGTTGCAAACAAGAATAGCTCAACTCGAGCTATAATGTTTAAGTTCATTGAATTAGGAATATGTCTAGATTTAATGAATGTAATATAGGGTGAATAAATTTTATGTATATATGCATTTGAATATTTATTTGATAACTATTCATATATTTATATGAAATATAAAATTAAAAATATAATTATATATATTTGAAATATATATGTATATTCGTGTATGTGTGTATATATATATATATGATATGCATATGATGTATAAAGTTCAAAATATAATATAATATATATATTCAAAATACACACACACACATGTGTGTGTGTGTTTTGTGTATACACACATATATATAATATAATATGTATATCTAATATATATTATATTATATTATATTATATTATATTATTATATTGTGTTAGTTTTAAATTTAATTTTATGTGATAGATTAAATTTAATAACTAACATGATATGAGAGAATGTTATATCAGTTCCATAGTTTGAATTTATAAGGTAAATTCAAATTAGATATGACATTATAGATTTTATTTATGAGATAAATTTAATTTAATATTTTCGTTTCATTAAAGGAAGGCAAAAACCATAATCCATATATAATATAGAATAGGGACATGCTAGATTAAGGTTTTGAGAGTTAGAAAAATTCTGATGGCCAAATACTTTGAGAGCTACAAAACACCTTAAAGAAAAGAAAATCGATGTTTAAAGACGAACAAACGTTGGGAGCGCTAGCATGCTGTTTGAGTTAGAGAGCTGTTCATATGGATATTGGTAGAGGGAGTAGATCAACATTGTCAGCTCTTGAGATCCAATTACTTGCAGACAACACGTGAAGAGCTCGAAATTAAAAAGTAATTCTTCTATCCATCTTGACTTAAATGAGTTCATTCGATTCACATCAATGTAGGGATTTAAATTTTTTATTGTTCTGCTGGGCCTTGCTATCCAATAGAGAACTTAGTAACTAAATAGTCTAAACAAACTACTCATGTGTGAGAATAGTTCGTGAGTATGTGAAGTGGCATTTAAAACACAAATAATAAATTACATATGCATACATATGGCTATCCAATAGAAATATGCATGATCAACATACCGCCTTATATCTTTCTTATATATTCCGATTGAATTTGTGGGCAAACAATTTAATAGAATTGAATCCATGTGACTGGATTAGCTTAAGGTTACCAATCATGGGAGGCAGCCTCAGCCAAAGGCTCCTTCACATATTATGGATCATAGACTCTCCCTTTTCACACATACTTGGGGTGTCGATGCCTAATCTATCTCACATAGTATTATGACTTCCAAACAAGTATAGAACTATGCACTGGGGCCTTCACAATGCCAGTGCACTATATGAATTTTCAAATAATATTCCTAATAACACACTAGGGTGAACTCCTACCCTTTCACAATAATCATGCCAAACATATGCTTAATAATTCTACACATAACCATAACACATAATGTTCACTATAACATTCGTTTCCATATAAACTATAGAATTTCACAAATACTTATAATTGAAAATAGAATTTAGTCTTCAAAACCACAATGTTCAAAACATGATTTTCCATTCCACTTCACATAAAGTTTCTAAATTATAATCATGTTATATTAATACTATACTAGTACAAAATAAGAGTATTAACTTTAATAATTACCACAACTATTCAAACATGCAACTAGAGAGTTTAGACAATCCAGTTACCTCAACTCTTTTGTCACTAAAAATGGTTACCGTGGTCAAAACTTATCTCCACAAGTGTCTAGTAGCACATTAACACCCAAATAATATGTAAACTACAATATTAAATATTAAATCATCAATTCACACTCTAGTTAACCCCCTTTTAGCATAATTTCAGGTACTCACTAAACCTGAAACCATACTTTAACATAATTAACTCTCCTAACACACTTTATTAATCCTATTTAGCACCCAAACACTCTAATAACACTAATCTTTTACCCAAATTGCTCTTAAACTCCCGATTTTCACTTAGGGTTTGTCCAAACCCTAACCAAAAACTCCAAATCATTATACAATTCATAAACCTATTTTTAAGAGTTTGATTTAACTCCCTAACACCTTAACTAAGGCAATGGGTTCGGTTACAATGCAAGAAAAATTGAAATTAAGTCCCACATAACCCCAAACATTTAGAAATTCACATAAAGGGAGAGGGAGAGGTATAAGAAGCTTACCTAAGGATGAATCTCACTCTAAATGCTTCTAAATTACTCCCAATGCTAATCCCTAGCACCCGTGGTCCTTCCTCCTTCACTCCTCTTATTTTATTTCTTTCTTCCATCTGAAATCAGGCACATTTTGACATCTGGTTCATCCTAAAAAATGGCCATGCACTACAGTGCTAGGTGCATGTGCTGTAGGACATGGCATAGCAAGTGCCACATGCCAAAATGGCGTCTCGCTCAAGTTTAGTTGACCTGTACACCATCCTAACTTATATCCCAATCTATTCCAAGGTCCAAAAACCTTATTAGTGTTTCCAAAAATATCATAAATTCATAAATATCTTATTTTAACAATTTTACCCTTACTAAACTCTTAAAATTTTAGAGTGTGAAATTCAGGATGTTACATTGCCATATGTCCATGTTATCCTCATTTAACTTATTGCTTTTGTTAAAGTCAGGGATAATGTTTTTGGTTGCCATTCTTAGTTTTGATATGAAATTATCCCTCATTAATAGTATTCTATATTAAACCAAGAAAATAGCACCATAAGAAATATAAACTATCCTATATTTATATTATTCTTTACTATAATAATAATAACACTATTAGGTCAATGATTAGAAGGCTATGTTTATATTTTCTAGCACATTGGTTTTAATAACATCACTATCATCTATCACGAATTTTATAGATATTTCATAATCATAATATTAGTTCTTAAATGACAAATTACTTAAGAGCTCCCACTTAAACAAAGCAATAAAAGAGTGGCCAATCAATATGAAAATTAACATGCTTCATATTGACAAGAGCAAAAGTCTTCATATAACATAACACAAAATACTTAAAGTCTAAAAACTAGAAAATAAAAAAAAAACGTTCTATGTTTTTAAGACCTAATCCTAAAAGGGAATTTCTTAATTATATCTTTGTATTTTATTGGCATTCTCATCCCCTTGATGGTGCTTTTCCATAGAGGATTTTCTAAGTAGGACTTACATTATTTAGTGAGTTCTTTCTTGAGTTGTCTGAAAATGATTCCCAAAGGGCTTCTTCCTCTTTAATTATAAATCTTGAATATTTCTTTATAGTTAGGGGTAGGTCATTTATATGCTTAACTTATATTGCATCTCTCTTTGCCAAATTTTGGATCATAAAGCGTGTGAAGGGTTGTTCTACTGCTTTATCTTCTTCTTGAAGATCTTCAATACCCTTTTCTTTGCATTTTGATCCTAACATCATGTACATCTTTAAGTCCTGCTGGCACATCATTAGGATTTTCATTAGGATCCTCTTCAGGATTAGAATTCTCATTTAGAGGTTGATATTCCTCCGCCTTCTCTTTAAAGGGTTCTAGGTCAGAATTCTTACTATGAGGCTTATAATTTGGCTTATCTAGATATTCTATGCTAAGGGAATAATTCTCAAAACTTTTAGTGTTGTTAGAAGCCTCTTGCTTCATTTTTACCTAAAAGTAAAATAAATAATTTTTAGGAATTTTTCAAAGTGTTAAATTTATGAAAAGTACTAAAAAACTCAAAATTAGATTTAATAATTGCTTGAACAAAGGAAAATAGCATATAAAAAAAGATATCAAATTTATGGATTTTTTTTTGAAACAAATTGTGTTTCAATCAGAGGTCACATAAGCTAGCACATATACCTTAAGAAGATCATTGGATCAAAAATTTTGTGAAAATTTAAAAGAACCTAGCAATGTCCACTCTCAAAAATGTAATGTGAACACTACGTGCTGCATTGCCCAACTCCATTAGTTACACATGTTGCTCCCTTATGATCCATGAGCCGTCAACTTTTAGTTGGGGTTCTCCACGTGGTAATTGAACCTCCTGGTAGTTCGCAAATGCCATATGGCCCTTTCTTAAATAAAAATGTTTTTATATTATTATTATATCTTAATTAACTATTGACTAGGTTGGGTTTGGTCAAACCCATCTCGAGGGCTCATGGACCAAGTCCAATCTAGAACCTATTTTTTTAATTCCTTATCTTTTTTATTTTGGATGAGGCTAATAACTTATGTAGTCCAAGATTTTTTTTAATATAATCAAGTCTAAATGCTTATAAACCAGGTCCAACCTAAGAACATGATATGATTGAAGCCTATTGAGAAGCTTCCTTTAAAAAAGCCCTTTGGGGACAATAAAGGGAAGGGAAAGAAAAGGAAGACTTCTAAGGAAGGATTCTATCATGCAACCTACACCTCCTTATCTCCTAAAAAGTAACCTTGCACCTGCTTTAAAGATTTACACCTCCCTCACAGACTACCCCAACCCTTACTTTGAACCTTAAGTCAAAGGTTACCTTGGGGTCCTCGTATAAATCTCAAGCTACCCTCTCTAATAAGAATTGAGAGATACTAAGACATTATGTGTCTAGTATCAAGGGCATGAGGATTACTTTTAAGCCAGGGGTTTATAAGATTATCAATGCCTAGGATTATATAGATAAAGAGATTGTGACACATCTTATCACTCGTGGAAAGGTGACCACATGTCTTTGCAATAATTTTATGAGGTACATTTATTAATCAACTATATATCTCGAATAATTTACTTATGTTTAACATATTTTATTGATCATTATATTATTTTAACATGTAAGGTACTTGTAAGCATCCTTTATAGAACTTAGAGATCTCTCAGATAGGGTATGTTTGATGAGTTCCCATGTTACCTCCCTCTTAGAAGGGGATAATAGATAAGGAGCAATGGGAAATTATATCACAATACATCACTCATCATTTAAACTAGAGTGCATTTGGGGAGCATCAAATTTTCTTGGCACTATTTTGTGATAGGTGAATCATTTTTAGTATTCATATTTGAATTTTTTTTAATCAAGTTGTTTTTCTATAATCCATGCTAACATGTGGTCATCAGGATAGGGGTCATTGGATGCTACTGCTACTCATGATCAATCCATAGAAGGTTTGATTTGATATCTCAATCCTCTTAGAGAGCAACTAGATGACTAGAAATATATCATGATCATGTTCAATAAGTAGGTTAATTAATTTTTCTTTATTTGTGTAAATTATTATTTCTATTTGATTTTGATATAAAGTTTCATACTAGATTATAGGGTTGTACACATGTTTCATAGCCAAAAAGAGCTGCCACCCATTTGTAATAATACTAATAATTATGAGGATGCACTTGAATGGATGATAATTAAGGTATACATTTATCCTAAATTTAATTATTTCATCACATTTAACTTATTATATTTTAACTAATTTTTTTTTGTTCGATCAAAAGAGTCAACAACAATATAACAAGAGTAAATTCACCATAAAGGGGGAATAAATTAGGCTTAATGAGAATTTAACAAAAATACAAGATAAAAAGAGATAAGTTTAGAATGATATCACCAAACACAATTGAGAGAAGGGTAGAGAAGTTTGCATGAGAGATTATCCTAATTCAGCTCCAACTACTTGAGTGTACATCTAGTTTCCAAGTCACAGTTCAGATTTCCTCTACTTACTTTACCAAGATTAATTTGAGCTTTTAGTTGCCTCAATACAACTTAGACTCAAAGTTTGCATCATTCCCCCTTACATAAAGATAATGTGATAACCACTTAAGCTCCCTGAGCTCAAGTCTTTTGTTTTGAGTATGTAAAATAGAGATAAACAAAAGTATGTTCAAGAATAAATAACTTCTATTACAAACCCTCTCTAATAGTAGATATACAATCAATAAAGCTTATAAATATTGAATATTATCACGTAAGGTAGGTAAGATAATAAAACGCTAATGATTGTGTGATAACTCTTCTTGTCTCTTCTTACTTCGTCTTCATTAATGTGTCTATTTGTAGTTGATGACCATTAATGATCCATTAGATACATGTGGTTAGCCATTGGCATAGTGATGTGATGGCATAGTGCTTTTCGGCAAAGTTTTATGCTCAAAACAAGTAAGGAAAATAATGGTTATATGCATTTAATACTTTGACAAAAGGTAGGTGAGGTTTATATCGATAGAGCCAAATGTTATATAGGTATAAAGTATATATATGATGATAAGTGTTTAATCCTACCTATAGTTGTGTTTAGAATGATTCTAGATAGGTAGAATGTTAACACAACACTTGGAATGTGAAAGGATTGAGAAAAGAGTGAGTCTTGAATTCCATATGAAACGGACAGAAAAGTAGAGTACAAATATTTATGTTTATATCGGAATAAATAACACTATACTAGAATAAGCAAGAACAAACTGAGAAATGGTGCTAAAATTTTACTAGGAATAATGAAATTATGTTCGAATAAATCTTCATAAAAGATGGAGATTGGAGAAGCATTTATTTGGGAAAAAAGATGGTTATAACTAAATAAATAAGTTGTATCCAAATAAAATAGCTTATATTGAACAAAGGACATTGTTCCAAAATAATGGAGCAAGATGTATCATAGAGGAACAAGATTTATTCATATTAGAATAAAGGAAATTTCTAAGGAATAAAGCACTATACCAGTATATGTGTCTTTGCACCGATATAACTAAAGTAATATGGGAATAAAGGAGCTATGTCAGTATAAGAGGAAAATGTAAGGGAATAGGAGCACTATACCCGTTTAACCCAACTTGTATCGGTATAAAGTACCAAAACAAGATGCATAGAAGTTTGAGAAAGAAAATTAATACCAAATAGAGATTAAATTCACCTGAGTAACTTCTCAAAAAGCGAATTAAGCTTAAGGGAAATTTTGACAATAAAGAAGTCCTCAAAGAGTTGTTACATGATTTGTTCAAGCAATTGGTAAAATATTCATGATTGGGAACTTGAATGGCGACAATCATTAGCTTGCTCAATTTTGATTCATTATGTAGGTTACTTAGGTTCTTTATACTTTGGCCAATTTTAGTTTACTTGGCAAATTTTTCTTGTAATTACTTTAGTGTATAGGCATTTTTTGACAAATTTCAAGTATTTTTAAATAGATTATAGAAGTTACTATAGGTTTGAATAATTTTGGTTTTAATTACATATGAATTTTGGTTGGAATTAGAACTCTTTTGCTGGATTGCAATTCTGAAAATTTCTGTATATTCTGTTTTGCAAAGGGTTGCTCGAAATGCAACCCCTTTATTTAAAAAAAACACTAAAACCACTACATAGTTCAATATGTATAACTGTTACAACAAAAAACCATTATATAGACAAAACTATATAGCAGTTATTATAAAATAATCGTTATATAGTTCACTAGAGCACTTGCGAAAAATGATCAAAATTGGGCTAACTATATGGTAGTTTTTATGTGATAACCATTGAATATATGGTAACTATTTAATGTTTATGAAGATAACCGTTAAATAGTAGATTGAAATGTTCTTTGGGCTCGAAACTAGAACAAATTATATAAAGCCAAACTATAGAGTAATTAAATAACTGCTATATAATTTTTTAGCACCGCAATATATAGCAGTTTTTTTTTGTTATATATTAGTGAAAATAACTGCTATATATATAGCTCCTTTTTTTGACATGTAAGCGCGCTGAAATGAGCACTGCCATGGAATTTTTTAGTTTGAATTAGTGTAAGCTCTCGTTGGCTTCAAAATTTTGATTAACACAAAACATGGTTTCAGTTTTTATTTAAAATATTTGTTATATAGATGGCTCTTATAAATTTTAAATGTTTTATAAATTTCAGGCTACTTATTTAAAATTTCTTTGTACTAAAGGAAGCTTTCACGAATTAAAATTGCATATTTTATATTCTTTAAATCGAAACATTCGCTCTTCACAATTGTAAAAAAGTTGTTAGATATTAATAAGTTGTTCTCAGCGACGGTTGAAATTTTTTATAATGAATTTAAGGACACGAAGAACAAAATTTACCTTTTACACATGTTGATCAGTAAAACATTTTTGTTCATCGTGAAATCTGATTTTTGGTTATTTTTTATTTGCTAGCCTTTGGCATATCCATATTATAATGATTCGAAAAACAAATACATTAGTGCATACTCTGAGAGTGACATATAATATTTATATTGCGATTGATAAAAACAATCTAAAACAACATAATAAAAGCAAACCCAAATTATATTATTAAATGATTTTGTATCTCTTCAAAGAATTTATATTCTCCCGTTCATTTATATACTTTTCTTTACACTATCTTTTTACCATATTAAAACTATTATCAGTGAAATGGAACATGAGACGTGTGTAATAATCTCTTTTGTTTTTGAACACAGTTCAGATTCTATGTAACTTTTATTTTAATTTTTTTTTGGTTGCATATGACTCTTTGCTAGTGAAGAAAGATACCATGCAAGATTATAATAAATCTCAACTACCTATTTAGTAAGTTGTACACACACACACACATATATATATATGTATTTTAGTTTCCTTCAATGAAATGTTAAGTACATATGAAGTTCAACTACATCGTAAAGAGCCTCATAAAAAGAAATAAATTAATACTAGCTTCCAAATAAAAAATAACCAATTTATTTTGGAAGGTTTATAATCGTATGGTGTGTATGTATATATATATATATATCACGTTAAGCATGTATATACAGGACATATCATATGTTTATTAATAAACATTTCTTTAGCTTGAAATCCTATATATCAATAAACAAAAAGAGAATAAATGATTTTAGTTTTATAAAATATATGAATTATTGGTTGGACGTATTCGGTATGTTATCTCAATAAAAGCTAATGGGTGAAGAGAGTTTAATTATCAGAGAAAATAATAATATCAAATAAGTTAAAACTTATGAAAGATTGAAAAATATAACAAATTTTAGGGCAATGATATGCTTAACAATATTGACTAAATTAAAGTAAAACAATTTAAAAAAAGGTTCGGGTTGATTCTTACTTAGTGCTGGGCATCCTATGCTGATAAATGAGGCTTTCTCCTAAATTATTTTTTTGAGGAGTAAAAAATCTTTTTTGTTAATCATCTGTTAACTTTGTTATTTTCTGTCGATGTAGTGTGTGCATACATGGGATCCACGTGTAGTGATAGGTAGAATTTTTTGGACATAGTCAAAATCTTATCTATCATTGCACGTGTGCTCCACGCACAACAATTCAATAGAAAATAAAAAAGTTAATAGGTAATTAATGGAAGAAGTTTTTTGCTTTTTTGAAAAATGGTTCAGGAAAAAAGTTACCCCACTTATTAGAACAAGATGCCTAATGCTTCTTGAAAAAAGTCCAGGATAAAATAGAATCTTAACCCTTTAAAAAACAACAAGCACAATTTGTTTTTTGAAATGATATTTGTGTCGAAATAATATTACATACCAATGATTTAATTGTTAAGAATTTGGCTAATATTTTACAAGGATATATTAATTCAAGTAGACTATAAGACCTATCCTAACTCGAGTAGTTTCTCTATATCGTTCGACCGGCCTAAACTTTATTTGTATAAAATTTTATTGCATAAAATATCATCATTCTAATTACAACGTGTGTGTTGGACATATATATGGAATCCCTATATCTGATTTTAGGTGCTGCGAATATATAACTCATAATCATTTTATGAAATAAATAATCACAACTAATAGAAAAGCTCTCAATAGCTACTAACAGCTGAGATTGAATGGGAATGCACCACGTTATCCATGCTCTATATAATAAAAGCATATTAGATTTGGATTCAGTCACTTTATGAATACCTCAATTATAGCCATTAGATTTCATCAATATTTAAAAATTATAAAATTCATTCCCTTATAAAAATTTAAAACAATCCCTTACAATCAAAATGCTTTTCACATATGTTATCCCCTCCAAGAATTTGAGGTTTGGTACTTTTTGAGTATTATCTAACCAAATCTTTTATAGTCGTTTGATTAAGTCGAATAATTATTATCATATCATGTGAGACACTCATTAAATAAGTGGACTTAGGATATTCACTTCATTATACTATTTCAATCAAATAAAATTTTATGTGTAATTATTTTTAATGATTTTATTTTTGTAATAAAGTGTCTTTTCTCTCTACCATCATCAATGGTAGAATTAATTTATATTTATAGCCATCTGACATGATATATTTTTATTGAATAGTATACAAATGACATGGTGTATTAAGTTTATGCAAAAATTCTATGGATTTGATATCCTTTAAATAAGATTAAGAGTATGAACATTATAAATATAAAAAACTATGTTAGGAAAGCCAGCTACTCCTATTTAGTTTGAACAATAATTTACTATAGTTTTATCAATATATATAGTCTACAATATTGTATACCAAATAATTGAGTGAGTGGACTTAGGATATTTTGCTCCAATTGTACTATTTCAATTAAATAAAATTTTATGTCTTATTATTTTTAATTATTTTATATTTGTAATAAAGTGTATTTTAATTTCTTGCCTTCTCTCTCTACCATCAATGGTAAAATCACTTTATATTTATAGCCATATAATGTGACATATTTTTATTGAATAGTACACAAATGGCGTGGTATGTCAAGTCTATGCAAGAATTCTATGGATTTGATATTGTTTAAATAAGATCAAGAGTATGAACATTATAAATATAAAAAACTATGTTAGGAAAGCTAGCTACTCCTATTTGGGTTCAACAATAATTTATTATGAAAGGGTGTATAATATAGTTTTATGACATAGTCTACAATATTGTATGCCAAATAATTGTTAAAAGGATCTCTCAATAAAATAAAATATACACAAATAAGATCACATAAGAGAATATCTTGCACAATTGATAACATTTTACTATAAACATTGAAAAAATATGACTCAAATATTTAAAAGTTTAATGTAATTTTTTGTGTGTGATGAGACTAATGATATTAGAGTTAAATGATTAAAAAGACACATTATGAAATTAATGGATCAAAATGAACTCTTGTTTAAAATTAACAGTCAAAAGATATACTTTAGCCAAAATATATATAATTTATAAATTATTTCATTTAATCCCTACTGATTTAATTTTCTGATTTTTTGTTATATTTTATTCATATAACATCACATATTATCTTAATACATATGTATAATTATGAAAGGAAGTTAAAAAAAATATATGTAATAAAATATATATCACATGTATGAATTTTTTATGAAAATATAATATTAAAGACTGGATTAAAATTTATTTGAACTATATATATTTAATCACATTTTTTTTGAAACTTTAAATATCAGTTTCAAAATGGAGTGAAAAAATAATAAAAATCAAACAATATATTCTTTAAAAGAAGTTAATTTTTGAAATTATATTAAAAGAACTTAGTCCTAAGAGTTTAAGCTACATGAAAAAATTACAGTTCAGAAATATGAAAGCCTTTATGAGCAAGGCTGGTCTTAGTAAAAGGAGCCACGTCTGATGCACGAGATCTTAGATTCAAGTCTATGTGAATGCAAATAATATTTATGGGGCCGGGAGAGGTATTTCAACATTAGACCAAATAATACTTGAATATGATCCTATCAAACAGCCATTTAAAATAATCTGAAGGTTTGTTTTCTCATAAATCCTCCAAAGGATTTCTTAAAACTTATTTTTTGGTTGTAAATTAAAAACTTAACTCTAACGTTTTATTACTCCAAGAAATCAGACGATGATGATATACTTTTTATTTATATTTTTGTCCCTCGCCTATAAATGGCAAACATAGGGGGAAAGATAGAATGGAGTACTAAGGAAATGGCCTCCCTCAAGAAGTATTGTTTCCTCTTTGCTTTTGTATTAGCTATCAGCATCTTCTTCAACAATGGAACTGCCACTGAAGAAGAAGAAGAAACAGAGGCCATTGAAAACATACCATGGCTAACTCTTTCTCTCTCTTCTCTCTTGCCATCACAGACTTGCACTCCTTTCAAAGGTTCTCTCCTTCTCTCTCTCTCTAATGAGTATTAAATTTTGTGGGATTAGCTAAGTATATGTTAAGTTTATATACTTTCATTTTATTTTATGTAGTTGATCAATTATTATGAGACTTTTCAATATATTCTAATATTCTTCTTACTACTATTCTTTTGTTTTTTATCCTTTTTTTGCCTATGTCTTTCATTAATTCATTCATTTTTTCCTTCTTCTCTTTGCCACAGTTTCTAGAGTTTTTATATTATGCATAAGCTATGTATTTTCCATCTTTCTCCTAAAAGCATTTTTTTAATATTTGTATATGTGTGCGCCCGCACTTGTGCACATATTGTTCAGATTTTTCATACATAAATTTTGTTGTAATATTATGAATTTGAATTATCTTTACGTCTTTTGTTAAATATGTGATCTTTGAAAAAGATGATAAAAAAAGGGAAAAGGAATAGTACACTTGTGTAAAGTAAATTTTATTACTTGTCTGTCTCTCTCCATAACGAACTCTAATTATATATGGAGAAGATCTGTAAATGTAGTTATAACATTAACATGTGACTTATGATTATTGCATTAATTAATTTTAATTTACGCTTATGATTATATCACTATATAAAAGTAAAATTTATTACTTTTCTGCCTCTCTCTATTACGAACTCCAATTATGGATAAGAAAAAAAAAAAATATATATATATATATAGTTATAACATATGACTTATGATTATAGCACTAATTAATTTTAATTTACGTTTATGTGAAATAACCTCAAGTTTTTTAAAATTTATTTTAAAAAATTATAGGATATTTTTTGTCATTGGATTTATATACACAATAAAACAACGGCTTTATCAGCATGTCCTTTAGCCTTGAAAACTACTCTAATGGTAATTTGATACACAAATATATAAGGTTTGAAGAAGAATTCAAGCTTGGAATTGATACAAAGACATGGGCCATGTAGTGAACTAAAGCATGGGAAAGCAAATCCTAAAACTATTCCAACACACTTTGATATCCTAAGTGAAGATCAAGCAAGGGTGGGTTCAATTCACTTCATGCTCTTCGAAAACTTCAGCCATGGAAACATGAAGCAATTGGATTCTGCAAATATACCCGTAAAGCTCGGCCTGCCCTTGAACACCGCTAGCTACATCGTCACCGTTGGATTTGGTAGCCCTAAAAGGGACTTGTCGCTCGTTTTTGATGTTGGAATAGAATTCAGTTGGATTCAATGCAAGCCATGCCTTGTGAAGTGTTACAATCAAAAAGAACCAATCTTTGATCCCTCTAAGTCCTCTACTTATTCTCAGATCAAGTGTGGAATTAATATCTGCAGTCAGATTCTTTCCACTGCAAGTAAATTAACTATTCCTTGTTCTTTTTTTTTTTCAACAAAAAAATCTAGCTATGCATATGCTCACATAATTTCATATAAATATGGGGTAATAATAAGACTAATTGTTTCAAAAACTAGTATGCATTTTTTTCATTTTTACCTTATTTTAATAGAGTCATAGTATTTTTTTTTTGCAAAATATATAAGTACTGATTCCAGAAAAAAAAAAATTCACCACTTTTTTAACTGTTATGCGAGTTAGGGTAAAATCATAATTTACTCAACAGCTTACTTATCATTGCCATATTTTATTATGCAAACTGTTATACTCTATTGATTAGTGGGAAATTTAATATGATATGTTTGTCATGCATATACTATATGGAAATGGATGTAAGCGTGTTGGAAGAAGTTGGGGTTAAATATTTTTTTTTAGATAGAATGATAATAGAGTTTTAAAAGATTGAATTAATCAGGTAAAAAAATATTGAATTAATAATAGATGTTTTCAGTAAAAAGTTTTGGAAATAAATTTAAAATACCAATCAAACAATTGTAAATTCAAGAGATTCAATTATAAGTAAAGCATTTAAGATTGGAAGAATTATGTTAATGTCCTACATAAAGAAATTAATTATTACAAGATCTATTAACTATTGAATTGTAGTAATGGCCACAGTTTAGTTATTAATGTATTTTATAGTAATTAATTTTCTTATATGGGACCAGTATGTAATTCTCCCTTAAAAAAATTTCCTTGAGTTTCTATTTATACTTGTTTAAATAAATATTTATAACTTATTTTTCAAAAAAAAAAAAATCAAAAACCTAATTGTCATTAATTGAATCTTTTGGGAGTTAAGTATCATTCTTCTAAAATTTTATATGCAAGTAAAAAGGGTGGTTTACATACATACATCCATATACATGTGTGTCTATCTAAGCTAGTTACTTTTTTTCTAGAAAATTAATGTCATACAACTAAATATGTTTTTTCATAAACTCAAGTATATAAAATTCCTTTGAACTTTGAGACAATTACATATAATTCTCTATATTTAAAGGTTTAAAATTAAGTTATCTAACCTTTTATTTTTTTAATCATTGATTTCCCTACTATTATTTCTTAATTATCTTACCAACAGAAGTTGTCATATCATATTAAAAAAAATACACATAGTAGCTTATATGGCATCCAATATAAGCTAATAATAACTTTATAAAAATTTTATCAATATTTTTTCTATTATTATTAACTTACATCGCATAACCTTTTGTTTTTTCCCCCCTTACTCCCTTTCCAGAATATCAAGAATGTCCTGGTTCCACACAAACATGCATTTATAAGTCTGCATACTCCGGCACTTCTTTCTCCGCCGGTTTTATGAGCAAAGAAACGCTCACCATCGGTGCCGGCAACACCTTTAAAGACTTCTTGTTTGGTTGTGGCCAAAACAACCAAGTGACTAAACTTGGCGGTGCCGCCGGCATACTTGGCCTAGGTCGCCACCCGATCTCCTTCGTCCAACAAACAGCCAATTCTTATAATAAAGTCTTCTCCTATTGTCTCCCTCCTTCCACTAGCTCCGTAGGCCACCTCACCTTTGGCAGTGCCGGAGTTTCCAAGAATGTCCGATACACTCCAATCACCACCATCCCCAACCTCCCTACACTCCACGGTATAAGCATCACCGGAATGATAGTTGGTGGAATACCATTGTCATCAGTTACTCCTAAATTGTCATCATCCAGAGCAGTCATCGACGTCAACGCGTTGATCACGAGGCTTCCGCCATCAGTTTATGCCGTCCTGAGATCGCAGTTTCGGCGAATGATGTCGATGTATCCGATGGCAAGCCCGTTCGTGGTACTTGACACGTGTTATGATGTGAGCAGGCATCAGAAGATAGCGATTCCAAAGATAAGCTTGGTACTTGGTGGTGGGGTTAAGATAGACTTGGATGCGAGTGGGGTTGTTCTTGGTTCGGGTCCCAAACAGTTGTGTTTGGCCTTTGCCGCAAATGCGAGAGAAGATGATATTGTTATTTTGGGAAGTGTACAGCAGAAGACGATCGAGGTGGTGTATGATCTTAATGCAGGAAAGCTTGGATTTGGGCCTCCTGGTAGCTGCTAGTGAGACAAGTCATATAATAAGACAAAACTATTTGAAATGATGGGGAACCAAATCCTAAATTAAATATTTACAATATTTCAACTAATGTTTTACTAAATTTGCTTGGCTTGAAAAATGTGACAAGGTTAAGGAATAATATAATTGGTCTTCTTCGCAACTAGTTCTCCTTGGATCAGCTAGCCGGATGATCTCTTCGCTGTTGTTGCTGTTGATGTTATCCTCATCTTGGTTTTGTTTTATTGTTGCTAGTTTCTTCCGTGTTGTTTTTAGTTTGATGGTGCCCTTAAGAAGATAATTCAACTATTAACCTTTTGTTTGTTGCAATCATTTTCATTTGTTTAATAAAATTTGTCTTCTATTAAAAAACCAGGTTTGATTTTGATTTGATATATGAGATTATATATTGACATGAAAGATTTTTTTTGGGTATAAGAGGCTTTTTTTTAAAAAAAATTGTTAATAAAGTAAATAATTCATTCAAAAATCACAACTAAAAATTAATCTATATATAAAAGTTATTTCTACAAATATATAATGATTTTTAATCACTATATATTCTGACACTAGATAACTCAAAAGCAACGATATAGCAATTTTTAACTGCTATATATATAGTTGAGATTTATATGGCAATTATTTGGGAAAAACTGTTATATAAATTATTCTAATTTCGGGTACAGTGAAACATTTAGTCAATTATATAATGGTCTCATGAAAATAACCATTATAAAGTTGGTAAATATATAACAATTATTTCATAGAAACATATTATATAGTTAGGCCCAATTTTAGTTATTTTTTAAAAGTTTGTTCAGCAAACTATATAACAATTATTTAAAAATAACCGCTAGATAGTTATATTTATATAACGGTTATATCATATAACTACGGACGAATACAGAAACAAATACGTGGGGAGAGAATTAAAATTTTTTTGAAATATGCAGGGCTAACACTAATTTTTACATTTTTTTAAGAAAAATAAAAATTCTAAAGGACCAATGAAATTATTGGGGGAAGGTGGGGAGCTACCCCATTGTTCCCTAGCTACATACTTCACTGCATATAACTGCCTTACAGTTGGGACTATATCACTGTTTTTTTTTTTTAATTAATCGTTTTAGATATAGACCTAAAGAATATATAACAATTATTTAGTATAACTGCTATATAGTCTCTCAATACCAATTCAACATCTACTATATAATGGTTTTTAAAATAACCATTAAATAGAGGGCGATATATATAATTTTTTTAACATTTTCTTTTTGTGATAAAACCAAACTTAGATAATATTCTTAATTACTTTTAAATGAATCTTTACCGGGATTTTATAAAACTGTCTGAAAAATCCATGTTTAACAGTACCAAATCACCACTAGTGCTAAGACCTATATATTAATTTGGCACCTCTAGCCCAAGAAATTAAGTTAAGATTGCAAGAATAAATGAAATTCCATGATTTCGCAGCACCATATTCTTACATCACCTACATATCACTTGTGAGTTTTATATGCTTTCTTTTTCTTTTCTTTGTTTTTTTATAAAAGGAGAGAGTGACAAAACCCAATGTTAACTAATACAGCAATTGGGAGTCAATTAAGTCCCAAAACTACAATAAACATAAGGTCCCTCTTGTGTTAGGGAACATTGATGAAAGAGAAAACATAACTATTAGTCTCTATAGTTTTAATGTGTTTTCATATAGGTTCTTGCAATTTTGTTCACTGTTTGAGATCCCTCTAATTTATCCCATTTGAAATGATAGTCCCTCTATTTTTGAATATATTCAAAAAATAATAATGAGGTGACACCAACAATGGTAAATACACTAACATGTAACTAATGCCGTTAATTTGAGCTGAGGTGGAATTATGTTGACGTGGGACCTATATATACCATCAAAATACTTTAAAATTATAGGGATGAATAGTTATATTTTCCCTTAATGAAATCATGATCATTAGAACATTTCATAACCTAGGGTAGAGCGAGTGAATGCATGAAGATAAGAACATGTATGTGGTGTCTCTAAAGAGACCACCAGATCCAGAAGCATGATTACTCGCAAAGCCATCCGTATTGAGTTGGCAAGAGGAAGAAAGGATTATACTGTCTCTTCAAGGAGGGAGTTTGGGATGCATTACGCTACCAAATATATTTTTTACTATACTAATTTATGTCACTTTTTAAAAAAAGTGAGGTAAAAAATAGGATTTGGTAAATAAACATAACAGATATTTTTTTAATTTGTTTATTTACAATCCTTGTCATTTTCTTCGTAAAAGTTGGTAAATATTTATAGGTTTTTCTTTATGGGAATTTTTAGCAGAGCTTAAAATATTTTAGGGTTTTATTCAAAAAAATATTTTTGGGTTAATTTAATGACACGAAGAACAAACTCGCCTTTTGCGCTGTTGGAAACTCAACATTTCAATCTCAACTTATCTCAAGTGATAAATAGTGCATTGTTTTTATCGTGAAATTTGATTTTGGCTAATTTTTTTTTTTACTTGGTAGTCTTTGGAATCAAAATTGTAATGATGCAAAAAGTATATATTATTTATGGATACTCTGAGAGTGACGTACTCTTGATTAATAAAAACGATCTAAAACAACATAACAAAAGCAAGCCTAAATTAAATTAATAAATGATTTTGTATCTTTTTAAAAGCATTTATATTCTCCCTCTCGTTTGTATACTTGTCTTTTCACTTTCTTAAATTATTATTAGTGAAATATTACATGAGCATATGTAATAAACTAATAATCTATATCGTGTTTTGAACACGGGGTCCTGGCCACAAAAAAAAAGAAAAAAAAAAAGGTAAAAATAGAACACGGTCTCAGATTCTATGTAAGTTTTTATTTTAAATTTTTCTTTTTAGTCTATGACTCTTTATTAATGAAGAAAGACACAACGGAAGGTTATAACAGATCCCAATTAGTCAATTACTTCAATATATACATAAGCTTTACATAATTTTCTTAATTGCAAATTCATGTTTTGAGGTTCTTAATAAGTGTAAGAGTAACATTTAACTGAAAATGATGATATGTTTGACAAGTTTTTCCTATACAAAATAAGCAAATTTTATTTGCAAATAAATTCTCATTTTGATGGATACAAATCATTTAATGAGAGTAGTAGATTTTTTTAGACCAATTTACTAATGTTATATTTGGATATACATGAATTTGGATTTAGATTTGAATTTGAGTCAAATTGATTATTTGGGTAATAAAAAATGTATAGATTTGAATTTGGCCCAAATCCAAATCCAAAACTTACCTCAATCTCTTTGTAATTTAAAATCCTTTCTAAATTCCTATTATTTTAAATTTCTATTTAAGTCTTTCTTCCTTTGCATTCATTCATCGGACTTCATTGCCTTCTTGACTTTAACTTTATAGCCTCTAGCCAACTTTTACTAAGATTGGAGTGCTAGCATCAATCGGGATCGGATTGCCAGAGCTGATTGAGACATGATGACCGACTTCAACAAGGACCAAATTGCTAGTTTGAACCAAGATAGAATGGCAAATTTCAGCCGAGACAGGACCATGGACGCTACCTGTTATTGAACAACTGACTTCTCAATTGGCGTTTATGGTTCAATCTTGGTCGAAGTCAGCTATTGACAATGCTAATTGCACACCTATTAAAATAATGCTAGTTTTAACCTTAATGTAGTAGATGGTCAACCCTAGATCATCTCCCTAGTGAATGTCTTAAAATTCAAAAGTGAGGTTACCAAGTGAACAAATTACCTAAATATTTGAGGGTTTGAACTACACTAAGCTATCTAGAAAACTAATGCAAAGGAGATTCCTAAGGATTTAATATTAGAGATCTCATTGCCTACTAAGTGATTAACTAAGGTTCCCTTCCTCACTTTATTAGGTTCCACCTAGATTCAATTAAACCTAGTTGGATTAGCTAGTTAACCAAACTCAATTCCCTAGATTAAGGTAAATAAAGCAAGCCAACCACCTATATTAGGTATCTTAGTGTGTATTCTCTCAATATAGCCATGGCCAAGCAAGAAAGAAGCATGGAATCATCACAAGATTATGCAATAACCCAAATCAAATCAATGAACAAAAAAAAACACAAGATTATGCAAAGGCTAATTCAAGACAAATCATATCACATTAACTCAAGATTATGTAGCAACATGATACGGACAATTCATGCTTTGAACATGGTGAATGAGAAGAGTCTACAAAAATTCCTTCATTACAAAAGATGATGATATCAAATTAGAGTTCATGAACCGTAATCAAATTGTAGAAGTAAAATGAAGAGAATCTAGGGTTATAATATCCTTAGCCAATTGAAAAAGGTGTGAACTCCATCTCTTCCATCTCCTTCATAGGAATCCTCCATGATCTCTAACACTCCATCACCATAGTTGAACTCTTCATGTTCTTCCACATTTGGCCAAACACTTGAGACCTTTCCATGGTTAATTTAAGCCTTCAATCCTTGATTAATAGTTTGGATGAGATTGAGAAGAGGAGAAGAATGAAAGTGGTTTTACGTAATTTGGATGAGAAATGAGAGAGATATGAGTGATAGATTGGATGGAAAAATTGAAGAACAAGTGAGAAAGTGAGAGTAAATGTTTGAATGTAGAAAAATGAGTGAGATATCTGAATTGGAAGTGTGGAGTATGCAATTGGCTACGAGAAAATGAGAGAAAAGTGATGGAAACTTTTAAATTGGTTGTGATCTTTAACTACTTGCACATATGGCCAAACTACTTGTGAATTTGGAGGGAAATTGGTGATAATTATAATGTAGATTTGATCCAATGCAATGCACCATTCCAAGCCTAATTTGGACCTCTCCAAATATGATTATGTCATGCCAATAATACCCTTTGGAAGCTCTCTTCAATTTCCTTCAATAATGTCTTCATTTGTCACATTAATTCACTTAAGTCACCATTTAATTAAATAATCAAATAACTATAGTATGACATTTATTTAATTAGATTAAGATAGGAAATATTTAATGCATCCAAAGTAATAAAATGACTGAGGAAAAATGAATATGAAAGCCTCACAAGACATAAGTGTAGACAAGCACACACTTGAACTAAAATGAAAGGGTAACTGGAAACCCTTAGGGAGACAACATTAAATTATTATCTTTTGCTAATAATTCTCAACCTAGAATGAATTAATAAAAAATAATTACTAATCATCTTAGCCCATTAAAAGAAATAAATATCTAGCTTAACCCTAATTTGGTAAAAAAGTGCATTTTATGACCAAAATATCTTTAATACATATAATTGAACACTTAGGCAAAATTACACAAAGAATGTGATATGAATGCATATGGAGGCTCTTAATATGTGTAAAATGGTCCTAATAAGCTAAGAAATATGTGTAAATAATATCTCTTATCAGTTGTTTGGTCTCATTAGAAGTCTATTGTTTGGTCCTATTGGAGTTAGTTGTCTAGTCCTTGTGAAAGTTAGTAATTTGGTCCTGGTTAGTGCCTTTGGTATGGTCCATGTGGAAGTTGGTAGTCTAGTCCTAGCTGAAGTCTTTCAGTCCTAGTCAATGTCATCAATCTGATCTCAGTAGGCGATAGCAATCCGGTTGAGACTGGACCACTTACGTCCGAGTTGCCTTTAAATTCAAACATAAAATTCTAAATTTGAAATTTTACTTAAGATATAAATAAACAATTTTAATATTATAATTTGAAATATTTTATATCATCCAAACAAAGAATTTAGAATATATAAATTTCAATATGAGATTTCAAATATCAGATTTTAAATTCAAATTCCCAACCCAAATCCATCTATCGAAACACAACCTAAAGGAATTTTGATTTTTATTTTGGATTTTCAAATCGATCCTTAATTAATTATTTTAAATTAATGCATCCTTTTAGTCCTTTAATGTCATTTCCCCTGTGAAATAAATAATGACAACTAATAGAAAAGCTTTCACACTACTAAAAAAGTGATATATATATATATATATATATATAACAATTATTTTTACCACTATATAGAAATTTTTAACTATTATATAGTCAGGCGCTATATAATCTAGGGTCAACTATGTAGCAGTCTTAAACCACTATATAGAATATATATATATATATATATATAATGGTTATTTTCAAAAAAACTGTTGAACAATTTTTTCAAGCTTTTAGGAAAAAGATTCTATTACAAAAAATTGCTAAATAGTTAGCACATATTTAATGGTTATATAAAAAAACCCATTAAATAGTGTTTCCTCTATTTTGGTCAAATTTTTTGAGGACTTTCAAACACTATTTAGTGGTTGTTATTTGTAAATGGGTAAAGGTGAAAATTTGATCACAAACTATTTTTTCAAGAGTATCTAGTAGCCTAAACTATCAGATGGTGCAAATTAAATCATGAACTTTAAAAAATGGAGCATCCAGTAGCTCGCCATTAACTTCAGCTAACAGATATTATGTAGGGTCCATAATGACACATGGCATGACACATCAACATAGTAAAGGTGCAAATTTAGGCATAAACTATTTTTCAAGGAGCGTTGGGTAGCCTCTACTATAAAAAAAATGGATCATACATATGAGGCCTATAAAGCATTAATCTCTCCATTTTCTTGCCTTCGTTCTCAATCTCAACTTGAGAAGAAGAGGTTCAAAAAGTTTTTATCTGAAGATATTCACAAAGACGATGCTAACAAAGTACAAGAAATAATTCATGACTAAATTAAGCTAGAATCAAGCTTTTTTCATGTGTAGTAAAATCAAGCTTCTACTTCATTGGCATCGTCCTTATGAATGTTTTCAAATAAGAATTCATTGAACCTCTTCTTCTGGACTTTATATTGAGAATGAAGAAAAGAAAATTGAAAAGATTAATGCTTTGTGGGCTTCATTAGGGTTGTTCACAGGACGGGATGACACTGGGACACCCTTGTCCCGTGTTTTGAAAAAAGATCGAGACTGAATTTTTGTCTCATGTCTTGTCCCATCTCATTTGGAATCAGGACAAGACCAGCACAAGATCGGGACATCCTATCGTCTTGATTAATCAAACAACGTTAGGAAAAGATCTGGATAATAACATTCATTAAAATTTTAAATCATATAATTTATTAAGTTTAAAATCAAAATAACACAAGTACATAAATCACAACAATTTAAAATTAATTATTGAATTATATTAATCACAACTACACATTATGATAGCAATTACAAGTGATCTCTAGGCTGTAAGAGCAATAACAATAGGTAAGCTAAGTACAACATCAAATCATTATTCTTCTACTTTAGTTGAGATTTGCTAAGCTAATTAATCTTTCAAAAATAAAACAAAAAATAGATATAAATAAAATTTATTAAATAGATAGACATAATAATAAATTGTATTAATATATTATGAAGAAAGATATCGCCCTTACTCTATGTCATTAAAACTATTGATATAAAAAACTTTAGTTTTGTATAAGAATTACAAGTATTGAAATTATAATTGATATAATTAATAAAAATATAAATTATATAAATATAATTAATATATTTAATATATATTTTTAAAATAAAAAATAATATATATATAATATTCGGGATGGGACGAGACGTCCCGATGATAATCTTGTGTCCCATCTCATCTTGAACCCCTGTCTCGTCCTGTAAAGTCCCATCTTGATTATTTTTGGGCCAGGAAGAGATCCATCCTGATATGATCAGGACAATACCAGGCCAATCGGGACGAGTACAACTGAACACTCCTAGGCTTCATAAGTATGAAAATAAATAGTGTTTGATCAAAATTGAGGGAAAGGTGTTGGATGGTCTATTTTTTTATAGTAGAGGCTATCCAGTGCTCTTCGAAAAATAGTTCGTGACTAAATTTGCACCCTTACCATGCTGATATGTCGTGCCCTTGTCGTGTCATGTGTTATTGTGGGCTCTACATAATGTCCATTAGTTGAAGTTAATGGTGGGCTATTGGATGCTACATTTTTGAAAGTTTGTTATTTATTTTTCACCATCTGATTGTTTAGGTTACCAGATGCTTCTAAAAAAATAATTTGTGACTAAATTTGCTACTTTACCATTTGTAAATAACTGCTAAATAGTTTCATCTATTTAGCGGTTATTACAAATAATTGTTAAATATATTGAACTATATAACGGTTATTTTGAAATAACCACTCTATTGTTCTATGATTTTTTTTAAATGGGAGGTTACATTTTGAGTAGCCCCTTGCAAAACAACATACACAAACATACAAAAATGTACCAACAATAAAATAATCTAATTTCAACCAAAATTCAAATGCAATTGAATCCATTATTCAGACCTTACTATAATGACTTTTGAAATCTATCTAAAAGTACTTCAAACTTCTAAAAAATGCCTAAATACTAAAGCAATTACAAGGAAAAATTTGCCAAAAGTATAACCTATTGCAACTTTAAAATGTCAAAGTTACCAAAAACTTAAATTTGGCCAAAGAATGCTTATTTTGAAAATGTATAAAGAACTTATATACTAAAACAAAATTGAGGATAGAATGAAAAGGCTGTGATCATTTGTTTTCCACCCATTGCTTGAATAAAATCTTGGCCAATTCTTCGAGGATTTCATCAATTTGAGTTGGACTATGTACCTCTACATATAAATCCTAGAAGTACTGTAAAGCCACAAGCATAACATAAATCAAGTTTAATGTAAATTATGTGATATTTATAATATAATGTAAAATATTAAAATTATGAAAGTACAAATAGAAGACATACTTGATCAGGCAAAATTATATCAATCAACACATGATCGATAATGTTTTTTCATGCACCGCATGATGCTATAACTGCAATCAACAACCTTATTACATTGCTTTGGACACTTTTCATCATCAAACCAAAAAAATAAAATTAGTTATAATATAATAAAATTAATTTGATGAAATAAATAAAGGGTAAATATATACCCTAATTATCCTCCAATCAAATGCGTCTTTATAGGTATTAGAGTTTCTACTTACAGGAAACGTTCTATGGCTTTTGAACAAGTGGATAGCCCTACACATGACAATATGAAACCTTATATGAAAAATCACAGGGAAATAATAATTCACACATATGCAGAGAAATTATTTAACTTACTTGTTCAACATTAACATGATATGTTTTCGGTTGTTCGAATGGCCTCCAATAGGATCAAGGTACTATATCATGCCTCTATATAGGTTGAGCACAAGTAACATCCAATGACACTTGTCAAAATGAGCACACAAAAAAAAAAACACACACACACACACACATATTAACATGTGTTAATAAAAAATAACTTAATTAAAAAATTCAAATATGATTAATACTAAAAATGATTCACCTGTCACAAAATGGTGCCAAGAAAATTTAATTCTCCTTGGTCAGATGCTAGGCTAGATAATTGGTGATATCATTTATTTTCTCGTTTCACTACTTATCATCCATTACCCCTTACTCGTGGTGATTTATCAAAATCACCATATCCATGAGACCCTTTGGTGCTATCATCATATTTTGCAGGTGCCTTACACATCAAAATAATAATTAAACTAATAAAATGTATTAAATATAAGTAAATTATTCAAGATAGCTGATCAACAAATGTATACCTCATAAAATGATTACAAAGAGATATGCTCGCTCTGTATAGTTGATAACCTCTCTCATAATCTCACTATTGATGTTATCCTAGGTACTGACATTACCATAAATCTCCTTCTTAGACGACTCTATGACACCATCATAGGATTTCACATAATGATCTAACATTTCATAGTTCTTTTTGGAGGGTGGTTAAACCATTTGAACCTTGAAGGGGGCCTATGGTGTGACTACCTTAACCTTTAATGTAACCTTCAAGGTAGCTACCATAGCCTTTGACGCCCCTTCAAGGTAGGCTTTAGGGACAAAGGTGAAGGAGTAGGCAACATATATGTGACTGAATATTTAGACCACTCAGTAGTCTTCTTTCTCTTGCTCTTACCCTTTGAGAATAGCTCTGGTAACTTGTCATTATTATTGATTAATTTGAAAAGAAAGTATAATGATGAGAAATGTTTAATTAATTTCCCTTTTTCTTTAGTTTTGGAACCCGTAGTAAATGAGCAGTGTAGGCCACAAGGAATAATGCGTCTTGCAAAGTTTTTGCATTTAGTGTAGGCAAAAGCAGGGGATAATTAGGTTCATATGCAACCATTAGCTACACCTTTACATGATTAGTAGGGAGGGGCATGTTGTGAATCGCAATTGTAACACTTGCCCTGAGTGTCATCTAAAAATCACACAATTCAAATAAACTAAGTGTGGTTAAGGAGTTAATCCTAAAACCAACTTAGGAAACAAACCATTTAAATCAATAACAATTAATATAATAGAAAAACACACGTATAAACCTCTAAGAAAAGTTTAAAGGATTAATATGTAGCGCATGGAAGCAAATAAGGCAAACAAGGGCAGTTAATTGATGTCATGACAGCATTAATTTTGTTGTCATGACAGCCCTCCTGGGCAAACTTCCGGGAGGTGCTAATTCACTGTCTGGCCTCCAATTGAAGTAATTTTAAAGCTCACACATCACATTCAAAGGGTACTATAAGTGTACCAAATTTCAAAAAAATCCAACGATCAGATTAAAAATTAGACATGTTAAAAGTTTGGTCATTTTTGCTGTCATGACAGCACCTCCAAACTAACTTTCGGGGTGCACCATTTCATTATCCGACCTCCGATCGGAGTGATTCTAAATCCCAAATGTCACTTTTAAATAGTACTATTAGCATACCAAATTTTGGAAAGATCCAACTGACGGATTGAATTTCGTGCATGTTGCAACATCAATAAATATTGCTGTCATGATAGCTCCTCCGGACCAAATTCCAAAGTGCGCCGTTTCTCCGTCCAGTATCCGATTGATGTAATTACAAAGCCCACATGAATATTATAAAAGGTTTTACTTGTGACCTAAATTTTAGAGAAATCCAACGGTCGGATTAAGATTTGGACACCTAGATGCAAAAGTATAGTTTTTTGGTAAAAACCATTTTCAAAATTGTCCAAATCTCATCCTAATGGTCACAAACTTGTGGAAATACTTTGGACACATCAAATAGGACTAAAAACACCTGATAGAATATTTAAATGATAGAAAAATCTTTTATACCAAAATTTGACCACCCGGGTGCCATTTTTCAAAATTGGACCCTATGCCCTGAAAATTCACAAATCACATAAGAGTGGCCAAAAATCATTTCAAATATCACATACACATATGAATACACATGCTAAACATTTTCACTTGGCTCAGAGATCTCTGTGGGGCCCATGTACCCACTCTCTCTATCCAAGGTATATGTTTGCCAATAGCATACCATTTGCAATGCAACCACTTTGCATTTGCTTGTGGAATCACATATATACCAAAAAAAATATTTGCTTGTAGTAGAAACTTGATCTACTAAATAAATCCATCAAAACCACACACCATAGCGAAGTTTCCTAGCTATAAGTCTACAAGCAAACAAAAATTCATACATAAGCCATACAATCCACACATACTCACACACATATACATAATCATATCCTACTGGCACCCTAACCTAAATACATTACAATATACATGCTCAAAAGAAAGGGGTTATAGATCTTTACAATCCACAAGAAAACCCCTAGCTCGGCTCTTTTTCCCGTCCACCTATGGATCCTTCGCCTGGACCTGTAAATATTGTAAAGAAAGGGGTGAGACAACCACAGTCTCAGTAATAGAAAAATCAATATTCCTTATTACAAGAAAAGCCATGGTCAAGTAAATAAATAATAGATTCAAAATAACATATAATTAACCAATTAAAATGGTTGAATGCATGAGATAGGCCGATATAGCCTTTCCTGACCAATAGAATGCCCCTTGGCACTCTTTAACTTGTAGGTAAACCTTATACCTACTTACACCTCTACAGGCACAAAATATAATCTAAGGCATGATCTAATCCACCGAACTGCCTATGCCCCTTTGACGTGAATCCTGAGCAGTCAAAGCTAACTCCATCCCAGAGCCAGCCCGACTTACTCTCCATGTGAGGGCTACCTTGGCCTAGGCACTCAACATCACACTTCATATGCCGGATTCCTTTTCCCACTGAGAGGTATCGAACACTCAATCCACTAACCACTTTAGTGTATTGAGCCCACAATACAAAAGGCAACACTGAGTACTGACAATGAGCCCTAGAATATCACAAGACCACATCTCCTCATTGGTAGACTCCCACCAAGATCATGCCTCTTACCCTTTTCTACCTTTCTCGAGTATTGACCACTTCAACACTCAAGGTAGTATAACATTCATAATTCATCCCTTAAGTGGTTCCTTAGCCTATCTAAGATACCAAACCTCCTTTATTTTTGTGTGATCACAATGCATGCTAATAGTCTTATTTCCATAAGTAACATCATTATTAAATAGATGGTAACATAGATGCATTATTATTAAAGCAATACCCCATAAACCTTTCTAAAACACATTTTATTTGCATTCAATTGTTTAAAACATGTAATGCATGCTAGATAATATTATCAACTCAAAAATAGCTAAACAAAGCAATAAGAAATATAAATTCCCTTGTTACCTCAACCTTTTGGTACCAAAAGGATTCCTCTTGTACAAAATAGGACTTGGCTTGTTCCTTAACTTCTGAACAAATTCCACCAACAATCCCTAAAACATATAAGTGATCCACATCATTTATCATGACAAATAGCATTAATGAAGACTATAACTCATACCACACAACTTGGGTCAATGAGTTATAATCCATCCTAATGGTCCATATATTAAACCAACCATTCACATAGTATCACTTAACCACCAAAATCATTTATTAGCCATCACTAGGCTAATTTCCAATTTATATAATTTTTAATTAATTAAAAACCTTCACTTAGTGTCACCAACTTTCACCATTAGCCCTTATAATGAAAACCAAACCTTAATTTAAATCTTATTGGGCTCAAATGGCAAAATTATAACTAAATCAATAGACTTAAATCATTGAAAAGCAAAACCCAACCTCTTGGGTTTTGATTTGTGCCCGAAACACCTCTTTTCATCCAATTATCCACTCAAAACAATAGAACACCATATAAAAACTCAAAACATTCTCCCTAGAATAAAGCCTTTGGGATCAAAATTTAGAAATTCTCTCTTCCAAAAATTAAAGAAAATCAAGAGGAAGGGAAGAGGATTGAAGTAGGGAGTTTACCTATTGTGTGGCCGAGCTCGCAACGGTCGTAAAGACTCCTAGATCCAAGCCTAACTCCCTCTCTTTCTCTTCTCTTCTTCCTCTCTCCCGTTTGTTTATGCATTTCTTTCCTTCTTTCATTTCAGTTTCTACGTTCTTTCGCTCTTTAAATTGCTGATATTAGACTTTGGGAAAAATTACAATAAAAGGCCCAATATTTTTTATTATAACACAAAAGCCTGGGTCAACTTTGGTAATTTTTCTCATAGTTAAAAATCAAACAAAACCAAACTTTTGCTGAGAAAAATTCAAACTCTAGACCTTTCTCAAATTATTCTAAACTTTAATTTAATTATAGATATTGTAATTTATTTTTTTAAAATAAATCCGAGTCTTAAAATTTTTAGGATGTTACATTCTCCCCTCCTTTAAAAAAGATTTTGTCCCCAAAATCCAAGCTAATTCATGAATCAAAGAGAGAAACATGCCTAGGGAAATAACTGTGGATATTCCTTCCTCATTTGATCCTCAGTCTCCCAGGTTGCTTCTCCTAAAGCCGTCCCTTTCCAAATCACTTTTACCAACCGGATTGTCTTGTTTCTGAGCTGCTTATCCTTAGCATCCACAATATGATCTAGTTCAGTTTGGTAGGTTAAATTCTCCTAAATTTCAACCTCCTTAAGTTCTATCACATGCGACAGGTCTGGCTAGTACTTCTTTAACTGTGACACATGAAACACATTGTGTAGACCCGTTAACTGAGGCGGCAATGCCAACTGATAAGCCACTGGCCCAACTTTCTTCAAAACCTCAAAAGGACCCATATATCAAGGAGACAACTTCTTAGCCCGAATTGAGCGTCCAACGCCCGTCAATGGGGAAACCTTAAGAAATACATGATCCCCAACCTCAAAAGACAGGTCCTTACGACGATTATCTGCATAACTTTTCTGTCTACTTTGCACCGTAAGAAGCTTTTGTTGGATCAATTTAATTTTTTCCGTGGTCTCATCTATCACATCCGATCCTATCATTGTCCTCTTACTTAACTCATACTAACAAAGAGGTGATCTGCACCGTCTTCCATACAATGCTTTATAAGGAGGCATTTGAATACTGGCATGATAACTGTTATTATAAGCAAACTCTACCAGAGGCAAATGCTTATCCCAGCTTTCCTGAAGCTCTAGGGCACATGACTTTAACATATCCTCTAATGTCTGGATCGTCCGTTCAGTTTGTCCATCCGTTTGTGGATGATAAGACATACTGAACTTCAAATCTGTGCCCATAGCCCTTTACATAGCTTGCCATAAATTTGATGTAAACTGAGGATCACGGTCTGAAACAATATCCCTCGGTACCCCATGTAATCGCACAACCTCCTTAATATAGATCTTAGCATACCTATCAACCGTATAGGTGGTCTTGACCGGTAAGAAATGTACTGACTTAGTCAAATGATCTATAATTACCCAGATAGAGTCAAAACTAGCCTGGGTCCTCGGCAAACCAGATATAAAATCTATTGAAATACTCTCCCATTTCCATTTAGGAATCTCCAAAGGCTGTAACAACCCCAATGGCTTTTGGTGCTTTATCTTGACCTTCTGACAGGTCAAACACTTACTAACATACTCTGTGACATCCTTTTTCATGCTTGGCCACCACTAATGATGCTGCATATCATGATACATCTTAGTAGCACTGGGATGAAGGGTGTAGCTACTTCGATGTGCCTTATCCAACAATTTCTTCTGGAAAGACTCATTGTTGGGAATACACACCCTATCCTTGAAAACCACATACCCATCATCACTAAACCAATAGTCCATTGTCTCACCAGTCTCGATGTCTTGGCTTATTTTTAATAAAATTAGATCTTGAAGTTAAGCATCTCATATCTCTTTCCAAAATTTATTGGAAATAACCATAGTCTTAAGACCATTAAAGGAGAACTCAGTCATACCTACAGAAGTCTCAACTAAAGACTCCATCAATCTATGCTCTCGAACTGTTAAATAGGCTACATGTAAGGTCTTGCGACTAAGACCATCTGCTACCACATTTGCTTTCCCCAGATGATACTTAAATTCAAAATTATAATCTTTAAGAAACTCCATCCAACATCTCTGTCTCATGTTTAACTCTTTTTGATCCACTAGGTACTTGAGACTTTTATGGTTGCTCATGACCTTGAACTCTGTTCCATAAAGATAATGACGCCAGATCTTCAATACAAAGACCATCACAGCTAACTTGAGATCATGCGTCGGATAATTCTCCTTATGTGTCCTAAGTTGTCGAGATGCATATGCCACTGCCCTCTCATCTTACATTAAAACACAACCAAGACCCTTATGAGAGGCATCAGTATGCACGTCATAGGGCTTTTGAGGATCTGGAATCACCAATACTGGAGCTGTTGTTAACCTTTCTTTCAACTCAAGAAAAACTGCCTCGCACCTATCATCCCAAATAAATGGCCTATCTTTCCTTATGAGTTTAGTCAATGGCATAGAAATATGAAAGAAACCTTTGATAAAACGTTGGTAGTAACCTGCTAATCTCAGAAAACTATGGATCTCTGTTATCGATTTTGGTCTTTCCCATTGCAAGACCGCTTCAACCTTATATGGATCAACTGTAATACCATTTGCCGACACGATATATCCCAAGAACCTAACCTCTCTCATCCAAAACTCACTTACTGAGCTTGACATATAGCTTATGATCTCGTAGAAACCTTAGGACAGTCCTCAAGTGTTTGGCATGCTGCTCCTCATCTTTAGAGTAGATCAGTATATCATGAATAAAAACCACCACAAACTGATCCAAGAAAGGTCAAAAAATGCGGTTCATGTAGTCCATGAAAACTGCAGGCGCATTAGTCAGCTCGAATGGCATAACTAAAAACTCATAATGGTGATATCGAGTCCTGAAAGCTGTCTTTGCCACATCCTTCTCACTAACCCTCAGCTAATGGTACCTTGAATGTAAATCAATCTTAGAGAAAATTATGGCACCAACCAATTGATCCAAGAGATCATCGATGTGAGGCACTGGGTACTTGTTCTTTACCATAACCTTATTCAACTGGCTGTAATTGATACACAATCTCAAACTACCATCCTTCTTCTTCACAAATAAGATAGGGGATCCCCAAGGAGAAACACTGGGTCTAATAAATCCCTTATCTAATAGCTCCTCAAGTTGCTTCTTCAACTCAGCTAACTCTGAAGGAGCCATTCTATAGGGAACCTTTGAAATTGGCTAAGTTCCCGGTACCAGGTCAATTGAGAATTCAACCTTATGATTTGGAAGTAATCCTAACACATCCTCTGAAAACACCTCCGGGAACTCCCTAACAACCTCAATTTCATCCACTATAACTGTCTCAGACCCTTAGGTAGTGAGCACTACCACGTAAGCCTCACAACCCTGCTCAATCAACCTTTCAGCTTGCAAAGAAGAAAGAAAACAAGAATGACCAGGGTATTCCTCGATCACCTCTGGTACTTCTACCAAAGTCACTGTCTTAGCCACACAATCTAAGACAACACCATAAGCTGTCAACCAATCCATACCGATGATTAAATCAATCCCTTACATAGGTAATTTGATCACATTCACCTAAGTCGATTGCCTATTAAAAGTCATCTTAGTCCTACACACCACACTGGATCGACCAACCAAACCAGAAGTAGAGGAAACTTCTATATCATGGGGCAACTGGTCAACAGGCATACCCATTCTATCTAAGTGCTCGATAGAAATAAAAGAATACGTTGCACCACAATCAAATAAAGCTTCTAAATCAAGGCTACAGATAGAAACCATACCAGTGATCAGATTCGATGACTTCCTAGCCTCCTTTTGAGATACTGTATACACTCTACTGGGAATCACATTCCTCCGGTCCGAGCTCTCATGCAAATCAAGGCAGTCACGAATCAAATAGCCTAACTTTCCACACTTGTAACAAGTAAAACAACAACCAAAATGAACCCTACCACATCTATCGCAAGGTAACCTTGCTGTGCTCAGAATTGGGGCCTGACTGGCCTGTGAAGAACGTGCTGGAGCATTCTCAAAGAAATGAGAACCCCTAGATCTCATATTACCACCCCGATTACCTTGAAATCTTGAACCCCGCCCTTGAAATCTTAAACCCCTATTTAAATTCTGATTACCAGAAGCAAAAGAAGACCCGGCTCTAAAGGAGCCACCAGAAGAAGAACCAGAGTTAAAACCCATTCTCTTAGATACACCATTAGTAGGAGCCAACCTAGAAGAAAATTGACCTCGTGTATCCCTACTTCAGCTACTCTCTGTGTCTTGACCTTGGTGAGTGGCAATCCTTAGATGATTGTACATCTCATCATATGTCACCTCGTCCAACAAAGACAGCTACTGGTGGTATTCTGGCCTCATCTTTTCCAATAACCTCTTTGCTTTTCACTTGCTATCATTAGAAGCCTTTAGATATGTTGAGAACTTAGATAGCTGATTGAATTTTCTTATAAAAGTCTCCTCGTCTAAGTCCCCTTACTGAAACGCATGAAGCTTTGCCTCTTTCTCATGTCTAAAAGCTGGTGGAAAGTGAAAATCATAAAATCTTTCCTTAAATTCAGCCCAAGTCATAGATCTTCCATCCATGGGCTTAACATAATCCCACCAATGCTTGGCTTCACCAACAAGCTACATCGTAGCCAAGATAACCCTCTGCTTAGATGTACACCTCACAACAGTAAATAACTACTCCATCTGATCTAACCACTCCTCAGCTTTCCCATCAAGCATACTACCATCATATGTGGTCGGGTTAGAGCGAGAGAATTCCTTCCAAGGTCTGAATATATCATCCTGTCGGTTATCAGCAATCGGTCCATGAGCTCCCACAATACTAAAAGATTCCTGCCCAGCACCTGAGTCAACATGCTGATCTGGAACAGCACAACCTCTAAGATTTTGTTGTATATCCACAATCACATCAAGCAGTCTAGCCATGACTACATCTATCCCTTGTGGTGGTAGTAGAGGCAGAGGAGCTGGAGGTAAAGGTCATTCCTTATTCCTCAGTCTACCTCTTCCTCTTCGAGCCAAGTTACAATTGAAAGGTGTACAGTCATACGTGTACGGGCCTTTCTCCCCTCCTAAAGGAACAAGCCAAAAAATGAAAAAATAATGTCATCCAGGTTAGTGACATAAGGGAAAGAGCATAAGAGTAATCTATTTAGGGTGCCAACTAGGAAAGAGGAATCATAAACCTAAAACTGATACCAAATGTAACACTTGCCCTGAGTGTTATCCAAAAATCACACAATTCAAATAAACTAAGTGTGGTTAAGGAGTTAATCCTAAAACCAACTTAGGAAACAAACCATTTAAATCAATAACAATTTACATAATAGAAAAACACACATATAAAACCTCTTAGAAAAGTTTAAAGGATTAATATATACCACACGGAAGCAAATAAGGCAAACAGGGGCAGTTAATTGATGTCATGACAGCATTAATTTTGCTATCATGATAGCCCTCCTGGGCAAACTTCTAGGAGCTGCCAATTCACCGTCTGGCCTTCAATTGAAGTAATTTTAAAGCTCACACATCACATTCAAAGGGTACTATAAGTGTACTAAATTTTAAAAAAATCCAATAGTCGAATTAAAAATAAGACATGTTAAAAGTTTGGTCATTTTTGCTGTCATGACAGCATCTCCGGACTAAATTCCGGGGTGCACCATTTCATTATCCGACCTCCGATTGGAGTGATTCCAAAGCTCACATATCACTTTTAAATAGTACTATTAGCATACAAAATTTTAGAAAGATCTAACTGATGGATTGAATTTCGTGCATGTTGCAACATCAATAAATATTGCTGTTATGACAGCTCCTCCAGACCAAATTTTAGAGTGCGCCGTTTCTCCGTCCGGTATCTGATCGATGTAATTCTAAAGCCCACATGAAGATTATAAAAGGTTTTACTTGTGGCCAAAATTTTAGAGAAATCCAATGGTCGGATTAAGATTTGAACACCTGGATGCAAAAGTGCAGTTTTTTAGTAAAAACCATTTTCAAAATTATCCAAATCTCATCCTAATGGTCACAAACTTGTGGGAACACATTGGACACATCAAATAGAACTAAAAACACCTAATAGAACATTTAAATGATAGAAAAATCCTTTATACCAAAATTTGACCACCCGGGTGCCATTTCCTAAAAATGGACCCTATGTCCTGAAAATTCACAAATCACACAAGAGTGGCCAAAAACCATTCCAAATATCATATACACATATGAATACACACGCTAAAAATTTTCACTTGGCTCAGAGATCTCTGTGGGGCCTACGCACCCACTCTCCCTATCCAAGGTATATGTTTGCCCATAGCACACCATTTGCAATGCAACCACTTTGCATTTGCTTGTGGAATCATATATATTCCAAAAAAAAATATTTTCTTGTAGTGAAAACTTAGTCTACTAAATAAATTCATCAAAACCACACACCATAGCAAAGTTTCCTAGCCACAAGTCTACAAGCAAATAAAAATTCATACATAAGCCATACAATCCACACATACTCACACACATATACATAATCATATCCTACTGGCACCTTAACCTAAATAAATTACAGTATATATGCTCAAAAGAAAGGGGTTGTAGATCTTTACAATCCATAAGAAAATGCCTAGCTCGGCTCTTTTTTCGGACCACCTATGGATCCTTCACCTGGACCTATAAATATTATAAAGAAAGGGGTGAGACAACCACAGTCTCAATAACAGGAAAATCAATATTCCTTATTACAAGAAAAGCCATGGTCAAGTAAATAAATAATAGATTCAAAATAACATATAATTAACCAATTAAAATGGTTGAATGCATGAGATAGGCCGATATAGCCTTTCCTGACCAATAGAATGCCCCTTGGCACTCGTTAACTTGTAGGTAAACCTTATACCTACTTACACCTCTACAGGCACAAAATATAATCTAAGGCATGATCTAATCCACCGAACTGCCTATGCCCCTTTGACGTGAATCCTGAGCAGTCAAAGCTAACTCCATCCCAGAGCCAGCCCGACTTACTCTCCATGTGAGGGCTACCTTGGCCTAGGCACTCAACATCACACTTTATATGTAGAATTCCTTCTCCCACTGAGAGGTGTCGAATACTTAATCCACTAACCACCTTAATGTATTGAGCCCATAATACAAAAGGCAACACTGAGTACTGACAGTGAGCCATAGAATATCACAAGACCACATCTCTCCATTGGTGAACTCCCACTGAGATCATACCTCTTACCCTTTTCTACCTTTCCCGAGTATTGACCACTTCAACACTCAAGGTAGTATAACACTCATAATTCATCCCTTAAGTGGTTCCTTAACCTATCTAAGGTACCAAACCTCCTTTATTTTTTTGTGATCACAATGCATGCTAATAGTTTTATTTCTATAAGTAACATCATTATTAAATAGATGGTAACATAAATGCATTATTATTAAAGCAATACCCCATAAACCCTTTTAAAATACATTTTATTTGCATTCAATTGTTTAAAACATGTAATGCATGCTAGATAATATTATCTACTCAAAAATAGCTAAACAAAGCAATAAGAAATATAAATTCCCCTGTTACCTCAACTCTTTGGTACCAAAAGGGTTCCTCTTGTACAAAATAGGACTTGGCTTGTTCCTTAACTTCCGAACAAATTCCACCAACAATCCTTAAAACATATAAGTGATCCATATCACTTATCATGATAAATAGCATTAATGAAGACTATAACTCATACCACACAACTTAGGTCAATGAGTCATAATCCATCCTAATGGTCCATATATTAAACCAACTATTCACATAGTATCACTTAACCACCAAAATCATTTATTAGCCATCACTAGGCTAATTTCCAATTTATATAATTTTTAATCAATTAAAAACCTTCACTTAGTGTCACCAACTTTCACCATTAGCCCTTATAATGAAAACCAGACCTTAATTTAAATCTTATTAGGATCAAATGGCAAAATTATAACTAAATCAATAGACTTAAATCATTAAAGAGTAAAACCAACCTCTTGGGGTTTGATTTGTGCCCAAAACACCTCTTTTCATCCAATTATCCACTCAACATTAGAACACCATATAGAAACTCAAAACATTCTCCCTAGGATCCAAAGAAACAAAAGCTTACAAGAATAAAGCCTTTGGGATTAAAATCCAGAAATTCTCTCTTCCAAAAATTGAAGAAAATCAAGAGGAAGGGAAGAGGATTGAAGTAGGGAGTTTACCTATTGTGTGGCCGAGCTCGCAACTGTCGCAAAGACTCCTAGATCCAAGCCTAACTCCCTCTCTTTCTCTTCTCTTCTTCCTCTCTCCCATTCATTTATGCGTTTCTTTCCTTCTTTCTTTTCAGTTTTTGTGTTCTTTTGCTCTTTAAATTGCTGATATTGGACTTTGGGGAAAATTACAATAAAAGGCCCAACATTTTTTATTATAACACAAAAGCTCGGGTCAACTTTGGTAATTTTTCTCATAGTTAAAAATCAAACAAAACCAAACTTTTGTTGAGAAAAATTCAAACTCTAGACCTCTATCAAATTATTCTAAATTTTAATTTAATTATAGATATTTTAATTTATTTTTTTAAAATAAATTTGAGTTTTAAAATTTTTAGGATGTTACAACAATTCTCCCTACAGTGTTATGCATGAGTTTAGTTGCAATCACAGGCAAGTTTAGGATGTCATCCAAGCACTCAATCTCAACCTCTCCCTAAACAAAAGGATAAAAATATTATACCACATGAGAGAGAAAGTAAGAAATAAATAAAATGAGCAAGACTACGGCATTTAGCAATATTACCTTTGGTAGTTTTGAAGAGGGGATACCCATGCAGCTTACTTTTATAGAAATCCCTAACACATGACCCTTAAACAACATCTCAATGTATTTATTTTGCTGTTCTACAACTGCCTAATATTGAACCCTAGGTTTGATGATTACAAAATAAAGAGAAGATTGTGTTTTATATGTTATATAATCTTAAGTAAAAATCAAATTGGCTAAACAATAAACTAAATTGACTTAAGTAATAGCTTATTCATGTAGTAGAATTTATATTCTTTAAAAGTAATTCTACCTTAGTTAAGTATTTGACTTAACTATAATTCTTATGCTAGAGATTTTCAATTGCATCTAGTGTTAAAAATCTTTTTCTGGAACTTGTTTTGGCTAAGTGTCTTTAGCACTAATACTATGCCTTTAGGACAATTGCTACCTATTATGTTCCTTCATCTCTTCTCTTCATTCTTGTCTTGAGCTCTCAATAACATTGATACTAGAAGTTTTCAACACCAGTATTACCCTTGGTGTTTGTTCAAATTTATCTTATCTAATTTGAGTATCCTTGATCAGAACTGGTACATTTTATATAACATCAGTGTTGCACCTATCTTGTGCCTTGGTCCTTTTTCTCTAAAATAAGTTAACATCGGTGTTAGACTGCTTATAACTCCTTTAACAGCTATGCTAGTAGTATAGTATTAGTACTGCTTCTCAACTTCTCTCATAGAGACTACATGTTGAATATCTATCACTTGTGTTATATCCTTTAACATTGTTCTAAGTTGGTTCTTGGATAATGTTTTTTACTTGTTTATAAATGTTAAAAATCTTCATTATTTATGAAGAAGCTCAACATTGGTACTATTAAAGCAACACTTGTGCTAAACTTTTCTATAAGAGCTTTTTCATCTCTATAGCACTAGTGCTATCATTAATAACACTGGTACTACTGTGCTTTTTTATGTTCTATTTTTTGTGACTAATTTTAATCTCTTTGAAACTCATTCCTTAGCTATTATTTTCATCTACAATAAATTGTGTTCTCTCTATAACTTTATTGAATGATATTTAAACAAAATTATTACCTTGAACATATTTGTTTTGTCTATCATTTCTTGGTTCATAACACTTATGCTATTTGCTGTACTAGTATATAATCTTTACCTACTTTTATCAGAGCATTTAATGTTTTTAGCCTTTACATTGCATAAAGGAAGTCTTTACCGTAAAGCACTATTCTATTGCCTTACCCATAAGAGAAACTCAGAGAAGCTTGGATATCTAGGAATACATGAGGAAAACATGAAGACAAAATGCAAGCAATCTCTAACAGGAAGTTTAATGAGTCTAACAGATCATCTATGACATTCTATTATAAATAGACTCACTTATGGAACTTGAAAAGAAATGAAAGAGAGCCAACAAGAACAAATCTTTGTCATTATTTAAACATTTAATTTTTACCAACGTTTTATGAATTACTCTCTTTGTTTCTATTTGTAAGAGAAACTACTATTTTTTACTTATTTTTTATATAAGCAAAATCACATATTTCAATAAGCATTTATTATATATTTCCTAAATTACCCCTCATAATTTATATTAACGAGAAATAATTAATGCATGCTTATGTTGATTAATATAGGGTCTTTTAGTCTAATTTTTTTATTTTCAGACATAATTATTATGGTTAACCTACTTTTTTAAACTGTGTGATACAATGTTTTTCTCTTATATATAAAAACAGAGGGAGTATTTATTATCTAAGAGCCTCATTGTTTACATATCTATTCTTAGAGAGTTTATGAAAGTAGTAATTCATTCTTGAACTTACTCTATTTATCCCTATTTTATATCTTCAAAATAGAGGAACTTAAGGTTGGGGAGCTTAAGGGAAATTGTCATTACCTTTGTAAGGGGGAGAGATTTAGACTTATTCAGAAGTCTCTTAATATACTAAGGCAACCAAGAGCCTGGATTAGTCTTGGTAATATAGTTAGAAATCTGAGGAGGTTCCTGGGGACTGGACGTAGACTCAAGTAGTAGGAGTTAAACTAGGATAAATCATTTGTGCCAAGCTCATCTTTTCTATCTCTCATGATGGTGATTTTGTTCCTACTTTACTCCAATTATTTCTACAAAGTTTATTTAAATTTTTGACTAGCCCAATTCACTCCCCCTCTTGGGATCATTTACACCTAGGTCTTGTGAATCTCTTCTTATAATAAATCCACCTCTATAACAATGGTAGTCTTCTTAGGTTTCTTTGGAGCCTTGGCTAAGTACTCCTTGATTACTCTAAATCCTACACCTGAATATGACTAGGGTGGTCAACATTCCTTAAAGCCTTCTTTAAGACACCCTCAGTTGGAGGTAAAGTGATTGATTCTTCCTCCTAAAACAAGGTCACCTATGAATTATACAATAAAGGAAAGTAAATACAAGTAAATAAAGAACTTATCACACAATAATGAAAAGGATATATTACTTACAATTTTATTGGCAACCACGTTCATGAAGGGTCCTGAATATTTCCCTAATTATCTATTTGGGCTAAAGCCTAAAGCTTGCTATAGGATATAGAACCCTCTGATCCTTGCTCCTTTAAATAGTCTTTCTTAATAATAGCATAGCGCTTGTACCCTTTTAAGTAGGGATATTCATTCTTCTTCTCTCTTGCCTTGTTTATAGTGCTTAATTCCTATAAAATAAAAAATATTTGAGTCAATGTAAATATTAAAGCAATAAAAACTAACATTGAGGAAGAAATATTACCTTGAACTCTTTACTATGATAGGAGTCAACAAACTCAGCCTACTGATTTGGATTAATAACTAATATTAAGATGGGGGAATTTTATCTTCAATACCTACTATACCCAGGTTCTTTAAGAATTTTTAGGTTATCCATGCTTTAAAAATTCTATGGGATATTCCAGCTTTTTGTAAAATAAACTCTCATCAAGCTCAAATCTAGACTGTAAAAGAAGTTAATCATGTTCTGGATTAGTTGAAATTTCTATATAAAATGTTTTAAAATGAAAAATAAGAAATATCTTATTGAAATTGTGCTCCAAACTAAATTCTACCGTGAATTAGGTTAAGTTTCCCAATTCACCATATTGAGGGACGTATTAGCTTCAACAACTACTCCAATATAGCTCACCAAATTGTTCGAGTCAATACATTGTCCTTTATTGTTCGACTGCAACATCCTAGGTTTTCAAATCATGAAATTTCAAGTATTTAGAAGGGTAGATTGGTAAATTTAAATGATTTTTTTTTTGAATTCATGATGTTTTTAGAAGACTAATGTAGTTATTGGATCATTGGATAGCTTAGAAGAGGGTTAGGTTAGAGTTCAAGCAGACCATAGCACAAATAGAGGCCCAAAACATGTCTAAGCCTCTTTGTGCCATTTACTGTGGTGGACGCATCATGTACCATAGTGGATAAGCAAAGTCTACATTTATTAGATTTGTAAACTAGACTGGAAAATAGAAGAGGGAAAGAAGAAATGCAAGAGGGCAATAGTGAGCAACTTGTGGCCACTATGGCTTGTCATTGGGAGCTATTTAGAAGCATGTGGAGCAAGATTCATCCTTAGGTAAGCTTCCTACATCTCTTCCTCTCTCTTTATGAGAATTTCTAAAGGTTTGGAGTAATGTGAGGCTTGAATTCAGTTTTTCTTTGGTTATGACTGAACCTATTGCCTTAGTTAAGATCTTGGGGAGTTAAATCAAGCTTTTAAACCTAGGTTTATGGATTATATAATGATTTAAAATTTTTAGGTAGGGTTTGGATGAACCCTAAGTAAAAGTTGGTAGATTAAGATCAATATGGGTAAAGATTTATGGATTATTAGTGTGTTTGGGTGTTAAATGGAATTAATAAAGTGTGTTGGGAGGATTGGCGGGGTTAAGTTGAGGTTTTAGGTATAATGGGTACCCACAATTATGTTAAAAAAAGGGTTAATTAATATGTAGATTGTTGATTAAATGTTTAATCTTGTAGATTAAATATTGATCGAGTATTGTTACACTAGTGGACATGTGAGGGGCCATTGTTTAACCATGGTAACTCTTTTTGTGATAAAAGGGTTGAGGTAATCGAATTTTCTAAACTCTCTTTTTGTGTGTTTGGATGGTTGTATGGTAGTTATTAAAGTTAATACCTTTGTTTTTATACTAGTATAGTATTAATATGAAATGTTTATGATTTAGAAACTTTATATGAAATGAAATAGAAAATTATGTTTTGAACATTGTGGTTTTAAAGACTAAATCTTACTAAATCTTATATTTAAGTATAAGTATTTGTGAAATTCTATGTTTTATGTGGAAATGGTCATTATAGTAAAAATTATATGTTATGGCTATGTGTTGAACTATTATGCATATGTTGAGCATAATCATTGTGAAAGGGTGGGAGTTCACCATAGTATGGTATTGGAGACATTGTTTGGAAATCTGTATGGTACATTGGCACCATGAAGGCCTTGGTGCACATTTCTTTATTGTTTGAAAGTCCCAGTATTGTGAGATAGATAGGCATTGAAACCCCTAGTATTCATTAACAGGGGGAATCTGTGGTCCATAATAAGCGAAGATGCTCTTGGCTAGGGTTGCCTCCCACAATTGGTGAGCTTGGGCCAATCTAGTTATATGAATTTGGTTCTATTAAGTTATCAGCCCATAGATTTAGTTGAAAAATATAAGTAGGATATAAGGTGGTATGTTGATAATGTATATCATTCTATAGCCATATGTATGTATATGTAATTTGCTATATGTTTTAAGTGCCACTTCATATACTCACTATCTATTCTTTCACATGAGTAGTTTGATTAGATTATTTAGTTATTGAGTCCTCGACTCACCTTGTGGTTACATATTTCAAGTGAAGGCTCTGATAGGGGTAAAGGGAAGGAAGGTACTATTGAGCATTGAGGGGACTAATGTTTGTGTACTCCTTTCTCTTTCTTTTGGTTTTGTAATGAATTATGTATGTTTATGCCAACTTAAGATCATTAAGCCATCTTATTGTCATATGCATGAATTCTGTTATAAATTGTGGGTATCTAAGCCTGGAAGGTTTTAATGGTAATGTAATAGTTATGAGAGGTGAAGATACAAGTGCAAGTGTTGATTGTGTGTTTGTATAGCCTTAAGGATGTTTATGATAAATTGATGTTACCCTTTGAAATCATATTGAATTTGGGGTCTGGATGGCCAATTTCTGTCTAGAATATTATTGTTATGATATGATTGTACTATTAGGTTGTTTGTGGTCCATTTGAGTTAGTTCAAGTGGTTCCACAGTTATTGGCACTTGGAAAGTGAGCTTGGACAACTTGGTTATTGTTTTGGAAAGAAAAGACATCATTTTACGTCTAGGTGTCCAACTTTCATTTGGTTTAGTATTTAGTTTAGGACTAATGCCAATAGTTAGGTGACTTTAAAAGCTATGTGTGGACGCTTAAATCACTAGAATTGAACGTTAGATGGTGAATCGATGTACTCTGGAAGTTTAGCCTCGAGTATTGTCATGACAACTATCTGCTATCATGATAGTAGAGGCTCATTACAGTGTAGAGTGAGTATGCAACAGGGCACTACTCAGTGAGAGCCTTAGCTCTCTATGCCGTCTACTATAGCAGATAGCAGATGCTCTGTGATGGATGGAACAATGTTAGGGGAGATAAAATTGCCTCCGTTGGTGCTTGTCTTAAAATTTTATTTGTTGTTCTTGCTTTCACTATCTCTTATACTTTATTTTAAATTATGGTTTGAGCTCAAATGACTTTTTAAAAAGGGTTTTTCTTAGGATCTCAATTTTCTTAAACTTTTCATAACCCTTATGTTATGATAACCATTTTTAAGGGATTTAATTATTCTTGGTTATCATAATAGTGTTTCGTGTCTAGTGTTTAATAACGTCGAGGATGATGTTACATCTACTAAGTAGGCAGCTTTCTCCTAAGTGCTCTTGTTCTCTTAACATGCTCTATCACTGTTATGCCCTTCCTCAATCTCTCCTTTTCACCTTGCTTACCCTGTTGCTCGGAATCAGTGGTAGAGGCAGGATAGGATCACTCTATGAAAGCTACTGTTAGGAGGAGTATGATTATTGTTTCTCATAGCCATTTAATCACCTATTCCAAAAAAAATCAGATTAAATCAAACAAATAAAATAAATCAAATTAAATCAAATGAATAAAATAAATCAAATTAAATCAAACAAATAAAGTAAATCAAGCAAAAATCATTTACATGTTCAAAGTTGTTCTTTTTCTTTTCTATCTCAACTTTTGTCTCAACATTTGTCTTCTTTAGTACAAGTGATGTCCCCCTCTTTAATATCCAAATGCCCTCATTGTGATCATGTCTCATATAGAAAGCAAAATCTTCAAATGGAGATATAAAAAACTATTTTCTAGCCCTTTAAATGGATCATCTTCTATTTGGTTTTTTTTATCTTCATTTTCTAGGCCTTCTCTACTATTTCCCTCATCATTCTCTTTATTACTAAACAAAACAACAAATCATTCCTTATTAGTAGGATTAAAGATATAAAAAACTTGTTTAGCTTGGGCTGTAAGAATGAATGGCTCATTTTTATACCTTTCTTTATTGAAATTCACCAAGATCAACCCATTATCAACTTTCAAACCTTTTTTATGGTTTGCCCCCTTGTACCCGAAAATAGGAATTCTAAAAATGATATAATACAACTCCCAAATATGCTCAATTACCCCAAAGTATGACATTTTGACATATATTGGATTATCATCCTTAGAACTTGAAATGTGCATGGAGTCAGCTACCAGAGTTACACCACTATTTTGCATCATGCTCTGATAATCATTCTTTTTTATATAGAATGTGAATCCATTAATGATATATTTAGTGTATGAAAGAACATCCTTAGTCGGTCCATTTGCCAACCATCTCAATCTCTCAAGAATTGAATTATGATTAGCATCATACATTTCATTAACAAATCTTTTCAACTAATTGATAAAATGTTTATTGTGCATTTTAATAATCCATTATCCTTTTTTATTTGGATTATGAATTTTAAGCTCTTCCTTGTGCTTTTTAGCATACTCGTTGAACTCAGGAGAATTGATAAGTACATATAGATGTGCTTCTTCCCATTGTTGGTGTAACCTCTTCTTATATATCCACTTAATATAAGAGAAGACTACTGTGTTACTATTATTTCACATTAATCATGATAATAAAATTTCATTTTAAAGGCTTCAGCCAAAGACTTACTTTATAAAATTGATCAGTTTATAGTACAATCAGAGAAAACACATTGGAAGTAAATCATACACACCTCAATTACATAGTGGACATGACCCACTAGCATTACTATCTCAATTGCATGCATTTCAGCACATAAATAAAACTAAAACTTGTTATGTGCACTGCAGTGGACGATCAGTACACCGTGGTAGATGGCACAGAGCCACATAACCACCCTGTTTGTGTCGTGCGCCGTAGCATGTGACACCATGCGCCATGGCGTGCCTGTCGAATTTCTGTTGTCATTTTGATAGCAAAAATGATGAACTTCAGCGTGCACCAATTTCTCATATGATATCCAATCGGAGTGATTTAAGCACCCATACGAAGCTTAGCTCGTATACTAACTAATGAGATAGGTTTGGATACGATCTAATGATCCGATCAAAATTTAGACACCCGAGTGCAAAAAGTCACCTTTTTTGAAAATCTTGCGCACCTAAGTGTTCAAATCAATTCCTTACTCTTATTAGGCCATACTAGGCCTTGAACTAAGTTTAAAAGGATCTAATACACCTAATTGACCACAATTTATCATAATCATATTTGCATATCAAAATTTTACCCTTCTATGGCCAATTTTCGCAATTCACTAACTTAACATACTATGTCATTTCTTAACATAACTTAGCCCACTTGGCTATTTCTCAACTCATACATATGTAATCATATTCACAATACAATCTTAGCCCCCAAATTACTCATTTCATCATAATTTGTCCCTTGGGTTAAGATTCACCAACACAAACAACCATTTTACACATATACTTCAAGTTATAGCCCCTTTTTGTTTCATTTCATCACATATACAATCAATTGGGCTAAACTTCATAAAAGATCAATTCAATACCTGCATGCAACCTTATAGAAACTTATAGACATTCATATATACAATCCTTTAGTTTAGTTCATTACACAAACTCAGAGTACACGTCTTCACAACTCAAGCCGGTCCAAACTTTCTTCCTTTGGCCTAATCACTTTGATCCTGTAAACATGTAACCACAGGGTGAGATAAAAATCTTAGTAATAGAATAACTTACTCCTATTGACTATCACATGCAATAGTATGAAAGTAAACATAGTATATCATTAAAATCTCATAAAGTAATATTTACATCACATATCTTATTTCATTTTCAACTTTTCATCAATCCCAAAGGATTTCGTGTTATCTCAAGATATTTCCTCATATCACATAAAATATTAGCATAATCTCTACCAACCAAACCTCCAAATCATCCCGACATGAAACCATAGGCTCATCTCAGACTAATGTACACTCTTATTAGTCTTGAGCTTACTTGTAGTGGTAGAATCACTAAGCCAAAGATGTTCTAGCGCATAATACGAGCTTTGGTTTTCCCCCAATACACATAATGGGGCATCGTTATCTCCAACCCGCACTATAAAGATATTGAGGAGTCTCTCATCTCCAACACAATACCTTAATAAGCACTCAGGAGATCTTCTCCAATACTGCACCTTTCAAGGCACTAAGGAGAATTGTTTCCAACATCGCACCCTAACAGAGTACTAAGGAAACCTTGCCATATGGTCTTTATTATCTCCAATACTCTTAGGTAAACTCCTACCACTTAGATCTTGCTTTCTTAAACCATTTAAGGTTCCCTTTTCACCATTTAACACTTTCTTATACATAACATATAATACTTTTTATTGCAAAACACATTTCCATGCTTATTTCAATCAAAAGTTATTTCACACACAACAGTTACTCAATGCTATAAAACATGCTTAATTTGAAACCATTTCATGCATTACATAGGATACTAACATATAGTTACAATAAATAGTCAAATAAAGAAAGTTATTCAGTTACCTCAACTCTTCTGTCACTAGAAAAGTTACCCATGGATTTTCACTATTGTACAAGCTTGTCTTAAGCTTCCTTTCTCTACTCATGCGTCCAATATGCCAATCTGAACACATTTGGCACATTTTAGACATTTGGTCCATTTTGACCAAAAACTCATTTTTACTATTTAGGGCTATATTCATCTGTAAACTCTTTTCCATTTATCTATTCTAAGTTTGTAACTACCCAATTACTACTTTACATCACCTCGATCGGTCTTATTTTACTCAAAATAGATTTTTGCCCTAACTTTCTCTCTCTAAAGGCTAAAATTGAGCCTTCGGGTTCAAAGTTCCACCATTCAACTCTAAACCAATCACAAAGCTCTAATTTAACTTCTGAGAACCTTTTTATTACTATTGGGCAAGAATTAAACCCCTCAAATTCCATTGATTCAATTTCCCTAGAACTCATTTTTAGAGAAATTTGTGTGGAATGGAAGGTAAGAGTTATACGTAGCTTACCTGGCAAGTTACCGATTCGAATTACCTTCTACCGCTCCAAAATGACTTAACCTAGCTCCTCAACCTTTTTCCTCTCTCTATCTCATTGTTTCTCAAATTCTCTCCTTTAAAATTTCTAAAAATTCACGACTTATGAAGGCAGATTATGGTCCATGCGTCACGGCGCATATAGCACAAGCTGCGGTACGTGGCACAGTGAGATTTATTCTTATCATGCACACTTGCTTCAACCCAAAACACACTCCTATCACTCATATCTATTCATACAACACATAAACAAGTCAAAATACTAATTAATCATCTGAATCTCTAATCCTACTTTAATTTCCACTTCACCCTTGATTAACCTCTAAACTTAGGATTAAGAAATTTAAGATGTTATAGTTGGTTTGAGATAATAATGACTTTTCTTCCTATCAGCCTTTCATCATCACAAAGGTCCCTACATCCCTAACATTCTTTAAGTATTGATTACAAAAGTTAACAACTTCTTCTTTGATATACCATTCAACAATGTAACCCTTTGGTCAACTTTAATTTTTCACATATCCTATTAATAATTCATGTAATGCTCAACTATGTGCATCTACCTCAAGTAGGTAGGGCCACACAATTGTACCTTTCTAACCAAGTGAATGGTTAGGTGGACTACACTATTAAAAAATACATAAGGAAAATACATCTCCAACTCACACAATATTTTTGCAACCAATCTTTACAATCTCAGTAATTTTTTGTGGGGTCAATTATTTTACTGTAAAGAGCCTTGAAGGAAAAACAAATTCTTGTGAGAGTTGCTTACACATTATTAGGTAAAATACCATGTATAACAACTAGCAAAAAATTTTCAATCAGAACATAATAGTCATGAGATTTTAAACCCTTTAACTTCAGGTCCCCTAATGAAAAAAGATTCCTCACATTTAAAGAGTAGCCTGTTAGAACTTTGAATTTTGCAAGACATTCATAAAAAATTCTTTTTTCTTTTCTAGATAGTGTGTGAGCTATAACATAAAGATATATTCAAGTTCCCTTCTCATTCAGTGCCAATTCTTCCCTTATTCCCATCTCAACTGTGTTTACCTTACATTAATGCCATCTTTAGTCCTCCTTGGAATATAGAGTAGAGCCTTGGTAGTGCTATAGTATGCATTTTTCTCAATGTGCATCATATCAAGAAGTAACCTCACATCCAATGTCTTCTAATATGGCAACTCAAAGAAAATTCACCTCTTTTTCCAAACGCTTGTTCCTGCATAATTTTCCAACAATTTTCCAAATTCAGTATCCAAATCCTTGACCTTTTTAAATAGTTCTTCACTAGTCAATATCTTCAGTGGCCTACCGTAACACTTGCCTCGAGTGTTATCCAAAAATCATACAATTCAAATAAACTAAGTGTGGTTAAGGAATTAATCCTAAAACCAACTTAGGAAACAAACCATTTAAAGCCTTTAAAAAAAATTTATAGGTTCTACCTATAGCACATGGAAGCAAGTTAGACAAAAGTGAAATAAAAAGATGCTGTCATGACAGCATTAAATTGCTGTAATGACAGCCCTCCTGGGCCAACTTCCGGGAGGCACCATTTTGTCATTCGACCTCCGATCGAAGTGATTTTAAAGCTCACATGTCACATTCAAAGGTTACTATAAGTATACCAAATTTTAAAAAGATCCAACGGTCGGATTGAAAATTAGACATGTTAAAAAATTGGTTATTTTTGCTGTCATGACAGCACTTCCGGACCAACTTCCGGAGTGCTCCATTTCATCATCTGACCTCCGATCGGAGTGATTCTAAAGCTCACATGTCACTTTTAAAGAATAATATTAGCATACTAAATTTTGAAAAGATCTAATAGATGGATTGAATTTTGTGCTGGTTACAACATCAACACTGTAGCTGTCATGACAGCAATTTAATGGTGTCATGACAACACCTCCAGACCAAATTCCGGAGTGTATCATTTCTCCGTCCGATATCCGATCAACATGATTCCAAATCCCACACGAAGCTTATAAAAGGTTTTACTTGTGACCCAAAGTTTAGAGAAATCCAACGGTCAGATTAAGATTTGGACACCCAGATGCAAAAGTACAGCTTTTTGGTAAAAACCATTTTTAAAATTGTCCAAATCTCATCCTAATGGTCACAAACCTGTGGGAATACTTTGGACACGTCAAATAAGATTAAAAAAACCTGATAGAACATTCAAATGATGAAAAACCCCCATACATCAAATTTGACCACCCAGGTGCCATTTCCCAAAATGGACCCTAAACCCCCAAAATGCACAAATCATACAAGAGTGGTCACAAATCAATCTAAATACCATATATTTATATAAATACATATGCTAAACATTTTCACTTGGCTCAGAGCTCCTTGTGGGGCCCACGCACCCACTCTCTCTATCTAAGGTGTATGTTTGCCCATAGCACATCATTTGCAATGCAATCACTTTGCATTTACTTATAAAATCACATATATATCAAAATAAATATCTGCTTGTAATAGAAACTTGGTCTACTAAGTAAATCCATCAAAACCACACACCATAACCAAGTTTCCTAGCCACAAGTCTGTAAACAGACAAAAATTCATACACAAGCACACAATCTACACATATTCACACACACATACATAATCATATCCTACTGGCACCCTAATCCTAAATACAATACAATATATTTGCTCAAAAGAAAGGGGTTGCAGTTCTTTATAAATCACAAGCAAACCCCTAGCTTTGCTCCTTTCCCCGTCCACCACTAGATCCTTCGCCTGGACCTAGAATATTGAAAAGAAAGGGGTGAGACAACCACAGTCTCAGTAACAGCGAAATCTACATTGATTATTACAAAGTAAGTCATAATCAAATAAATGAATAATAAATTCAACATAGTATATAATTTAGCCATTTAAAATGCATGAATGCATGACCTAGGCCAGTATGGCCTTTCATGAACAACAGAATGCCCCCTGGTACTCTTTAACTCGCAGGTAAACCTTATACCTACTTGTACCTCCACAGGCACAAAACATAATCTAAGGCATGATCTAATCCACCGAACCTCCTATACCCCTTCGATGTGAATCCTAAGCAATTAAAGCTAACTCCCTCCCAGAGCCAGCCTAACTTACTTTCCATGTGAGGGCTACCTTGGCCTAGGCACTCAACCTCACACTTCATATGTTGGATTCCCTCCCCCACTGAGAGATGTCAAACACTCAATACACTAACCACTTTAGTGTACTGAGCCCACAACACGTAAGGCAACACTGAGTACTGGCAGTGTGCCATAGAATATCAAAAATCCACACCTTCTCATTAGTGAACTCCCACCGAGATCATGCCTTTTACTCTTGTCTATCTTTCCTGAGTATTGACCATTTAACACTCTAAAGTAGTATAACATTTATAAATCTCGTTTCCATAAAAAACATTGTTATTAAACAATTAAAAAAAACATAATTGCACTATAATCAAAGTAGTACCCCATAACCCCTTATAAAGCACATTTAATCTTTTAAAACATGTAATGCATGATAGCTAGTAATATTTATTCAAAAATAGCTAAAACAGAGTAATAAAAAATGTAAATTTCCCCTATTACCTCAACCCTTTGGTACCAAAAGGGTTCCCCTTGTATAAAATAGCGCTCGACTTGTTCCTTACTTCTCAATAAGTTCCACCAACAATTTTCTATAACATATAAGTGATCCACATCACTTATCATGACAAATAGCATTAATGAAGACTAGAACTCATACCACACAACTTGGGTCAATGAGTCATAATCCACCCTAATGGTCCATGTATTAAACCAAACATTCACATAATATCACTTAACTATCAAAACCATTTATTAGCCATCATTAGGCTAATTTCCAATTTATATAATTTTTTATCAATTAAAAACCTTCACTTAATGTCACCAACTTTCACCATTAGCCCTTATAATAAAAACCAAACCTTAATTTAAATCTTATTAGGCTCAAATAGAAAAATTATAACTAAATCAATAAACTTAAACCATTGAAGAGCAAAAACCTAATTTCTCAGGGTTTATTTTGTGCCTAAAACACCTCTTTTCATCCAATTATTCACTCAAAACATTAGATCACTATATAAAAACTCAAAACATGCTCCCTAGGATCTAAAGAAATAAAAGCTTACAAGAATAAAGCCTTTGGGATCAAAATCCAAAAATCTCCTCTTCCAAAAATTGAAGAAAATCAAGAGAAAGGGAAGAGGATTGAGGTAGGGAGTTTACCTATCGTGTAGCCGAGCTTGCAACGGTCATAAAGACTCCTAGATCCAAGCCTAACTCCCTCCCTTTCTCTTCTCTTCTTCCTCTCTCCATCTCGTACGTTTCCTTTCCTTTCCTTTCCAATTCAGTTTCTGAGTTTCTGCATCAGTTTTGGTCTTTAAATTGCTGGTCAAAAAGTTTGAGAAAAATTACAAGAAAGGGCCTAACATTTTTTATTATTGCACAAAAGCCCGGGTCAACTTTGGTAATTTTTCCCATAGTTAAAAATCAAATAAAACCAAACTTTTGCTTAGTAAAATTCAAACTCTGAGCCTCTATTAAATTATTCTAAATTTTAATTTAATTATAGATATTTTATTTTATTTTTAAAATAAATTTGAGTCTTAAAATTTTTAGGATGTTACACCTACTTTCTTCTATTTTTCTATTAAAAGATTTTTCCCATTTATGATATTGATGATCCTTGTGCAACCATTTGTGATGTCCTAGATAGACATTCTTCATCTTATGTTGTAACCTTATTGAATTTGTGCCATTTTCACAAATAGGACATCCAAGATGTTCTTTAATACTGCACTAAAAAAAATTACCATTTGCTAAATAGTCATTGATTGTACCAAAAAGCATGGTTCTTAAATTGAACCTCTCTTCCCTGTAGTTAGCATAGACTTCTACACTTGTCTCCCAAAATAATTTCAAGTTTTCAATCAATAGAGCTAAGTACACATTTATGTCATTCCTAGGTTACTTAGGTCTTGATATTAATATTGTCAACATCATTTACTTACGCTTTCACCTTATATACAATGGTTGGCCATTCTTAGGGCTCTTAGTATCTCATATAAAGAGAGCCATTAAGATAGGACACCTCTCTAAAGATTTTGAAAGAGAGGTAACTCGTGGTACGGTGGTGAGCGTTAAGCCTTTGGTTACGCTACAGCTTACCATTAATGAGCTTAGTGAAGTCTAGTTACATGGACGAATCTTATTAATTGTGGTAGTTCAGGGGTTTAGTTAAGGAGGAGTTGATGATGGAATTGAATACACATACCATGATTTTATATTCATGTAAATTGAATTAAATTGTTTTTGTGAAATTTGGTCCACTCAATTGACTTTAACTAGCCTAATAGACTTTATAAACATCATGTAGTTATTGGGACTTTTAGGTCTTATTATATGGTTATAAACATTTCAATGAGTCTTGTAGAGTAAAGGGGAAGCAGTCGAAAGCTTGAGGCTTGTCTTAGCAAAGCGTTAAGTCTATTTTGTTAGTTTGAGGAGTAATAATTGTAGTGTAGGATTCATAATATTTAAATTATTTACTTATTTGTTTATTTACTTATTTAATTTTTTTATGGAGTACTATTTTTTTGAGTTATGACACACGTGTCTAGGGGATTGATTGTGCCCATATTTTATGAATTAAAATATTATTTTATAAGTTCATTTTGATCTACCATGGTAGACTTCTTCCTACCACGATAGAGGTTGTGTTATTACTTAATTTTCAAGTATGTGTTTTATCAAATGAGAATTTTATAACCATGGTAGTTCTTGAAAATTATTTTTAACTCTTTATTGATTACCATGGTTACCTTTTAAATGAATTTTAGAAAATTTGTTTTAAATTTTCTACCATGGTAATTGATTTTATGAGTTTAAAATTTATTACCATGGTATTTGCCTAAGGTTTTTGGTCGTAAGTTTAGGTGTTATATCAAGATATTGCATAGTTCTTTAACAGCATATGATTTTGTAGAGATAAAATTGCATCAGTGTAAAGGAAATTTGGGATAGACTTGAAATGCTATATCAATTAGATTGCACTAAAGATACTGAGAGCATTGCAAGAACTCTTGAGGTTGAGTAAGAATAAGAGTCTAATCATATTAACAACTCAACTAGTCAAGGAGATACTGAAGAAAGTGGAAATTCTAGCTATGAAACATCATATCTCTAAGAGTATGAAGAAGGAAATAGAAATCTCATTTATAAGCATATGAACTTCAAGGAAGATGAAGAAGAGATTTCTAATGCTAAGTCAATGTTGAGCAAAATAGATATTGCTGAATCAAATAAGAAAGATGGCTATAAGGTAATTCTCTATTACTCTTCTTGCATTCATTATAGTAAAAAACCTCATGTAACTTGTATGAAACCTAACATTAATTATAAGAAGAAAATATTTGAATTCAAGGGTTCGTAATAGTAATACTATAAGATTAGAAAAGAGGAATTTTAGAAAAGGAAACTTTTCAAAAGTAAATTTTCAAATGGCAAATTATAATGCATATCATCCTATTATTTGCTATTATTATGGTAGGAATGGTCATATTTCTCATGAGTATTATTTTAGAAGAAACTCCCATATGAGAAATTTCACTTGGTAGGTTCTTAAAGGATAAGGGAAGTCTACTACTAACTCTTTAGAACCCAAGATGAAATGGGTGCCAAAGAAAGATTGTAGAGCTTCAAATGTGCAAATAAAATCCTAAAGAAATGGAAATGTTGAACCAAGGAACCAATAATTCTCATGGAAAAGAGCTAAAGATCACTTCATTAATTAAAGAAGTCCATGTGTAGATGGTCATCAACTTCACAAGAGGTAGCATATAGAGTTTGCAATAGCACCAAGAAACCTCAAAGCTCAAATTGGTAGAACAATAAAATTTAATCATTAGCAAAGGCAATATATAAACATAAGAGAAATAACCTATGCCATAAAAATAAACTTTCATTGAGTACCATTCAATTATCATGACGAAAATGGGAAAAATAGAAAAATCTTTCAAATAGATGACATCTTGAATCCACACTTTATGAGATATTTCTAGTATTCACCCAGACCAAGAATTTAAAATCAATATTTGGTGAGAAAAGGAAATTTACCAAGTATCTTAGATAAGGTAAATGTAAGGTAAAATTTTTTGAACCTTAATTTTGATGATAATAAATTAAAGAAGATTTTCTTTAATAAATGTAAGGAATTGGTAATGAAGGTGTAAATAAGCTATGAGCATTTATCTCTGACAATTTTTCAAGTTATAAGCTCTACCGATATTAACTCTTCTCTATCGATATTTGTAACATCTCAAATTTTAATCCCTAGATTTACTGATTTTAATTATGATAATTAAATAATTTGATATGGTGTGTGGCTGGGAAGGTCTAATAACTAACTTTGGGTTGTGTTTCAGCCTTAATTATGAGTTCAGTATGGAATCGGGCCAATCGAGCATCGAAAGGAAAAGAAAACAAAGATGAAGTATTGTTGTGCCACATGTTATGGTGTGAATCTTGTCTACCCTAGTGCATAGACAAATACTAGAATGAGAGAAGACCTCTTTGTGCCATGTGCTATGCCTCATGCAGCATTCGTCATGGTGCATAGCCATTTTTTACAAATTAAAAGTCACAAACTGAAGCAGAAAAATAGAGAATTAGAAAGAGGAAATGAAGAACCATGAGGAGCTCTACTAGGGTTGTTTCTTGATGATATTAAGAGTATTTTGAGGCTATTAAACATTAAAGGTAAGTACCTACCCTCTTTCTTCATATCTCTTCTACATTTATGAAGTTTATAATTAGGGTTTGATAGTGGGAGATGATTTTCAGTCCACATAGGTTACGAGTCTAAATTCATTAACTTAAATGGAGTTAATAGGAGTGAATTTAAGTATATAACCCTAGCACTATTGAGTTTTGGTACCTTTGGTTGTTGGGCCTTATTAATATGCAAAAGTTGTAATTATGAGTGTTGTTAAAAGAATGGAAATGTCATTAATGAGAGTTAATGGTTCATTAATTTTATTAGGGATTAAATAAAGTTAATAAACCTAATGGGTGGGCCTAAACATGAATAATGTGGGCATGGGAATGTCTAGAAGTAAAAGTGTGAGAGTAGAAATAGTGCTCTTGACAATATTGATGAGTTTAAAATTGTATGATTATAGATTTAACGTTAGAGTACCATTTGTCTTGAGAAATCAAGCTTGGAAGCTAACATATTGAGAGGTAAACCTTTGACCTTTTAAAGGTCTGAGGTAATTGAAGGAACCCTACTTTGGGTAGTTGTATGTTAATTATAGTATAATGTGAATCTTGTGTTTTACATGCAAATTATGACTTGTGAATGAGTGTATCAAGCAATGAAACTTTAGGTTTATATAATTACTTTGATGTGGATTAAAACACACAGAAGTGATGTTCGAAATAAATTGCATGTTTACAATGTGCTTTTGAATGAGAAGTTGTTGATGAACTTGATAAAGATGAGTAATTGAGATTAAAAATGATGTGTTTATGTGATGTAAGTGGAAACGAGACTTGATGCTCACTTAGGTAGCACATGATCATGAGCCCAACTTGTGATTGTGATAATCAATAAATGAGAATGTGAAAGTACATGAGCATCGTACATGGCATAATCAGTGGGTAGGAGTTTGCCTAAGGATTAGAGCAGAGAAAATCCATATGGTATTTAGGCTACCCTCTAGTGCACAGGGGCATAGCCTTATCCCATAGTTTGTCAAGAGACTATCTCATAGTTTGTTGAAGAAGTAGACCCTAGCTTTCTCTATTAGTTTATCGAGGATACTAGCTTAGCGTATAAGACACCCTAGAGATTTGAGGTAGGGGAAGCTATGGTTCTAGAGTAAGTCATGTGATTTTTGGCCAGGTGATAGAACACATTTATTACTCACTTTTATTTGTCAATTAAGACCTTTTTGTTAATTATTTATCACCTCAAAGTGCACACATTATATTAGATTTAGAATTTTACCTAAATTTCTAGGTTTAGTGCACTAGGGGCATTTTGGTCAAAAAGTAAACTTTTGAGAAAATGTACAAGAAAATTTAAAAAATTTCATTTTATATATAGTTCATAAGGGGTGAAATTATATTTTTAAAATTTATTTTAGTTTGGGAGTAATTAAATAAAAAGTCAATACTTTCTAAAGTGTCTTAGTTTGACCTAGTTTTCGGTTTACCTTTGTGTGAAAACTTTTATATAACTTTATGTAGCCCAAAACTTAGTTAATTTAATAAATTCTCCCTTCTAATTATGAATTTAATTTTTGACATTAATTATATTTTATTATATCACATGCTATTTAATTGAATTATGTGATTTATGTGACATAGGTGGCATGTGACTTGTGCATCAATTAGGCAATTGAGGTCAATACTCCTTGAGGTCAAAGCTAATGGTTTTCACATGAATTAGGCTTTATTTAGGGATTAAATTAGCTTGAAAATGTAGATGACACATGAAAAATTACACACACATTGGAATCATCTACCAACTAATAGGAGGTTGCCACCTTGCAAGTGTGACAAGGCTACCATTTCCATTTTAATTTCCTTTTATTTTCTTTAATTAAGCTTCAGCTAATGGGCAACAAAATACTCACACCATTCTCACCAAGAATTCAAATCAATCATCATCTCATTCATCTTCTACATTTTCTCTCTTTTGTTCTTAGTGTTCTTCATTTTCTCCTCCTTCTCTCTACACTCCAGCACATCCAGCCCCTATTCTTCCACCATTTCTCCATCAAATTCACTCAAATCTTCCACCATTCTCTTCCCTTATCATGGCCAAACTCACCCCAAGCATCTAGAGGAAGAATTGAAGCTTAATTCATTAAGACTATGGATCATACCTCTTTGCCACTTAGTGTTCATGAAGGAAGCAAGATTTTCTTGATGTTTTCTAGCTAGACTCTTTATGGAATCCTAAGGGATGGTTGATGGAAGAGGAGTCTTGAAGTCTTCACTTGGCTAAGCTTAACTATTTCTTCATATTGTTTCAATTTCATTAAAATACTATGACTATTGTTGATTGTGGTTCAATTTGACTTTAGTCACATGGTTGTTTGTAATTTGTAATGTTAAAGCAAGATTGTTGAGTTGAATTTCATGACTTATTTTCTTTTGGAATTTCATCCACTCTATGAATTTGGATGGTAATATGTGATTTCAATGGGTAAATGTCTCATATTAGCCAAGCATGTAATTGTGTGGTGAATACTTGATGAGTTGCTTGAGTTTTCATAGTTTTGAGCTTAGGTACAGCTTTAGGCAGTGGCATTTGAGAATGAATTTTAGCTAAACACTTGGTTAATTTTGGAGCTAAGCTAGTAAGGTTACCTAATGGGCTTGTAATAGTACTTAAGAAATTGAATTAGTGAAGATAGGATACTTAAGATAGTTGTCTTAAGTAAATGCATTTTTTAGCCAAGGAAGAGGAGTTGAGTGAGCTACCATATTTGATTAGAAATTAGGATTCTTCCCTTAGCAACACCCTAAGGTTCCTACTTAAATTACGAAGCCACTTCATTCAAAATTAGGTTTAGTTTTTTAGTTTAATTTACTATATAATTAGGTTAGCAATTAGTTAATCAACTTCAAACTTTAGGTGATTTATTTCACTAGATAATTTTAAATTAGACTTAAAATCATTCCTTGAGAAATGACTTAGGGTTGGCCTTATATTACATTAAGGTTAGCCTTAGTTTAATTTTGAATGTGTAACATCTTAAGTTTCCTAATTTGTAAAATTTAGTGTTTTCAAGGGTAATTTGGTCAATTTGGATAAATTATTGATTTAGCGAGGTTTGTAGGAGACTAATATAGTTTTTGAATCCTTGGATAGCCTTATAAGATGGCTAGGTTGTTGTTTGAGTAGGCCGTGGCACGAAAAGGAGTTTAAAATTTTGTCAAACTTTTTATCCCATGCCCCGCGACGAGCATATCAATACGTCGTGGTGCACGTGCAAAATTAATACTTATCAGTTCATAAAAATAGATCAAAAATAGAAGAGCAAAAAAAGGAAAAATGAGAGAGCGATGGAGAGGAGCTCCTAGTCTGCTAGGGCATAATCATTAGGCTACTTTGAAAGCATTTGGAGCTTAAATCACCATTAGGTAAGTTCCACATTCCCTCTTCTCCTTCTTTTTATGTGAAAATGTAGATTAATAGGGCAATAAGGGCTTTAATTTTTGTTCCTTTGGGTTTAAACCAAACCAATTGGTTTATATAAGGTTTTGGAAAGTTAAATCAAGCCTCTAACACTAAGTTTATGAGTTTTGTAGTGATTGAGAATTTTTTGTAAGGGTTTGGATAAACCCTAAGTATAATTTAAGGATTTTGAGACAACGTGGGACATTGGTTAGTAATTTTAGTGTGTTGGGATGTTTAATAAGATGGTTAGAGTGTTTGGGAATGGTTGATGCTATTAGAAAAGGAATTTAGGTATTTTAGACACTTAAAACCTAGTAAATTTGGAGTTATCCGGAGTTATAATTGATGATTGTCACTTGATTGTGTAGATTGAGCACTGCTCGAGCTATATCATGCATATACAATGTATGGAGCTAACATTGAGCCATGATAACCTTTCTGTGTGACAAAGGGTTAAGGTAACAAAATGATTTACACTATTCGATTAAATTGCTTAACTGTATGTGAGTATATATGCTAAATCTATTACCTGAGATTTGATAACCTTGCATATTGTGAAATGTGGTTTTGTACATGAAAAATCTCTTTGCAAATGATGAGAATGATGAAAGTTATATATAAATAGGTTAAGGAATTTGAAATGTAGATGTGATATATATGTTGAATATGGTTATGATCATGTTAGGGGTAGGAGTTCACCCATAGGAAGGAGCAGTAAAAGTCCATATGGCATGTATTTCCTTAGTGTCTAGTGAGGTATGGTGTTGGAGATTTTCTCCTTAGTATCCATACGGGATATGGAATTAGAGAGTAATACTCCTTAACATCTATGATGCGGTGTTAAAGTAACAACACCCCGATTCATGTGCGATAGGGGGTAATCATAGTTCGAAAGTGGGATAGGACACCTTTGGCCAGGTGATCCTACCATTAAAGGTGAGCTCGGATCATTGTGAATATGCACTTAATCCAAGAGCCTATGGTTTCAATCGGGGTGATATGGAGGCTCGAATAGTAGAGCGATCATACAAGTGGTAAAAGATTTGTATTTATGAAAAGAGTATGTGGTTATATGCTAAAAGTATATTTTAGATTATACTTTTACTCTCTTATAATTATGCATGCTAATTAATAGTAGTGAATTATTCTATTACTAAAATGCTTATCTTAACCATAGTTATATTTTACAAGTGAGGGCTTTGGTAAGGGTAAGGGGAAGAAGGGGCATTTGAAGAGTGAAGAGCATAATTGTATAGCTCTTCCCTTTCCTCTTTTTGGGTATTGTAATGAATATTGTCAATATATAATGCCAACTTAGGAACATGACATTATTGCGATTATCCTTTAATATGAAATTGTGATAAGGGTGTGTATCTTGGTCTAAGGTTGATGTTGTGGATTAAGTGTGTGTGCCTGGCCAAGTGACACTTACATGTGATATATTTAAAGAGATGGATGTACCAAAATGACCAAGTTGATATGTGTGTTAGATTTTATCCACCTCCTTATGTTGTTGTGAATTAGGGTTTTAATGGTCATTTTGAGTGAGAATGCTTAATTATGTGTTATAATTGAATTATCATGTTACGTGTGGTCCATTTGAGGTGGTCAAAGTGTCTCTAGGGCTAATGGCATTTAGTATTATGAGTTGGACACCTTTGTGTGTGTTTTAAGGTAAAAACGAACCATTTTAGGTTTAGATGTCCATCTTTTAAATAGATTTTTATTTGAGTGTGAGACTAGTGCCATTAGCTAAAGGACTCAAAGAGCTTGTGTGGACACTTGAATTGCTCAAATCGGACATCGGATGGTGAAATGACCTGCTCTGAAAGTTTAAAGGGCTGGTGTGTGCTGCAGAGTGTGGTTGTTGCACTACGACACAAGGGGACTTTGAGGGACTTGTCCCTCTGTTGCCATCTACTGCAACGGGCACAGCTTGCATTGTGATGGATGGGCCAGAATTTTTAAAAGTTGGCTTGTTTTAGCCTAAATTGATGTGGTTTGATTTCCATGCTTCTGTATTTATTCTAAATTAATTTTTAACCGTAGTTTGAGCTCAAACAATATTTTACAAAGGGTTTTCTTGAGATCCCAATGTTTTAAACTAATTATGTTTTAAACTCATAGGTTGTGATAACTTCTTTATGGGATTTTATTTAATCCTAATTATCATAATGGTGTGTATGAGTGTTGTCCTAGTAATGTTAAGGCAGACATTACAGAAGGCAAGCGACTAATCCCTATCACTAGGTCACATCTCATGATTGGTAAGCTTGGGTAGTTGAGTCACACGAATAGAGCCCTATTCAATATTATAGCCTACTATTTCAATCGGAGGGTGTAAGGTTAGTTGATTGGAGATCTGCCACCCTAGGGCGAGTCTTTGCCATGACCAGAGAAGAGGCTGAGGCTTCATCGAAGCTAATTAGAGGTACAATCTCACTCTGTGGTCACCAGATTGATGCCTTATTTAATTTTGGTAATACACACTCTTTTATATTTGATGGGTGTTTTTAAAGACTGAAACTGCATATGCTTGAAATGCCATTTTCTATTAATGTGTCTACACCAGCTGGTAAATTTGTGAAAACCAGTTAGGCTTGTTTGAAACTAGAGTTAAAGTTTGGTAATAGAGCCATTATTATTGACTTAATCTACTTACCTTTGAAAAGCATTAATGTGATAATAGGGATGAATTGGTTGTCTACCAATGGTGCAATACTTGACTATAATAGAAAGACAGTTTCCTTACCAGTTTACATAGTGGCAACTGTTACCCCCAAATTTATTAAGTCATTGGTAGTGGTAGATGATGAAACTCCCATGTTCTTGTTAGCCTTATAGGTAGAGAAATCAATGAAAGGGATTGTCAAGCATTTATAAGCTACTTCTCTATACATGGAGTGTATAATAGGGGAATTGATAGAATCGATATGGTCAATGAGTTCCCTAAGGTGTTTGATGATCAAATATTAGGATTGCTACCAAAAAGAGAGATTAAGTTCTATATTGATTTGGTACCTAATACCGAGCTAATCTCTAAGGCCCCACACTGCATTACTCCTATAAAATTGAAAGAATTAAAAAGGCAGTTATAGAAGTTGCTAGCAAAGGGATTCATCTGGCTAAGTATATCACCGTGGGGATCTCCAATATTGTTTGTAAAGAAGAAAGATGAGAGTATGAGGTTGTGTATCTAGTACAGGCAACTCAAAAAAGTAACAATCAAGAACAAGTGTTCATTACAACAAATTGATGACCTACTTGATCAATTTGCCAGAGCTGCTATTTTCTCTAAAATTGATCTAAGATCCAGATACCACCAGTTGAGAGTTAAAGAAAATAATGTGCCTAAGATTGCATCCAAGATGAGATATGGGCACTATAAGTTCTTAGTAATGCCCTTCAACCTAACAAATGCTTTTGTAATCTCTATAGACTATATGAACAGGATCTTCAGACCCTACTTAGACAAATTCATAATGGTTTTTATTGATGACATCCTGATATACTCCAGAGATAAGGAAGAACATGTAAAGCACCTGAGAATAGTACTGCAATTGTTGAAAGAGTACAAGTTGTATGTTAAATTGAGTAAGTATGAGTTTTGGCTATGAGAAGTGAAATTTCTAGGTCATGTTATTTTTGTTGACAACATAGCAGTGGATGCACATAAGGTTGATGTAGTACTACAATAGGAGAGACCAAATTCAGTAGCTGAGATAAGAAGTTTTTTAGGTTAAGCTAGTTACTATCCAAGATTCATCCAAGGGTTCTCTCAAATTACTTCTACTTTGACAAACTAATGAAGAAGGATTAGCTATTTGTTTGGATTAAGAAGTGTGAAAAGGAATTCTAGAATTTGAAATAGAAATTGACTACAGCACTAGTGCTAACTATTCCAAGCACCAAGTGAACCTACATGGTCTACACTGATGTGTTACTTAAGGGACTGGATTATATGCTAATGCAAGATGATAGAGTTGTAGCCTACATATTGAGACAACTGAGACTGCATGAGGAGAGCTATCTGACTCATGATCTTGAGCTAATAGCGATTGTGTTTGCCTTAAAGATATGGAGGCGTTACCTCTATGATTCACAGTTCAAGGTGTTTAGTGACCATAAAAGCCTCAAGTACTTGATTGACTAAAAGGAATTGAATATGTGATAGTAAAGGTTGATGAAATTCTTGAAAGATTATAACTTTAAGCTAAAGTATCATTTGAGAAAGGCCAATGTAGTGGCCGATGCCTTGAGTCGCAGGATCGTTTATGTGGCATGGTTGATAATCTATGAGTACAAGCTACTGGAAGATTTCTTTAGTGAACATCATAACAATCTAGATTTCATCATGTACAACGTGAATACGACAGTGATTACGAATGAATTCTGGAAAGACTTAAGAAAAGTTCAACTTGACGATAAGTATTTAATGGGGATTAGAGATGAGATTGAAGCGAACTAGACTAATGACTTTTTGTTCAATGATGACATAATTGTGGTGTACATCGACAGAGTATGTATGCCAGAGAGGAAGGAGATTAGGGAGACCATTCTAGCTAATGCCTACTAGAGTAAGTTCACCATTCATTTGGGAGCTATTAAAATGTATCAAGACATGAAGATTCGATGGTGGTGACGGCCTAGTATGAAAAGAGATGTGATAGAGTACATCTCCTGATGTCTAACTTGCTAAAAGGTGAAGATTGAACACCAAAGATCCTCAAGGTTACTGCAACTATTAAAGATTCCCATGTAGAAATAGGGCTATGTTTCCATGGATTTCATTACGAGATTGCCACGTACTCAAGTAAATCATGATGCCATCTGGGTAATTGTGGATAGATTGACTAAGTCTGCTCATTTCCTAGTTGTCAGAGTTAACTACACTCTAGAGAGGTTCGCAGAAGTTTATCTTCAAGAGATTGTTAGGTTACATAAGGTACCAAAAGAGATTATGTTAGATTGTGATCCGAGGTTCACATTGAACTTCTGAAAAGCATTGCATGAGGTCATGGGTATAAAACTAAAATTCAGTATGGCCTATTACCTTTAGACTAATAGTCAAGACCATCTATACTCTAGAAAATATGTTACATGCCTGTGCCATCTAGTAGAGTGGTAGTTGGGATAATCACCTATTATTAGTAGAATTCTCGTATAATAATAGTTTCAATGCGAGCATTCAAATGGCTCCATATGAGGCCTTGTATAGCAGGAAGTGTAGATTACCTCTATGCTAGACCAAATTGAGCAAGAGAAGCATAATGGGTCTTGATTTAGTGGATTAAACCATCAAGAAGATTAAGACAATCCACCAAAAGTTATTAACTGCCCAAAGTCAATGGAAGAGTTATGCTTATAAAAAGAGGAGAACATTAGAGTTTACAATAGGTGACCAAGTATTTCTGAAGGTCACAATTGGGAGGTCCATTTATGCTAAGAAACTAAGTCCCATATTTATTAGGCCAGTCAAAATTCTTGAGTGAATTGGGCCTTTAGCATATCGGATTGCCTTGCTTTCTTATTTATCGGGTATGCATGATGTATTTCATGTGTCTCAACTGAAGAAATATCAACCTAACCCTTCACATATGTTTGAGCCTGAGGATATAGAGTTACATGAGAATCTAACATATCAGGTTGAGCTAGAGAGAATTGTCAACATTAAGGAAAAACAACTAAGAAACAAGACAATTTGGCTTGTAAAGGTTATATGGAAAGGGATGACTCTTAGTGATGCTACATGGGAAACTGAGGAGAAAATGAAGGAACAATATTCTTACTTGTTTCAATGAGGTATGATTATACTAGCTTTGTAAGATTATTCACATTTTAGGGACAAAATTCTTAAAAGGAGAGGAGAGTTATAACATCTCAAATTTTAATCCCCAAATTTGCTAAGTTTAATTATAATAATTAAGTAATTTGATGTGGTGTATGGTTAGGGAGGTCTAATAACTGCCTTTTGGTTGTGTTTTAGCCTTAATTATAAGTTCGATGTGGAGTTGGGCCAACTCGGCATCAAAAGAAGAAGAAAACAAAAAAGAAGTGTTACGGTGCCACACACCACAGCTTGAATCATCTCCACTGTGGTGCACAGACAAATACTGTAATGAGAGTAGACCTTTATGTGCCATGTGTCATGGCTTATACAGCATCCGTCGCAATGCACGGCCATTTTCTATAGATTAAGAGTTGTGAACTAAAGTAGAAAATTAGAGAATAAGAAAGAGGAAATGAAAAAAATGTAATATCCTGATTTTCTAATCCCGTGATTAGCTATTAATTAGGGGTAAATTAGTAATTAGTACATGATTAAAATTTTGGATGATTATTTAAAGATTTGAGTCCTTTAGATGTTGGACGAGCAGATATGAGTGGAGGAACAGTGTCTAAGAACCAAGCATGTGTACACGGTGAGAATTTTTCTTGCTATGTCATATGCCATGGCTGATGCTACCTATGTTGTGGCACATGGATTAGAAAATGACTTAATAAGTCGTAAATCAACTAGTGAGGGTAGAGTGGAAAGAAAGAAAGAATGAAGGAGAATGGAGAGAAAGAGAGTTGGGTGCTAGGGCAAGAGTTTTTTGGAGTATTAGAAGGCGTCTCTAACCAATAATTTATCAAGTAAGTTTTGGACCGCCCTTAGCTTCAATTCTACTATAATTTCTCTTATATAAGTCATAGAGAAATTGAATTAGGGAAGTTTAAGGGGTTTATTTCTTACCTTATAGTAATAAAAAGATTTTCAGGAGTTGAATTAGAGCTTTGAAATTGGTTTGGAGTTGAACGATAGAACTTTAAGCTTATAAGCTCGATTTAGCCTAAATCAAAGGGAAATATCGGTAAAAATGGGATAGAGGTGAGATAGGATTGTGAGAAGAGATGGGAAGTAGCAATTCAGTTTTAACATACTTAAATTGGAAAAGTGGAAGTGAATGAATGGTTAAAGATGATTTGTAGTAGTAATCAAATATTTTTGGTCAATTGGATCAATTGACTAATAATGCCAATTGTATGTAGATTGGCCTATTTTGTGAGTAAGTTGTTGAAGGAAGCTTATGGAGAGTATTAGTGGTAGTTGAAATCCATGGATAACCTTTCTTATAATAGAAGGGTTGAGGTAACCAAATAACTTTTGTTATTTGATTATCTATTATAACTATTTGTTAGTACGAGTATTATTGTATGAAAATGTTTTAAAATGAGCATGTTGGCCAAATGTATGTTTAATGCATAAAAATGATTTCAAAATAATTGTGTTTATGAAATTACATGACTTTGTGATTTTATTATACTTTTGTAATACTAGGACAGAATATAATAGATGTAGAAAGAGAATAGGAGGAGAGAAGAAGAGATGAGGTTTAGAGAAGATGAGAGATGAGAGGGTGAAGAGGAAGAGAGAAAAGAGAGCCGAGAACTTTCTAAATAATACCAAGTCTATTGATCAACAACACAACACAATAAAATACAAAAGTATTTATATAGCCGTTGAATATACCCAATGGCTAGTAACCAACCAACAGTTATACCTAATTAATAAAATGTCAAAATTACAAAAACATAACAATAGCCCCCTCAAAAAGATCCTTGCCCTTAAGGATCATTAATAAGAAATTGAGGAAATTTCTGCTGTAACTGATGTAGAGCTATCCAAGATGCTTCCTCATCAAGTAGTTGCTTCCATTTGATTAGAACTTCAGTGATAATACGTCCCCTCTTCCTACCAACTCTCTTTTATAGAATGCTTTCAGGTTTCAAAGTTGGAGGTAATTATGGTCAATCAAGAAGCGGATGCATTTGCTTAACTTTAGGATCAGGACATAGCTTTAATAAAGAAATATGGAAAGTTAGAAGTATTCTAGATTCAGTGGGTAGTTCCAACTTTTAGGCAATAGCACCTATTCATTCAATGACCTTGTAAGGACCAAAATACCTAGGAGCTAGCTTTTGGGTACTCCTTGCTACTATAGAAATTTGTCTATATGCCTGCAACTTAAGGAAAACCCATTGACCAACAATAAACTCTAAGTCTATCTTATGGGAATAAGCTTTCTGCTTCATCAAATTAGCTGCCCGATAAAGGTGATGCTTCAAAATAGCCAACACAGCTTCTCTAGTTGAAAAAGTCCTGTCTAAAACATCTAAAACAGAACTATTAGCCAAATAAGGATAATGAATAGGAGCTTTCTGACCATACAAAAGTTCGTGTGGGGTCACTTTAGTGGCTGTATGAAATGTGGTGTTATACCACCATTTAGCTTGTGATAACCACTTGCTCTAATCCTTAGGTTGCTCCCAACACATGCATCTAAGATAGGTTTCTAAGCACCTATTTAGGACCTCAGATTACCCATCTGTTTGAGGGTGATATTCAGTTGAAAGTTGCTGTTTAATCCCCAAAACCTGTAAAAATTCCTTCCAAAACCTACTCACAAATATGAGGTCACGATCACTTATAATTTCAACTGGTGTACCATGTAGTTTATACACATTATCTATAAAACGTTGTGCTAGAAAAGAAGTTGAATAAGGATTAGTAAGAGGAATGAAATGAGCATACTTACTTATTCTATCAATTAGTACTCATATTGTGTCCTTACTATGTGATTTAGGAAGTCCTTCAATAAAATCCATCATAATACTATCCCAAACTCAACTAAGAATTGGAACAGGTTGTAACAGCTCGAGAGGTACAATAGCTTCATACTTACAATGAGCACACGTGTCGCAGTATTTAATGAATTCTGTCACATCATTGATCAGCTTTTTCCACCAAAATAAGGCCTTTATTCTGTGGTAAGTGGCTTGAATTCTAGAATGCCCTCCTTGAGGACTACAATGCAACCACTCTAAAATTTGTTATCTCAAACTAAAATCATTTCCAATCACCAGCTTTTCCTTCCTTCTTAACAATTCTCCATCCCAAGAAAAATGGCTCCAGAAACCATTGTTTGCTTAAACCCTTTTCTGGATTTTTGTAATTACAGCATCATTCTGGCAACTTTCCTTGATTTTTGAAAGCAATTTAGGGGAGGAAATGTCTAAAACAATATGTAATAATTACTATTTGGGTAATCTCAATAAGGCATCAGCTGCAAAATTTTCTTGTCCTTTCTTATGCTGAATCTCATAGTCAAATTTGACTAACTTAGCAATCCGAAACATCTAAAAGGATGTTTTTAACTTCTGTCCAAGCAAGTATTTTAAACTTTTTTGGTCTGATTGAATAACAAATTTCTGCCTCTCTAAATATTGGTGCCAATGAAGTACAGCCAACATTGCTGCCATCAATTCTTTTTCATAAATTAATAGCCCTTGATGTCTCTCTGCCAATCCTTTACTGAAATAAGTAATAGGTTGTCCCTTTTGCATTAAAATTGCTCCAATTCTAACTCCACAAGCATCTGCTTTAACTATAAATTGCTTTAAAAAATCTGGAAGTGTTAGTACAGGTGCAAAAATTAATGCCTTTTTTAGATTATTAAATGCATCCAGGGCTATTTGTGACCATACAAAACCATTCTTGTTAAGAAGGAGAGTTAAAGGTTTAGTTAAAATCCTATATCCCTTAATGAAACGCCTATAATAACCTACCAGCCCCAAAAATGCTCTTAGTTGTTTCATATTTTGGGGTTCAGGCCAATCAACAACCGCTTGTATCTTCTTAGGATCAGTTCTAACCTTATCATTACCAATTAAATGCCCCAAGTATTCCACCTCCATGGCAGCAAAGGAGCATTTACTCTTTTTGACACAATAATGGTTTTTTCTTAGAATAGAGAAGACTTACTTCAAGTGCTGCACATGGTCAACAAGATTAACACTATAAACCAATATATCATCAAAAAATATAAGAACAAACCTCCACAAAAATGGTCGAAAGATGCTATTCATGGCCCCTTGAAATGTTGCTGGGGCATTTGTTAAGCCAAAAGGCATAACCAACCACTCATAGTGTCCACTATGAGTCTTAAAGGCAATTTTGTGCACATCTTTCGGTACCATCCTAATTTGATGATATCTTGCACATAAATCCAGCTTTGTAAACCATTTTACTGTGGTTAATTCATCAAATAAATCTTCTACCACTGGAATAGGGTATTGTTTCTTAATTGTCTTCTTGTTCAGCTCTCTATAATCAATGCACTTCCTTCAAGTGCCATCTTTCTTTTTAACTAAAACAATAGGAGCTGAGAATGGAGAGGAGCGTTCTTATATGACCTCGAATTGTAAGAGATCGCCAATTAATTTTTCAATAACATCCTTTTGTGAGGCTGAATATCTATAAGGCTTAAGGTTTATTGGGTTGGTACCCTTCTAAAGAATAATGGGATGATTATGACCATCCCTAAATGGTGGTAACCCTTTAGGTTCCTTAAAAAGGTCAGAGAATTCTTTTAGAGTGGCTGTAATTACTGCTGGAACTTCTCCCAGTGTGACAAGGGAGAAATTTTACAGGGTGCAACGCTGGTTTATAACGGGTTATAGTAAGTAGGCTTGAATTTCCTAGGAAATCTTTACTCCTAAATTTTTCGGCTGCACCATTTTAAGCTAATTTGGAATATTGGCTTAAAGTTGGCACAATTTTGCCTCATACCAAAAAATCATGGTGAGAGTTTCATAGTTCCAAAAAGCATTTTTAAGGCTTTTTAACCAGTACTACCCTAAAATCATGTCATAGGAATGTAGCTCTAAAATTCTAAAGTCAAAGATAAATTCCAAGCCTTGCATACGCCATCTAAAGCCCTTGCACATCCCTTGCACCTTTAATTTATGGCCACCAACAATCTCAACCTATGATTCATAAGCTTGATCTAGCTACTACCCCATTTTTATTGCAAAGCCCAGATCTAAAAAATCATGTGTACTTCCACTATCAATGAGAATTTGGAATTGTTTCCTACCACAATACCCCACCACTCTCATTGAGGAAGCACTATCAATCCCTTCAATAGCGTATAAGGAGACCTGAGTGTTCCTTCCTCCATATTGTCATCTTTTTCTGGTTCTTCCATAAAAGCCTGACCTTCAATATCCTTTGGAACTTCAATAAAGTGAAGTTGTAATTTTTATCTTTGGGGACATTTATGATCCCTTGAGAATTTTCCATATCAGTAAAAGTAGAGGTTTTTACTTCGATATTTAGCTTCTTCCTCTACAAAAAGTGTCTTAGAATTACTGCCAGCATTCTTAATGGATGAAGAAGGGGGCTTTAAGGTTAAAGAAGTCATTCTCCCCTTGCTTTAGGTCCCACCATTTAACAAAGCATTTTTATAAGAACCCCACGTATGCTGAACATTCTAGGATAATAAATTCGAAGAGCTGGCCACGTGTGAAGAATTCTTGCCACTCGTCTTCTTCTCATTTTGGTACTGTAACATGATTTCTTGCATCCGAGCTAAGGATCAAGCTTCTTGAAATTTGCATGGCTTGAAGAGTTTGACTGGGCTGGCGTATTCTTCTACCAATCTTTCCATATAAGCTTCGACCATATAATCTTATAGAAGATCCATCTTACAGGCTATGGTGTCGAAGGCATCGTTGTAATCTGATAGAGACCCCAGTTGCCGAAGACACATCAAGTCGGCCATAAGCGTCTCATGCATAGGACCAAACAGCTCTCGCAAGGACTGGGCATATTGTTCCCAAGTAGGTTCAATGCCATTCCATAATTTCTTGACCGCTACATGCTACGACCAAGCCTTCTCGTCTAAATAAATACTCGCTATACGAATCTTGTTATCCTCTGGTGTACTGTCAAGATCGAAGAATTCCTCACAACATATAAGCCAACCCACCACGTCAGAACGAGAGAATTTCAGAAACTCCATCTTCATAAACTAGGTCAGCCACTTATAGTCTTCCCTGTAGCGTGGTCCGTCAACTCTATTCTGATGCTCATCATGTCTATGGTCGCGTTGCCCCCTCTTGTCATGGTTGGTCAAACCTTCTTCCCTATCACGTATGAGTAGTTGGAGTTGATTAGAGATCCCCTCTACCATTTTTGATAAGGTTTCTACCCGTTTGAATCTTTCTTCTAATCTTGCAACTCGCTCATCCCTTTCTTGCTGTTTCTGGGTGTGAGTTTTCACCATATACCATCAAACATGCAATATGAAAATGCCAAGGACTGCCTGGCTCTAGATACTACTATTATACTTTTGTAATACTAGGATAGAATAGAATAGACGTAGAAAGAGAATAGCAGGAGAGAAGTTTAAGAGATGAGGTTTAGAGAAGATGAGAGACGAGAGGGTAAAGAGGAAGAGAGAAAAGAGAGGTGAGAACTTTCTGAATAATACCAAGTCTATTGATTAACAACACAACACCATAAAACACAAAAGTATTTATATAGCCGCTGAATATACCTAACGGCTAGTAACCAACCAACAGTTATACCTAATTAATAAAATGTCAAAATTATAAAAACATAACAGATTTATATGTACAATATATGATTTTATATGTGAATATATGGTGAAAATAGAAGCATGATCATAGGGGTGGGAGTTCAACATAAGGACATGTGGTAAAAGACCATATGGCATATTTCTCCTTAGTACCCGATGGGTTACAGTGTTAGAGAATTGTATCTCTTTAATACCTATTAACGTATGATGTTGGAGATTGAGACTCCTTAATATCGATATGATGTGGTGTTAGAGTCAACAACATCCTTTTTTGTGTATTGAAACTATAGTCTGGAAGTAAGATAGAAAACCTTTGTCTAGGTGATTCTATTACTGAAGATGAGCTTAGGGCTTATGAGAGTGTATATTAGTCTACGATGAGCTTATGGTTTCAAGTTGGGGTGATTTAGAGGTTCGGTCGGTAGTGATCATTCTATATGTTAGAAAAGAGGTGAAAAGTGGTGATAGTTTTAAAAATGGTGAAATGATATATATTGATGAGATTTAAAGTGCAATATCTATTATACATTATTCTCAAATTGTATATTATACTATACTTGCTTATGATTTCATGTGATAGTCGATAGAGTTATTCTATCACTGAGATTTTTATCTCACATTGTAGTTACATTTTTACAAGTCATAGTGGTGAGCCAAAGCCAGAAAAAAGAGTCAAGACTAGCATAATGGTATTGTGGCTGTGGATTGTTTGAGTTTGTATAATGAACTAATCTAATGTGAATATTATGTATATAAGTTGCTATAGGGATTGCATGCATGTTTAAGTTGTGATTTGTAAAAATTTGTAGAGATTTTGTAAATCTTAGCCCATATACAAAAATGTGTAGTGAAATGATTAATTAGGGCTAAGATTTAGTCATAAATATGTTGTGAATGGGTAAAGTCAAGATATTGTGGTGAAAAAAAGGCCAAATGGGCCAGTTATTGCTAAATGGTGTAAAGTCTATAAAATGTGAAAATGGGCCGTTGAATGGCCAAAATGTGATATATGTGTGTATATAATATAAAATGTGGTCAATCAAGTGTATTGGGTCCTTTTAGACTTATTTTAAGGCCTAGAATCCTCTAATAAGACAATATGATTAATTTAAGTGATTGGGTACGCTAAATTTTTATAAAAAGTGACTTTTTACACCTAGATGTCTAAAATTTGTTTAGAACGTTAGGTCATGTCTAAACTTTTTTATTAGTTAACTTCATGTAGGTACTTAAATCACTCTGATTGAACGCCATATGTGAAAACAGTGCATGTTGGAAGTTTGCCTTGCGAATTGGTTTTTGATAGCAACAATAACTGCCATGTGCTCCATAACACATGGCTTGACAAGCTATAGTGCATGGCACAAAAGGTCAGGGTTGATAGCTTTGTACCACATACCGCAGCGTATGTGGTACATGCCATAGCATGGCCCTATTTGTGACTTTGTTTCCTTAACTATAAAGGCATGCATTGAATGCAATACATTCAAATTTTAGTCTTTCGTTGTGCATTGATCATTGTGTATTGGTTTTCAAATGATTTTGATGATTTGTAAAGTCTTGGGCCTAAGCTTTTCAAACTAATTATTTGATTACAATATAGTTTAATCATGGTGATTTAGTTAATCTTCTACTTATATCATGGAGATATGGGGTTACAAGAACCACGATGAGCTCTGCTAGGGTTTATTCCTTGATGATATTGGGAGTATTTTGGGGCTACTAAACATTAAAGATAAGTACCCTACACTTATTTCCTCCTATCTCTTCCACATTTATGAAGTTTATGATTATGGTTTGATAGTGGGAGATGATTTTTAGTACATACAGGTTATGGGTCTGAATTCGTTGACTTAAATAGAGTTAATAGGGGATTTGAATATATAACCCTAGAACTATTGAGTTTTGGTACCTTTGGTTGTTAGGTCTTATTAATATGCAAAATTTATAATTATGAGGGTTGTTGGAAGAATGGAAATGCCATTAATGAGAGTTTAATGGTTCATTAATATTATTGAGAATAAAATAAAGTTAATAAACTCAATGGGTAGGCCTAAACATGAATAATGTGGGCATGGGAAATTCTAGAAGTGAAAGTATGAGAGTAGAAATTGTGCTTTTAACAATGTTGATGAGTTTAGAATTGTATGATTATAGATTTAATGTTAAGCACCATTTTGACCAGGGAAATCAAGCTTGAAAGCTAACACATTGAAGGGTAAACTTTTGACCTCTCAAAGGTTTAAGGTAATCAGGGGAACCCTACTTTGGGTAGTTGTATGTTAATTATAGTATGATGTGAATCTTGTGTTTTATAAGCAAATTATAACTTGTGAATGAGTATATCATGCAATGAAACTTGGGGTTTGTATAATTACTGTGGATGTGCATTAAAACATGTGAAAGTGATTGAGAAATGAATCCTAAAGTTGCAAAAGTGATGTTTGAAATAAATTGCATGTTTACAATGTACTTTTGAATAAATAGTTTATGATAAACTCGATAAAGATGAGTAATTGAGATTAAAAATGATGTGTTTATGTGATGTAAGTGGAAATGAGACTTGATGCTTGGTTGGGTAGTGCACGGTCATGAGCCCAACGTGTGATTATGATAATCAATAAATGAGAATATGAAAATGAGTAAGCATCGTACATGGCATGATCAGTGGGCGGGAGTTCGCCTAAGGATTAGGAGTAGAGAAAATTTATATGGTATTTAGGCTACCCTCTAGTACACGAGGGCATAGCCTTGTCCTACAGTTTATCGAGGGGCTATCTAGGAGATACTTCTGTGCTCTAATTCATACTTCAAAACCATTTGTACTTATGCTTGAATCATCCCAACATGTTAGCTTGTGTTTTGCATAAGTGGTATTCTAAGCTTGATTAAGTAGATTCACTCTTAGAATAGCCCTTTTGAGATAAGTGTAACCTCAAAAAACCTAAAAACAAGCAAGCCAAATCAAGCTTGTTTTAGAGTGTTTCAATCAAGAATTATCACCTAGAGAAGCTAGGTGCTTTGCCATCTGTTCTACACTTGAGAACAAATTATACATACATGATTTGTCATATAGAGAAGGTAGGAGCTTATGTTATCTAGATCATGCTTAAGAATTATATAGCCCCTCGCTTGAAATGTCATGATCAAGTAAACCAATGTCTAAGGCAACCTGCCATTCCATGCCTAGAAATTCCACTTCCACACATGAGTTAAAACCAAACATAACATTAAATGCCTTGTATGAAATCTAGCTTTCTCTAATATTCTTCACTCCTACACATGTCTAACGGCTATGATTCATTCCCTGAGTGTTCTTAACGATCTAAACCACCTTAAAATGTATATAAGATCTCATTTAAATTAGTGCATAGCAAGTAAGATCACATTTATAGAGCTTTTAGTGTCCGCACTCAATTCTTACCAATACTTTGACTATTTTCTGAAAATGCTCTCATAAGTTATTAAACTTCATTGTAATTCATCTACTCTTTCTAGAGTGTCAGTTTGTAAAAGTTTGATTTTTTATACTTGATTGAAAATATTCAAAAGAGATTTTTCTAAGTGAGTTGTAATAGCTTGTTAGTATAGCAAGGCTTGTTATTGAATCAAGAATGGTGTATTCTTGAGAGTTGCACTGAGGTTGCAACCACCCACCGAAAGCTTGTAATTATAGTTAGAAATCTCAATATGTATCATTAAGGATTAGATATAAGCCAAGTGGTTGGACTGAACTAGGATAATTTCTTTGTGTCATAGCTTTTCTCCTCAATCTCTTTATATTTTTATAATATGTCTTGCTTCACTATCAATATTTTTTTGAGTTTTGAAAATGAGTAAAAATTTTTAAACACTTAATTCACCCCTTTTTGGGTGCTATCCTTATCTAACATTTGGTATTAAAGCTTAGTTTATTGATTTCAAACTTAATAGTCTAAGAGGATCCTATGAATAGTTTTGGTGATAGTGTTCTTCTTAAGGGTATCGAGATTAATAAGCTTCCATGATTGAATAGTGAAAATTATACATTTTGAAGAGAAAAATAAGATTTTTCTTTGAGGCAATTGATCTAGATCTATGTTTGTCAAAAAATTTGGCAAGAAAAAGTTCAACAAAAGGTTCCCAAAGAAGAAGTATAAGAAGGAGAAGAGGGAAAAAGAGATCATATTCTTCAAATGAAAGAAGCCAAGCCATATCAAAGTTGATGCCTTTTGATCCAAGATAGCAAGAGGTATAAATATGACAAGAAGAAATTCAAGGCATATCTCTCTTTCATATGGGGTGATAGTGATAAGGAGTCTAAAAGAGATAAAGGAAATCTCTATCCTATAGCAAGAAGTGAGGATGACAAGGAATCTAGGAGAGCCACAAGTAGAAAATGGTACTTAAATAGTGGCTACTCCAAGAACATGATTGGTGATAGCTCTATGCTCTTGTACATGGTAAAGACTAAACATGGATGAAATGTCACCTTTGGACATAATGATAAAGGAAGAGTCATTGGTAGAGGAAAAATTGGTAAAAATTCTTCTCACTTACCTTGTATTGACAATGTATAATTTAGTTGATGGTTGGGCCATAACCTTTTAAGCGTAAGTCAATTATGTGACAAAGATTATAAGGTATTATTTAATGCTGTACATTGCATTGTGAAAGATGATAAAATAAGAAAAATCCTTTTGATTAGAAGAATAATTTGAAATGTGTATACCATCAATCTTAATGATGATGATTCTATGTACATAAAATGCTCAATCACTTTAAGTTATAAAAGCCAGTTGTGGCATCAAAAATAAGCTTAAGTGAATATGAAGCAACTTGACAAGAAAAATGACCTTGTCATTAGACTACCAAAGATTAAATTTAAAGATAACAAGTTACATGATACTTGCATGAAAGGAAATTAAGTCAAGACTACCTTTCATAGTAAGAATGTGGTGACTACTTCCAAACCTCTCAAGTTGCTACATATTGATTTGGTTGGTCTAGCAAGGGTATAAAGCTTAAGGGGGTAATCTCTATACCTTTGTTATTGTTAATGATTACTCAAAATTCACCTGGAGAATTTTCATGTCTCAAAGGGATTAAGCCTTTAACTACTTTATGGCTTTTACTATAAAAGTTTATAATGAAAAAGACTTAAGAATCGTGAGGATAAGGAGTGACCATAGTAGAGAATTTAGAAATCTAGCTTTGTTGAGTTTTGTCAAGAATAGGGTATAGGTCATGAATTCTCAGCATCAAGAACCTCTCAACAAAATAGAGTAGTGGAGAGAAAGAACAAAACATTACAGGAGATGGGTAAAGCAATGCTAAATGGAAAGGAGCTGCTAAAATATTTTTAGATAGATGCTATAAGCATAGCATACTATATCACCAATAGAGCTTATGTAAGGCCAATTCTCAATAAGACTCCTTATGAGCTACATAAGGGAAGGAGACCAAACATTTCACATTTGCATGTATTTGGTTATAAGTGTTTTGTCCTTAATAATCATAAAAAAATCTATGTAAGTTTGATTCTAAAAGTGATGAAGCTATCCTTTTAGGTTACTCTAATAAAAGAAAAGCTTTTAGAGTCTTTCATAAGAGGACTTTAATTGTTAGAGTCTATCCATGTTAGATTGGAGGAATCCTCTTCAAATATGAATAAAGAGGATGAGACTATAAATCTCTCTCTTAATGACCTTTTACTAAATGATAAGGAGGAAAATCAAGCTAATGATGATTTCATGATTAAAACTGTGGATAAGCAAACCAATACTCTTCCTAAAGGTTGGAAATACAATAAGTCTCATCCACTTAATTAAGCTATTAGAGAAGTTAGTGACAAGGTTAGAACCAAGAGAAGTATGCCATTTCTGTGCATTTCTTTCTAATGTTAAACCATCTAACATTGAAGAACTTTATTTGATTAATATTGGCTTATAGCAATGCAAGAAGAGCTAAACTAATTTGAGAGAAGTCAAGTATAGGACTTAGTTCCTAGACCAAAAGACAATTTAATAATTAACATGAAATGGGTCATCAGAAAAGAACTTGATAAACTAGGATTGTGGTAAAAATCTATGCTAAACTGGTTGTAAAAGGCTATAATTAAGAAGATGGTATTGATTATGATGAAACCTTTGCTTTAGTTGCAAGGCTTGAGGCCATTAGGCTCTTACTTGCATTTACATGTGTGAAAGACTTTAAACTATTCCAGATGGATGTTTAAAGTTCCTTCTTAAATGGACTAATTACTAAGGAAGTATATGTGAAATAACCTCCAAGTTTTGAGGATCCATCTATGCCAAATCATCTGTATAAACTAAAGAAGGCTTTGAATGGTCTTAAGCTAGCTCCTAGAGCTTGGAATGATAGAATAATCACCTTTTTGCTGAATAAGAACTTTAAAAGAGGATTAGTTGACAAGACTTTATTTTTCCATAAAGAAGGTAGAGATATTTTAATAGTTCATATTTGTATTGATGATATTATTTTTAGAGTTACTAATGAGGATCTTTGTAAGAGATTTGTTGAGATTATGTAGGGAGAGCTCAAGATGTCAATGATGGGTAAATTTAACTTCTTTCTTGGGATGCAAATCAAGCAAATGAAAGATGGTATCTTCATAAGTCAGACCAAGTACACAAAGGAGTTGCTAAAGAAATTTGGGTCTGACAAATCAAATTTGAGCAAAACTCCCACGATCTCCTCAACTAAAATGGATAATGATGAAAAGGGAAAGAAGGTGGATCAAGATAAGTTCAAACAAATGATTAGCTCAATGCTCTACCTCACTGCTAGTAGACTTGACATTTTGTTTAGTGTTAGCATGTGTACAAGATTTCAGTCAAATCAAAAAGAGTACTGTAACATCCTAAAACTTTAAATCTGAAAAAAAATGGATTAATTAAGGGATAAATTAGTTAAAAATATGATTAATTTATTTAATTATGTTTTTAGGTAGCTAATTGAATTTTTGGGTCATATTTAGCTCTAAATTGAGATAGGATGAAAGTCAGATCAAGTTGGGAGGCATCACGGGGAGCAAAGTCAAGTTGTTGCTCACTGCACCGTGAGTCACTGCTTGTGTGGCGTGCACTGCGGTGCACGGCACAACAGGCAACTTAAATTTTCGGGAATTATCAGAATTAGACTGTTTTTGGGGTGGAAAACCTAGAGCACGAAGGGGGAAACTTTGGGCACTGCTAGGGAATCAATTTAGGAGGATTTTAAAGATGATTTGAGCCTTCAAATTCTTGGGTAAGTTTCTTACCCTTCTCCTCTACCTTTTCATCTCATTTTTCATGGAATTTGGAAAAGTGAGAATTTGGTCTGATGGGATTAAGCCATGAGTCAATGTTTTAAAAGTTTCTATTGACTTTAAAGGTTTAATTTAGGTTTATTGATCTTGGATATGTAGTAATATGAAGCTACTTTATTGTTTAGTAGAAGTTAGTTCAAGCCCTCACTTGATCATAGGGTGTTGAAGTGTGATAAGTTGAGATATTGAGTTTTATGTTGTGATAAAGTTAGAAAGTAACTTGAAGGGATGATGCGAACAAATTTTAATCTTGACAAGTCTATTTGTTGAGAATATGAGTGAGAAGTGGGAGAATTAAGAGGTTATTATTAGCTAATGGTGCTTGTGTTAATTGAAAATTAACATATAGTACTTGTTGATATAGATTGTGGTGTAGGAAGACTTACCTTGACACAAGAAGAAATTTAGTACCATGGGTAACCCTTTTAGTAACAAAAGGGTTAAGGTAACTAGATAATTTGCATTGTTTATTACCTTGTATAAGTTATTCTCAAGTTGCTTTTCTATGATTTGTTGAGTATATGTGCATAAATTCTTTAAAGGTTAACTTTTTTTAGAAAAAGTGGAGTATTGGTTTGTAAAATTCTATATTTTTGAAGTAAATAAAAAGATTTTGTTATACTTGTTTGAAAAGTTGTCTATGCATGGTCAAGTGGAGATATGTAGTGAAATGTGGCATTTTAGAGAGTGGGAGGTCACCCTAATGGAGATAGTGAAGATTAAGTCCATATGGTATTGCTAGCACCTCAGGACGTCAGGTGCAGCACTTACTCTCCTTAGTACCTGGAAATAGGTGCGGTGTTAGAGACTTCCTCTCCTTAGTACCAAAAGGGTGTGGAGTTGGAGACTATGCTCCTTAGCATCTGTAGGATGCGGTGTTGGAGTAATGACACCCCAATTACTTGTAATAGGGGGAATCAGTAGTCTAGAAGTGGTTTAGGACACCTTGGCCGGGTAGTCCTACCATGGATGGTGAGCTTGGGGACCATACATGTGGTTTAATTCTGTGAAATAGCCTACTGGTTCGGTCGAGAGTATTGGAGGACCAGATGGTTAGGGATCATGCATGCAAATTTGTGGTGATCTTATAAGATGTGATCATGTTACTTATTTTAATGCTTGTTCATAACTTAGCTTGTTAATCAATAATGTAGATTATCTTAGTTATCGAGATTTTTATCTCACCCCGTGGATTATCATTTTTCAGGTGCTACTAGTGAGACTGAGCCAGGGAGGGAATCTGGCAGGGGCTAGCATATCTGCTACACTCTTTGTAAAGCCCGATTTTGGTTTGAGTGGTGTACATAAACTTGTTATATGATATTATATGTTGCCAACTAAGAATGCATATCATTTTAATTAGTTGCACTTGTTTCATACTATATTGTTTTGTATTTTAGCCCAATATGGTATGTGATATGAATCTGTGGGAATTTTTATGGTGATAGGTTAAAATACTAATACAAGTGCAATGAAGTTTCATCTAAGTGGTGATAATGTATTGGTAGTGTATTATGTGGCAATAGAAACCAAATAGTGCTTGTAGTGCTAATTGGTATTTTGGCCATATTAGGCAAAATGGCCATTGAGTGGCCAAATTTTGTGTTTGATATGTTTTTGTGTGTTTGATTAGATACTCAAGTGTATTTTGGTCCATTGGACTTGGTTCAAGCCTCACAATGGGTTAATGGTATAAGTTATGAGTTTTGGGTACTTGGATGGTTGAAAATTTCTTTAAAAAACTGACTTTTACATCCGAGTGTCTAAAATTCTCATACAGTGTTAGATCATAACGAACTTGTACTATTAGTTAGCTTATTGAATAAGCTTCGCGTGGGCACTTGAATCAATCCATTCGAACATCGGATGTGAAAATGGTGTGCGTTCGAAGTTCGTCCAAAAAAGTTGTCATGACAGCATTACTATCATGGACAAGTGTGCCGCGGTAAATTTTGTGCAAGCCACGGTGCATGGTACAGCAAGAAAACATGGAATTCTGTGCCATAAGCTGTGGTGCACGGACTACAAGCTGCGATGCATGGACCAAAACACTCAAAAATGACATTTTTGGCCCTGTTTTGAAGTAGTTTGCTTCCTAAAACTTTTCCATGCTTCCAATACCTATATAAATCATTAAGTTTGAGCTCAAACTATCAATTTAAAGGGTTTTTATGGGATCCCAATTATTCCACAATTATTTTTAAAAGATTATTAATTTAAACCCTTATATGAATAATGTGAGATTAAGAGCAAATCATTGCTTCTAATGATTGTTTGTTGTGATTGTGTGGTGAATTTTGGTAATGTCAAGGTGGATATTAAATTTTGGTATTAGTTTCTCAAGTTTTGAGGTCTGCTTGTAGTGATGTGTCTATTGCATTCATTCTCATTAGTTGGCAACTTTATGTACACAACTCTTTCCCTTTGTCTCATTTCCTTTATTTCCCACTAATTCCCCTTTTCTACTTGGTTTCTTCCTTAGGAAGGGAGAAAAATGGTAAGAAGAAGCATCCGAAATATCGGTAATTTACCAGAGAATGATGGGCCTATACTGGAGGTACAGCCGGAGATACAAGTAGAACAACAACAAAGGCCCCAGGGTAATGATACAATTCTTGATGAATTGAGGGATATGATGATAAACATCCAGAGAACTGTTCAAGACCACGATGCTCTGCTCTAGAATAAAGGTCGTGAGGAGGAACAAAGGAGATAAGAGGAAGCTCATGAGAGCATATTAGAACCATCTTATGGTTTTAGTAGTAGACCTAGATCGTTTAGGACGAGAGTAGATAGAGATGTTTAAGGGATGGCTATTGATCGAGCATGGAGGACTTTCTCTCTGTTTAACCCTCCAACCTTTAATGGAATTATGAAGGAAGGAGAAGCAGAGAAATGAATAGAGAGAGTTGAAACCATCTTTGAGGTAGTAACATGCTCTACAGAACAGAAGGTGATGATAGCCTCAGTGTATCTGGTTAAAGATGCTAAACACTGGTAGAATTCCGCAAGACCAGTAGATAGATGCCAGCTAACATGGGAATAATTCAACGAAATATTCTTTGATCATCATTTTCCTCTAGCATTTAGAGATGAGAAAGAGGTCGAGTTTCATGTATTTCAGCAAAGAGATCTTGATGAGGAAGCATTTATCTAGAAGTTTAATCAGCTATCAAAATTTTCTACTTATCTGAATGAGACTAATGATAGTGAGTAGAAGGCCAAGCGGCTTTTGGAAAAGATGAGGCCTGAATATAGACAGTAGATTGCTTTGCTAGGAGTAACCACATATGCTGACATATGTAATTGGCTCCGAATTGTAATAAGAAGGGGTCGAGAAGTAGAAGCAGAAAAGAGACGAGATAGTCATGGGAGGTTCTCGTCCTCCTTAGGCCCTTCGGGTGGAGTCTCTAAGAAGACAGGATATGGCTTGAGTAGTTCTACAGCACCGGGCAAGAAGAGTTTTGTTAGAGGATCACAGACTCGAGAAACATTTCAAAGGGGTGGATTTAGGAGTTCTGGTGTTCCACAACTATCCCAACAGGCTTTTAATATGCCTGCCCCGACCTTGAGTACAGCTCGACTACCACCATGTGCTAAGTGTGGGCAGTCACATCTTGGGAGGTGCTGGGCATGTTTTAAATATGGGAAACCTGTCCATTTAGCAAGACAATGCCCTGAGGGAAGAGTGGAGATGGCAGAGTAGAGATCTACCATTCTAGGATGAGTTTTAGACACTATCTCAGGAGGAGGTAAGAGCGTCGTTGAATTTGATAAAAGCATTATTTCTATTTACGAGTAGAAAATTGAAGCATTGTTTGATTCAGGTGTTACACATTTGTTTATTTCATATGAATGTATAGAGAGGTTGGGACTTCCTTTGCATGAATTGCCTTATGTGATTGAAGTGTCTACGCCATCTGGGTCATCTGATATGACTAGTAAAGCATGTTTGAATATAGAAGTGAGGTTTGAAAATCATTCGACCACTCTAGATTTGATCCGGATTCCTATGAAGGGTTTGGATGTGATTATCGGTATGGATTGGTTGATGGCAAATAATGCTACCTTGGATTATGCTAGGAAGATAGTTTTGTTACCGGTATATACTACATCGGTTAATATTCCTAATGAGTCTAAGTTTTTATCAGTGGTACAAGCAGAGAAACTGATGCAACAAGGGTGTATGGCTTATATAGTTTTCTTCTCAAGCATGGGGTCTATGATGGAAGTATTGATAAGATTGGGGTAATAAATGAATTCCCTGAGGTATTTACGGATGATATGTCCGGTTTGCCTCCAAAAAAGGAAGTAGAATTCACCATAGACTTAGTGCCAGGAATTGAACCAATCTCAAAGGCACCATATCATATGTCACCAATGGAGTTAGCTAAGTAAAAGAAGCAGATAGAGGAGTTACTTGAAAAGGAATTTATTAGACCTAGTGTGTCACCTTGGGGATCACCTGTGCTATTTGTTAAGAAGAAGGACAGTAGCTTACGGCTCTATATTAATTATAGATAGTTGAATAAGGTGATAGTGAAGAACAAATATCCTTTACCAAGGATTGATTATTTGTTGGTAGGAGCTTCAATTTTCTAAAAATTGACTTAAGGTCAGGATACCATTAATTGAGAGTACGCTTGGAAGATGTGCCCAAGATAGCTTTTCATACCAGATATGGGCATTATGAGTTCCTAGTCATGCCATTTGGGTTAACAAATGCGCTTGCAATTTTTATGGGCTATATGAACTGTATATTTAGGCCTTACCTAGATTAATTTGTAGTGGTATTTATTGATGACATTCTGATATATTCTGAAAACGAGGAGCAGCATGCGAAGCATTTGAGGATTGTACTAAAAATTTTGAAGGACAACAAGCTCTATGCCAAGCTCAGCAAGTGTGAGTTCTGGCTACAAGAGGTCCAATTTTTAGGACATGTTGTGTCGGCAAAAGGGATTGCAGTGGATCCGCATAAAGTGGATGCAGTGTTGAAATAGGAAAGACCTAGTTCTGTGACTGAAATACGGAGTTTTCTGGGATTGGTTGAATATTATCGTAGATTTATCCAGGGTTTCTCTCTGATAGCTTCATCATTGACTAGGTTGACCCGAAAAGATTAGCCGTTCATTTGGGATGACAAGTGCGAGATCGCATTTTAAAAGTTAAAGGAGAAACTGACTACAACACCGGTATTGATTATTCCTAATCCATGATTACCATATGAAGTGTATACAGATGCATCTCTAAAGGGTTTGAGATGTGTGTTAATGCAAGATGAGCGGGTAGTGACTTATGCCTCTAGACAGCTCAGGCCACATGAAGAAAATTGCTCTACTCATGACTTAGAGCTTGCTGCAGTTGTTTGCACTAAAGATTTGGTGGCATTATTTGTATAGAGTAGTGTTCAATGTTTTCAGTGGCCATAAGAGCTTGAAATATTTAGTGGATCAAAAGGAACTTAATATGAGGTAGAGAAGGTGGATGGAGTTCTTAAAGGACTATAGCTTTGAAATTAAATAGCATCTGGGGAACGCAAATGTGGTTGCAGATGCCTTAAGTTGAAAGTCATTGCATGTCGCTTATTTAATGGTGCAAGAGCACAAATTGCTAGAATCCTACTTGGATATTCAGCATGACTCACCAGAATTTACTTTGTGTAGCCTACATTCCACAGAGATTACCAATGAGTTTTGGAGAGAGTTAAAGATAGCACAGCTTGAGGATGAGTATCTATTGAAAATTCGAGAAGATGTGGAGGAAAGGCAAACCATAGACTTTGGTTTCAGTGATAATAGATATGTTGTATATCGAGATTGGGTTTATATACCAAATGAGGGTGATTTGAGAAAGAAAATTTTGAATGAGGCACATAAGAGTAGATATACAATTCACCCTGGAGCAACTAAGACGTACCAGGATATAAAGCGGTATTGGTGGTGGCCTAGAATGAAAAGAGATGTCACAAATTTTGTGTCTCAGTATTTAATTTATCAAAAGGTTAAAATTAAGCATCAGAGACCAGCAGGAACTTTACAACTACTAGAGATGCCGAAGTGGAAGTGGGATAGTATATCTATGGATTTCATTTCGGGATTACCAAGAACTCAATCTAGTCATGATTCTATCTAGGTGATTATAGATAGGTTGACAAAGTCAGCCCATTTCTTGGCAGTACGAATAAGTGATTCATTAGAGAAGTTGGCAGAGATCTACATTCAGGAAGTTGTGAGATTGCATGGGGTGCCAAAGGACATTGTCTCTGATCGTGACCCGAGGTTCACTTTGAACTTTTAGAAAGCGTTGTAGAGAGCAATGGGTACTGAATTAAGATTCAGCACAGCGTATCATCCACAGACTGATGGACAGACAGAAAGGATTATACAGACTCTAGAGGACATGTTAAGAGCTTGTGCCTTAGAACTAAGAGGCAATTGGGATAGCCATCTTGGCTGAGTTTGCCTACAATAATAGTTTCTACTCCAGTATAGGGATGGCTCCTTATGAGGCATTATATGGAAGAAAATGTCGATCTCTTCTCTCTTGGGTTGAATTGAGTGAGAGAAGCATTATGGGTCCTAATATTATGGATCAGACGACGTAAAAGATTTAAATGATAAGGCAGAAACTTCTAACGGCTTAGAGTAGACAGAAGAGTTATGTGGATAAACGGTGAAGGCTGTTGGAGTTTGTGGTTGGTGACCATGTTTTTCTAAGAGTTTCACCTATGACGGGAATTGGGAGGTCAATCAGAGCAAAGAAATTATCTTCTTGATTCATGGGTCCATTTGAGATCCTTAGGAAAGTTGGACTGGTTGCCTACCAAATCACCTTGCCATCACAATTATTTAGGATTCATGATGTTTTTCATGTTTCTTAACTGAAGAAATATTAACCTGATCCATCTCATGTGGTTGAACCCGAAGAGATAGAGCTGCAAGAGAATATGACGTATAGAGCAGAGCCAAAACGAATAGTGGATGTTAAAGATAAGCAATTGCAGAACAAGACTATTCGACTGGTTAAGGTGGTATGGAAAGGAATGGCTCCTGGTGATGCTACCTAGGAGATAGAGGACAAAATGAAGCAGCAATATCCTTATCTATTTCCTTAAGTATGTGTTGTGATTGTTCTTGAATTTTGGGGGCAAAATTCCTTTAAAGGAGGGGAGAACTGTAACATCCCAAAACTTCAAATCTGGAAAAAATGAATTAATTAAGGGATAAATTAGTTAAAAATATGATTAATTTATTTAATTATGTTTTTGGGTGGCTAATTAGATTTTTGGGTCGTATTTGGCTCTAAATTAATATATGATGAAAGTCAGATCAAGTTAGGAGGCGTCAGGAGGTATCGGGAGGAGCAAAATCAAGTTGTTGCTCACTGCGCCATGAGCTATGGCTTGCGTGGCATGTGCTACGGCACACAGCACAACAAGTAACTTAAATTTTTGAGAATCATCAGAATTGGACAGTTTTTGGGGTGGAAAACCTAGAGCACAAAAGGGGAAACTTTGGGCACTGCTAGGGCATTAATTTAGGAGGATTTTAAAGATGATTTGAGCCTTCAAACTCTTGGGTAAGTTTCCTACCCTTCTCCTCTACCTTTTCATCTCATTTTTCATGGGATTTGGAAGAGTGAGAATTTGGTCTGATAGTATAAGCCATGAGTCAATGTTTTAAAGGTTTCTATTGACTCTAAAGGTTTAATTTAGGTTTATTGATCTTGGATATATTGTAATATGAAGCTACTTTGTTGTTTAGTGGAAGTTGGTTCAAGCCCTCACTTGATCATAGGGTGTTGAAGTGTGATAAGTTGAGATATTGAGTTTTATGTTGTGATAGAGTTAGAAAGTGGCTTGAAGGGATGATGTGAACAAATTTTAATCTTGACAAGTCTATTTGTTGAGAATATGAGTGAGAAGTGGGAGAATTGGGAGGTTATTATTAGCTAATGGTGCTTGTGTTAATTGAAAATTAACATATAGTACTTGTTGATGTAGATTGTGGTGTGGGAAGACTTACCTTGACACAAGAAGAAATTTAGTACCACGGGTAACCCTTTTAGTAACAAAAGGGTTGAGGTAACTAGATAATTTACATTGTTTATTACCTTGTATAAGTTATTCTCAAGTTGCTTTTCTATGATTTGTTGAGTATATGTGCATAAATTCTTTAAAGGTTAACTTTTTTATAAAAAGTGGAGTATTGGTTTGTAAAATTCTATATTTTTGAAGTAAATGGAAAGATTTTGTTATACTTGTTTGAAAAGTTGTCTATGCATGGTCAAGTGGAGATATGTAGTGAAATGTGGTATATTAGAGGGTGGGAGGTCACCCTAGTGGAGATAGTGAAGATTAAGTCCATATAGCATTGCTAGCACCTTAGGACGTCAGGTGTAGCACTTACTCTCCTCAATACTCGGAAATGGGTACGGTGTTGGAGACTTACTCTCCTTATTAAATATTTTTCAAATTATCATTCAAGAATTAAATAAGAAATTAAGTTATAGATTAATTGAAATCTCTCTTAACCCATAACCTAACAACTATTCTAAATTAGCCATACCATAAACAAAGCCTGAGTAATCACTTAAGCCAAGCCAAATTACTCTTATATTACTATATCAATCGATTATAGCAAATAAAATCTCAGATAAAATTTATAACCTAAAAATCATGCAATAAAACTACTCTAATCATTAATATCAAATAAAGCAAAAAATTTAGAGGTAGAAAGAAGAAGAGAAAATTAAAATAAAGGTAAAATAAAATATTCCTTAAATATCAAAGACTCTAATTAAATTTAGGATTATAGTTTATGATTGATCACACCTAAAATTTAGCTCTCCATAGAACTAAAAATTAGACAGCACTGCACAAGAAATTGAGAAGCCATCACCCAAGAAATTGGAAGAAGAAAACACGAACAACGATCGCTACTACTAGAGGAAGTCCCAGTATGCATTTACTCCTCCTTCCTTTTTATAAACGTGATGCATCTCGGTGCACACAATTAAAGCAAAACTAATAATAAAATGATAAAACTATCCTAAATAATCCTAATTAAAAACTACACTAAAAAACCTAAACTAAATATAAACAAAGTTTTTAAAGATTTTATTATTGACTTGATCTTCAAGTATGCCCATATTCTTTTTATCCAAAATAATCTTTATCAATATCTTCCAAATTAAATCTAGAAGATCTGCACAAATAAAATAAAATAAAATAAAAATTGTGGAAAAACATCAAAGATATCATTTACATTTTAAAACTCAAGATTTAGTTAGTTATCCAAAAGTTAAAGAATGGCTAATAAAAAAAATAATATCCAATTAAACTCAATTAGCCTCAAATAAATATTTAAAAGTCTAAATTAAAAGGATAAAAATATATAAAATTATCATTTATCACCTACTCAAATGTTGACCATGTTGGTTATAAAATTGATAGAAAAAGCACAAGTGGGACATGCCGATTCTTTAGAGGCTCACTCATCTCATGGTTTAGCAAGAAACAAAATATTATCTCACTATCCTCAAGTGAGGCTAAATGCTTGGCTACTGGAAGTTGCTATGTACAAGTACTATGGTTGAAGTAACATTTGGAGGACTTAGGAGTGCATCTCAAGGAAGTTTTTATAAAAGGTGATAACACAAGCATAATCGACCTATCTAAGAATCCAGTTCAACATTCAAGGACTAAGCACATTAATGTTAGGCATCATTTTCTCAGGGATTATGTGTAAAAGAAAGATATAGTTCTAGATTTTGTGCCAACAACAAAACAATTGGCAGACATGCATCTTTATAAACCCCTTGGCAAGGGAACAATTCACCTTCATTAGATGGGAATTGGGAATTGTAAATCCTAATGAGTTGTAATGTATCTCTTGACCTTGATCTTTTCTCTTTAAGATTTTTATGTGTTATACATTACTAACTTAAACTTTCGAGTGGCCAAATGTTGTTTTGTAGGATATTACCTTTAAATTCTAGTGTTTTGTAGGAGATCTCCAAAATGCTTATTGAAAAAAACAATAATGACTGGTTATATACAGTAAATTCTTTATGAAAATATGTAACTAATATTAATATTTAATGAGTAAAATAATGACTAGTTATATAGGTTATAAGTGAACATTTTAGAGGCCTAAGGCAATGGCTTTATTTTCCTAGTAGTATACACGGCATTGATCATTTATTTTGAAGATCCTAAAAATTGTATAGTTGCATATGAGAAAGTGTATAATTATGCAACTATAATCCACTCCCAGTAGCTACAAGATAACCAAGTAAAGGTTATAGTTGAAGAGGTCATAGATGCTAATGCTTCTGTGCTATTTCATACTGAAAAGGTGCAAACAATAGGATTAGCTCAACAAACTTTTATTATTTTGTTTAAAAGGCATGTTTAATGTAAAACTTATCTCGAGTGTTATCTAAAAATCACACAATTCAAATAAACTAAGTATGGTTAAAGAGTTAATCCTAAAACCAACTTAGAAAACAAACCATTTAAATCACTAAGCAGATACACGATTGCAAAATGAACATTTAAAACTTTTTTTAAAAAATTTTTTATAAGTTTTACCTATAGCGCACGGAAGCAAGTTAGGTGAATGCGGGGTAAACAGATGCTGTCATGACAGCATTAAATTGCTGTCATGACAGCCCTCCCGGGCCAACTTTCAGGAGGCACCGTTATGTCATTCGGTCCCTGATCGAAGTAATTTTAAAGCTCACACATTACAAGTTTGGTCATTTTTACTGTCATGATAGTTAAAAAGCTATCATGACAGCACCGCCAGACTAACTTCCAGAGTATACCATTTCATCATCTGACCTCCGATCAAAGCGATTCCAAAGCCTACATGTCACTTTTAAAGAGTACTATTAGCATACCTAAATTTTGAAAAGATCCAATTGACGGATTGAATTTCATGCATGTTGCAACATCATCACTATTGCTGTCATGACAGCTCCTCCGAACCAAATTCCAGAGTGTTCTATTTCTCCGTTTGGTGTCCGATCAATATGATTCTAAAGTCCACATGAAGCTTATAAAAGGTTTTATTTGTGACCCAAATTTTAGAGAAATCTAATGGTTGGATTAAGATTTAGACATCTAGATATAAAAGTGCAATTTTTTAATAAAGAACCATTTTCAAAATTGTCCAAATCTCATCCTAATGGTCACAAACTTGTGAGAACACTTTGGACATGTCAAATAGGACTAAAAACACCTGATAGAATATTTAAATGATAGAAAAATCCTTTATACCAAAATTTGACTGCCTGGGTGCCGTTTCCCAAAAAGGACCTTAAACCCCCAAAATGTACAAATCACACAAGAGTGGCCAAAAACTATTCCAAATATCATATACATATATGAATGCACACACTAAATATTTTTACTTGGCTCAGAGATCTTTGTAAGGCCTACGCACCCACTCTCTCTATCCAAGGTGTATGTTTGCTCATAGCACACCATTTGTAATGCAACCACTTTGCATTTGCTTGTGGAATCACATATATACCAAAAAATATATTTGCTTGTAGTGAAAACTTGGTATACTAAATAAATCCATCAAAACCACACACCATAGCCAAGTTTCCTAGCCACAAGTCTACAAGCAGCAAAAATTCATACACAAGCACACAATCCATACCTATACACATATATGTATAGTCACATCTTATTGGTACCCTAACCTAAATACATTACAATATACTTGCTCAAAAGAAAGGGGTTGCAGTTCTTTACAATTCACAAACAACCCCTAGCTCTGCTCCTTTTCCCGTCTTCCACTGGTTCCTTTGCCTGGACTTAAAAATATTGAAAAGAAAGGGGTGAGACAACCACAGTCTCAGTAATCGATAAATCTACATTGATTATTATAAAGTAAGCCATAATTGAATAAACAAATAATAAATTCAACATAGTATGTAATTTAGCCATTTAAAATGCATGAATATATGACATAGGCCGGTATGGCCTTTCATGACCAAAAGAATGCCCTCTGGCACTCTTTAACTCGTAGGTAAACATTATACCCACTTGTACCTCCACAGGTACAAAACATAATCTAAGGCATGATCTAATCTACCGAACTGCCTATGCCCCTTCAACGTGAATCCTGAGCAGTCAAAGCTAACTCCTTCCTAAAGCAAGCCCGACTTACTCTCTATGTAAGGGCTACCTTGGCCTAGGCACTCAACCTCACACTTCATATGTCAGATTCCCTCCCTTACTGAGAGGTGTCGAACACTCAATACACTAACCACTTTAGTGCACTGAGCCCACAATGTGTAAGGCAACACTGAATACTGACAGTGTACCATAGAATATCAAAAGTTTACACCTTCTCATTGGTGAACTCCCACCAAGATCATGCCTTTTACTTGTGTCTACCTTTCCCGAGTATTGACCACTTAAACACTCCAAGGTAGTATAACATTTATAAATCTCCCTTAAACAGTTCCTTAGCCTATCTAAGGTACCTTACTTAGTTACACTTTCTTAAGTACAACTTCTATTCTTTATAATTACAATACATGCAAACAAATCTTGTTTCCATAAAAACATTATTGTTAAACAATTAGAAAACATATTTGTACTATAATCAAAGTAGTACCCCATAAACCCTTATAAAGCATATTTAATCTTTTAAAACATGTAATGCATGATAGCTAGTAATATTCATTCAAAAATAGCTAAAATAAAGTAATAAGAAATATAAATTCCCTTGTCACCTCAACCCTTTGGCACTAAAAGGGTTCCTCTTGTACAAAATATGACTTGGCTTGTTTCTTAACTTTTCAATAAGTTCCACCAATAATTCCCTACAACATATAAGTGATCCATATCACTTATCATGACAAATAGCATTAATAAAGATTATAACTCATACCACACAACTTAGGTCAATGAGTCATAATCAATCCTAATGGTCCATATATTAAACCAACAATTCACATAGTATCATTTAACCACCAAAACCATTTATTAGCCATCACTAGGCTAATTTCCAATTCATATAATTTTTAATCAATTAAAAACCTTTACTTAGTGTCACCAACTTTCACCATTAGCTTTATAATGAAAACCAAACCTTTATTTAAATCTTATTGGGCTCAAATAGTAAAATTATAACTAAAACAATAGACTTAAACCATTGAGGAGTAAAACCTAACCTCTTAGGTTTTGACTTTTGCCCTAAAACTTCATTTTTCATCCAATTACCCGCTCAAAACATTAGGACATCATGTAGAAACTCAAAACAATCTCCCAAGGACTCAAGGAAACTAAAGCTTACAAGAACAAAGCCTTTAGAATCAAAATTCAAAAATTCCCTCTCCCAAAAACTCAAGAAAACTAAGAGGGAAGGAAGAGGATTGAAGTAGGGAGTTTACCTATCGTGTAGCCAAGCTCGCAACTATCTAAACCCTAAATCTAAGCTTAACTCCCTCTCTTCCATCTCGTTCATGCATTTCTTTCCTTCTTTCTTTCTTTTCGCTTCTGCATTCTATTTTTCCTCTTAAAACTGCTGATCTAATACTTTAGAAAAAATTACAAGAAAGGGCCCAACATTTTTTATTATAGCACAAAAACCTGGGTCAACTTTAGTAATTTTTTTTATAGTTAAAAATAAAATAAAACTAAACTTTTGCTGAGAAAAATTCAAACTCTAGACCCCTATCAAATTATTCTTAATTTTAATTTAATTATAGATATTTTATTTTATTTTTAAAATAAATTCGAGTCTTAAAATTTTTAGAATGTTACATTTAACAAGTTACTAAAGAGGTATAAAAAATTTATAATTTTTCACATTTCTTAATAAACATGGTAGATATTTCTAATGTTTATTATATATTAATTAGAAACTTTAACAATCAAAAGAATCTCTAGGTTCTGATCCCCAACCAATTTGAGATAACTTGAAACAGTTGGCTTCCATAATTGTTGAGATGAATGAATTTACTAATAAAATACAAGTAAGTGCAATGATTGTTAAGAAGGATATTACTTTTCAAGTTGCTAAAAAGGATATTGATGATCTCATTATTATGGAGTGATTAGACATATCAACAATACAAATTTTTATCTTGTAAGTGTTTATTTTTATTTTTGATTTAATATTTAGTATTTTTATTTATTGTTAAACATTTTGTTATTATCAAAGGTTTCTCCACAAAATGTGCACCCAACTTGATGTCAATCATTATTATAGGTTCTTGTCCCCAATCTTAACTTCAGTTGGCAAACTAAATCAAAAAGTGTCTTATATTGGAAGTGCAATGCATACGCTAAAGAAGAGGTGTTTTTTTTTATGGCACCAATTATTGAAAGGTATTAAACTTCCAATTCATCTCTCAATTTATATAAAAAAATTCTTAATAATGTGATATTAATATAAAGTAATATATTGTAGCAATCATTGAATATTTCCTATCATTTGTCCTCATGAAAATACTATATATTAGTTTTGTTCATTACAATGGAAAGTAAGTGATGGTATGAAGTCATTGATTAAATCGTAAGCTTTTTAAAACTCTTTTTTGTGATGATATTAGCACATTTTTAATATTTTCTAAGTGTGTATATTTGATACTAGATCTTTACTTTGTTATTGGAAGTTAGCGGATATATTTGACAAGAAATAAATTGAAATCAAGCAGGTGTGTTTGCAAGTAAGTATTTGAAATTTAAATTAGCATAAAAATTAAACTATTGATTTTATGAATTGAATTGGTTTTATTTTCTTAACAGTGTACACGACAACCAAGAAGTGTTAACTATGGGAATTACGTGATGATTTTCGTGTATGAAATTATTACTCAAGGTATTACCCACTCATTTAAGAGGGTAATAATTTGTTAAAAATTATTTATATTATATAGCTTACCCTATACTTGAATTAATGTTCATGCATATATTTTTATTGAATTTGTTGCATTTTAATAGTTTGGATGCATTTTCCAAGCAAGAGTTGAGACATATATCGAATAATTGGTCTACTTACTTTTTAGAATTGATAAGATTAGAGTAGATAATTGGATAGATATTTGTACTAAACATATAGAAATTCAATGGATATGTTTGTACTTGTCTCTAAAGCTGCTATTCATGTATAAATGGAGGTTTTTATACGTAAGGGATGTACAGTATGCCACATCTACATTCTTTTTTTTTAAGGAACATATATAGTGACAATTGTGTAGCAAACTATAACAAAGGGCATACTTATGGCAACAATTGTGACCAAAACTGTTGCCATGAATTGCACTTACAACAACAGTTAAAGGGGTAACTATTATTGTAAATTGTGACTTTTTGTGTCGGTTCATCATGTCAACTATCATTGTAAGTGATTACTTTTTATGAAAGTTCATTGATTCAATGTCATGAAAAGTCTCTTACAACTACTATGCTAGTTTCCATTACACCGCTTCTTGTGTCATGAAAATAGCTTTTTAATTGTCATGAAAATTACTGGTTGTACTAGTGATCAAATTTTGAGCCTCCCTGGTCAACATCTATGAACAATTTAATGCCTTTGAAGCCTCCCTTTAAATTCACTCTTTTTGTAGTGATCCCACTACTTATTTAACTTCTTTCCCTTTATATCACATTAAATGCCTCAAATAGCTAGTGTAAAGGAGTCATGAGAAGGAGTAGATGAAATAGAGGATTAGTACCTTTCTACTTTCTTCATACTTAATCATATTGAATAATTCTTCTAGTGTGGATAGTGGCTTTATGCTTATAATCGGTTGTCAAACATCTTCAAAGGCATTATTGGGACTAAGGAGAAAGTCATAGCATCTTTCTTGATTTATAAGGTTCATATAATAAATACTATCTTGATGACAAGACCATTCATGAATCTTGTACAGGTCTATCTATTGCCATAACTTTATTAGAGTGCTATAGTATTGGGTCAAGGACTGATCTCCTTATAGAAGACCTCAGAGCATACATTTTACTTGAAATATTGTAGCCGTATTCTCCTTCACATAATTTATAGTTTTGGCAGAGCCCTAAATTTCTTTGGCTATTAATTCTCACTGATCTCCACTATCATTAAATTAACCAGCCATGTCATGACCATATTATTCTTAGCATACTAACTTTTGAAAAGAGGATAATTGGGTTTAGATGGTTTTAGATTACCAATAAGGTATCATTCTTTCTTCTTGCCTTAAACAAAAATCAAGACAATACTGGACCACTGAAGTTAATTTTTACTATTAAGTCAATGAGTGATCATGACTTACGAGAGCGAATTAAACACAGACCCAGTCTTTATCATGTGTGATGGGATGTTTGCACTAATTCCCCTTATCTTTAGTGTTAAACCTAATCCTTATGAGGACCCTTTGCTCAACAGGGATTTGGTGTTGTCTCCATTAACTTTGAGGGCTCGTAGCTAGTCAAGTATTGCTACCTTAAATGACATTAAACCTTAGGCTCTGATGCCATGAAACATTTTGGCAGTGAAAAGTCTAAATTTTATTGAATAGAAAGAGTCAATATATAATACAAGTAGAGGAAGAGAGATAGCAATATGATCTCTATAATTTCTCCTAAAAATATAAGAAATAAATGCTGAGATAAGAAGAGATAATTACAAATCAAATAAAAAATGAAAATTAAGTTAAATATTGAGTTGGGCCTACTAATGGTAGTCAACCTATTCCAATAATTACATTTCAATTGTGTACAAGATAATTGTTACACCATATGTAAGCTTAAGTGGTTGGAGTTAAACTAGAATAAATACTCTTGCAAACTTTTCTTCCCTTCTCTCGACATAGTTTGGTAGTATCATTCCTACCTTATCTCATTTAATTTCTCATTATTTGTCAAATTGTTTATTAATCCTAATTCACCCCCCTCTTGGGGGGTTTTACAAGATTTCGTTGCTTAAGTTAATTTCTGAAATTTATGCTCCCTACATAAGATATAAACATTGTCTCTTTGGAAAAGAATTTAGTACTTCAATTAACTCATTTTTTGAAATATATTCTCCAAACCTTGACAGTGTTTGTTGAACCAAGAGTTTTGATGATAACAAAACCAAGAGAAAGGAATTTGTTACTTGTGCAGAACATAATATCATAAGACAAGTGATGAAAATCAAGAAGTATAAGTGAGCATGAAGAAACAAATAATGGGAATCAACATGAACATGCTACACTCAAAGAGAAAGAAGAATCAAGAGAAAAAAGTAAATCTTTTATAGATTAAGTTTATTTTTACTTTTCTAATTTGAGAGCTAATAAATGAATTGAAGAAAGAATGCATCATGCAGAAAGTTATAGGCTCATTAGTCCTTAAAGTTAAAGTATTCCATTCATGTTTGAATGTTGAATGTCATACTAGATTGATACACATATGCATGCACCTATACTTTAGATAGCATTATTCACGCTTGGATTGTGAGTTCCTATATGTGATTGATTAAACTTTTGTGTTAGGGTGTAGAGGATTTCATTCAAGCTTGGACCATAAAGAGACTTTGCTTGAATTAGAGAGTCAGGAGTGAAAACATAAAACTATAAGATGATTCATGCTTGGACATCTTTGTGTCCATGCTTGATTGGTAGTACTATGGAGAAATGCCTTGGTTGAGCATCTACGGTATAATTAAGCTTAAATGTTATTTTTTTCACTCTTGATTGATCCTAATTATCAATTTGAGGTATGCCTAAGAAGCAATCCACACTTAGATTTTGAAAAATACATACTTGAATGGATGAACCACTTATAACCTTCAAGCCTGACTTAGAATAAGCCTTAGTATTGAATAAGTTATGCAAGCTTGTCTCAAAGATTACCCAAGCATGATTCTCATCATAGAGAGGCAAGTTGCCTATATACAGTGATCTATGCTTGGTATTTAAATTACCCAAGCATGATTGAACTCACAATGAAGCTTAGTGCTTTAAAACACATAATTCATGCTTGGTATCGTAAGCAGTCCACGCTCAAATCATTGAAGTAATTAGTCAGCCAAAGTGAAGATAGCTTATGCACATATGGACTATGCTTGTCATGCTTGAATGAGAGGTCTGATAGCTGTTAGATATAGAAACACACCCAAGAAGGGGGTGACTTGGGTGTTTAAGGAATTTTTAGTTCTTTTAAAACTTTTCAATGAAACTAGGTGTAAAGGAAAGTCTAGGTAAATTTGAGTCCTAAATATTGTTTGTAAAAATGATAAAGTAATCTTCACAAACTTAATATGTGTAAAATCATTTTCTAAGTAGAAGTTTAAGTAAGAGCATGTAGATATATGACATTACTATCAAATAGCACCAAAATTAATAAAATTAGATTTTGCAGCAAAGCACAACCTAGATCATCTCCCTAAGAGTCAATGGAGTAACTATTTGAATTATTATTATAAGTAGGTAAATAGTGGGGGGATTTTTTTTGTAATGAAATTAATTTAAAAATTCTAAATTAAAATTAAATAAATAAAGAAAATTCAACTAAAAAAGTTATCAAGAACAAGCAGCGCAATCAATCATAACCCAATCACCTGAACTTAATCTTCCTCGTCCACAAATTAAATTAATTTTATTTAACTTTATTATTCTGGTTTTATTATATATTTTTCAAATTATTATTCAAGAATTAAACAAGAAATTAAGGTATAGATTAATTAAAATCTCCCTTAACCCATAACCTAACAATTGTTTTATGTTAGCCACACCAAAAACAAAGCATGAGTAATCACTCAAGACAAGTCAAATTACTCTTAAGTTACTATATCAATCGATTATAGTAAGTAAAACCTCAAATAAAATTTATAATTCAAAAATTATGTAGTAAAGCTACTCTAATCAGCAATAACAATTAAAGCATAAAATTTAGATGTAGAGAAAAAAAGAGTAAATTAAAATAAAGCTAAAACAAAATTTTTTCTGAATATTAAAGACTCTGATTAAAGTTTAGAATCGTGGTTGGTAATTGATCACACCAAAAATATTATTTTTGCATAAAACCAAAAACCAAGCAACATGAGATGAGAATTGAAGAGGCCATCGCTTGTATTGAAGAAAAGAAGAATAGTGATCACTTCTATCGTTTCTTCTTCCTCCTACGCTCACGCCACCAACTTGTTTCTTTTCTCCTCTCCATAAAAGTCGTCTTTTCTTTTGCAGCATTCTTTATATATAAACTGTGTGCATCTCACATACAAAATGTACTTCCCTATTTATCAATTAAAGGCTAATAATTTATTAAAAGATAACTAATAATTTATTAAAAGATAAAACTACTCTAAATAACTCTAATTAAAAACTACACTAAATAATCCAAAATAAAAATAAACAAAGTTTTAAAGATTTAATTCTTGATTTGATCTCCAAATATGCCCATATTCTTCTTATTCAAAATAATATTCATCAATATCCTTCAAATTCGGTCTAGAATATCTGTACAAATAAAATTAAATTAAATAGCAATTGTATAAAAATATTAAAGATATCATTTATATTTTAAAATTAAAGATTTATATAGTTAAAATTCAAAAGTTGAATATTGGCGAATCAAATAAAATAATATCCAATTAAACTAATTTAGCCTCAAATAAATATTTAAAAGTCTAAATTAAAAGGATAAAAATATATAAAATTGTCATTTATCAATATATCAAATTCAATTTTATATATTAAAACATAGCATTAATTAAGGTTACTGGAAATATGAAGAGTTAAGGGAAGAGAGAGTGCAAACTATTATTTATCCTAATTCGGCTTTACCACTTGAGCCTATGTCAAGTCCTCAAGCAATCACTTGAGATTTCTCTAGTATAACACAAGATTAAGTGGATGCTTGCCACTATAGTACAACAACAAGTTTAGTTTGAGCACTAATGATCACCTTCATTTTTAGAGAAACTTAGTATAAAGAAGCTCAACATTTCAAAAGCTATTTTAATGAGTTTAATAGATCTTTCAAGATCTTCAATTATAAATAAGCTCATTTATGAAGATAAAGGTAGAATAGTTATTACACAAGCTACTTCATTCATATTCTTACCAACCTTCTAAGCTTTGATTTTTTATATTTGTACTTCACTAAATGTATATTAGTTTTTTGTGAGAGTTTTCACTGTAGTAGTTTACTTTATGAACTTACTCTATTTAACCCCATTTTTCCTTCCCAATGCATAAAAGACTTAAGCTCGAAAAGCTAAAGTAGGGCTAATCATTATCTTTATAAAATAGAGTAATTCAAACATGTTGTTTGGAATTGTATTGTGGTAACCAAGAGCTTAGATTAAATTTGGTGGATTTAGTAGGGAAAATCTCAAGTAAAACTTGATGACAACATGTACGTTCAAGTGGTTGGAGATGAATGAAGATAACATTCATGCACTTTTCTCTCTCTTTCTCCTACTATCTAAATATTTGGTGATATTGTTCATTCCCTTATCTCATGAATTACATTAAATTTTATTTAGTCTAATCCACCCCTTTTTATGCTTATTTACATTGATTGCATTACTATATTAATAAGAAAGGCTAGGAATGAAATGATTCCCCTTAACATGGTAGGATTTGTGTAACATCCTAATTTTTTAATCCTGTGATTAACTATTAATAAGGCAAAAATTAGTAATTAGTAAATGATTAGAGATTTGAATGATTACTTAATGGTTTGAGTCATTGGGATGTTGAATGAGTAGGTACGAGTAGAAGGATTGTGTTTTAGGATGAATCATGTGTGTGCGGTAAGGACTTCCCTCACTGTGCCATGCATTGCAATTGATGCTACCTGCATTACAGCGCATTAACTAGAAAGTGACTTAATCAATCATGAATCAGCTAGTGAGGGCAGAGAGAAAGAGAAAGAGAAAGCAAGAAAGAGAGAGAAGAGGAAGGCTTTGGCTACTAGGGCAAGCATTCTTGGGAGTTAAATTAGAGTTTTGTAACTAATTTGGAGTTGAATGATAGAGCTTTGAAGCTTTAAGCTTATTTTGGCCCTAATTCAAAGAGAAATGGAGTAGAAATTTAGGTAGAAGTGAAATGATATTGTTAGAAGTGATAGAAAGTGGTGATTTAGTGGTAATTGACTTAGTATGACTAAGTGGAAAGAAAAGAATGGCTAAATATAGTTGTAAACAACAATTAAGTAGTTTTGGTTAATTAGGTTAATTGACTAACAATGCCAATTGTGTGTAGATTGGCGTATTTGGTTAATAAGTTGTGGGAACAAGCTTGTAAGGAGCTGTAATAGTAATTAAAAATCCACAGGCAACCTTTCTTGCAATAGAAGGGTTGAGGTAACCAAATAACTTTCTCTGTTTGACTATTTGTTGTAACTTTATGGAAGTATGCTATTTACTGCATGAAAATTGTTTTAAACTTATTTTATTAAATATTTTATTAAATTTATTGGTATTTTTAATGTAATTGAAAGTCATTTATTTGAATTTTGTTAGCAAAAATATGATTAAGTGAATGACTGCGTGTGAAAATAGGCTTAAAAATATGTTAGAAGTTAGTGGACTAATTCTATTATTTATTTTGAGTTTTATGCATGTAGGGAGGCCTAATTTGGGGGCCCAAAGAAGAGAATTTTGGAGCCCAAGTTAAAGGAATTAAATCTGAAAAGAAAATCTAAACAGATCATGTTCACTATAGTGAAAGCAAAAACACGTTTTGCCGCAGTGAAGTGCAATTTTAGTAAAACGTACAGTTTTGACTCTCAATGAATTTTTAGGGCTTGGGCACCACATTTTCGACCATTCTTCACCTCTAGCAACTGCAGAACATCTAGGAAGAGGGAAAAGAGCCAAAGAAGGGTTACAAAAGCTTGGGTTTAGTGGAAAATCAAGGGTTTTGCTCAAGATTACTCTGATTAAGCTTTTCTTCTCCTTCTTCTCTTTACTTTATTGTATATATTACTGATTTTACTGTCATGGAAGCCATGTATGGCTGATTTTCTCTTAATATAGGGTAGCTATGAATTGATTCTTAAATTAGAGTATGTATTTACCTAAATAAATTCACTTAATATTAATTTATTAATCTAGAGTATTAATAGAAATAATTATCTTTCGATTTATTACACCCCTCTCTTAAATTAATTTGCTATTTCTAACACAATTACCTAAGAGGCAAAATTGCACAAATTCACTCTAATATGATTGTATGAGTCCAATAGGTATATTTCTATCCTATTAGCAAATTAGAATAAATTTTAATCCTATATTACTCAATCTAATGGTCTAATTCAAATTTTCCTCTTCCAAGGAAAAATCTAAATCCCCAAATTCACACTCAATAGTGGTCAAGAATTAAGTAGATAAATAAGCACAAGATTAAGTAAACAAAACTAATATTAAGCTCAAATAAATGGTTCAAACATGTTCTAATCCAAGAATCAGTTCATAGCTACCCTAGATTAAGAAAATTAGCCAAACATGGCTTCCATGACAGCAAAATCAACAATATATATAGTAAAGTAAGGAGAAGAAAGAGAAGAAAAGCTTAATTGGAGCAATCTTGAGCGGAATCCTTGATTTTCCGCTACACCCAAGCTTCTCTAACCCTTCTTTAGCTCTTTTCCCTTTTATTGGACGTTCTGTAGCTGTTGGAGGTGAAAAATGGTCGAAAATAAGGTGCCTAAGCCTTAAAAAATCGTTGAGAGTCAAAACTGTGTGTTTTACTAAAATCGCGCTTCGTTGTAGCGAAATGCATTTTCGCTACAGCGAATATGACCTGTTCAGATTTTCTTTTTAGATTTAATTCCTTTGACTTGGGCTCTAAAATTCTTTTCTTTGGACCCTCAAATTGGGACTCCCTACATGCATAAAACATAGAATAAATGATAGAATTGGTCTACTAACTTTTAACATACTTCCAAGCCCATTTTCACACACATTCATCCACTTAATCATATTTTTGCTAACAAAATTCAAATAAATGACTTCCAATTACATTAAAAACACCAATAAATTTAATAAAATATTAGAAGTCATCAAACCCCCATACTTGAATGTTTGCTTGTCTTCAAGCAAAAGAAAATAACTATACAAAAATGGCAAAAGAAAATGTAAATATTTCAAGGTCAAATGCAATTCAAACTTTCAAGAACTCAATTTAATTAGAAATCTTTCCTCCCTTCCAAAAATAATATTAGCAAAGCACTTAATTAAGCAAAGATAAATTCCAATAGACTATCCCTCACCGTTCAAGTGTTTATACTCTATACTCAAGGTGTCTAAGGGTTGTGTTTCACTCAATTTCACTTATTATAATCCATCTACCATAGGCTTGTTTCTCATCTTAATCTCCACTAAATTATGCTATTGTATACACAAATCAAAAGGACTTTTGAAAGGTTATAATATTTTAGGTGGGATAATGAAATAGAATTATTCAGTGGGTCAAAATTATAGACTCCAATTAGTACTAAGCATATGAAATGAAGATTATGAAAATTGAAGGATAAACCACAACTATTTACAAGAGGTATCAATGAAGATCAACATCCTTTTTTTTCACTTGATTTTTTTTATTTTTCATCATCATTTTTTAAAACTTTCCATATCCTTTTTTCTTCTTTCTTCCTCTTCATTTCCTTTGTTTCCTTTTTCTTTTTTCTTTCGAACCATTTATTACCGACTAAATTCTAAGTCCTTCATTTTCTTTTATGGATATAACACTTAGTACTGACCAAAGTAGTAAATGGGAATAAAAATGGATGAAAAGTGGGTAAATCTTAGCAAAAGGGCATATGATGATTTTTTTTAAAAAAAATAAGGCCAAGGCTCAAATGGGTGAAACAAAGGGTTTATGTAAAAAAGGGATGGATATTTGGCCATACTAGCTAAAAGAAATGAATGCCTAAATCATTTTTGTGTATGCAAATCATTTTTGTGTATGCAAATGGCTATTATAAGTCTTAACAAAGATTCAAAACAAGTTCTAGAGATGGAATCACAATAAATGTACTCTCTCTTAAAGGAAATGAATACTTAGGCTCAAAATTCTCATAAGCTTTTTGGACAAACTATTGTCAATTATCCAAACTTAATCCATTGCCTTTTTACTAAAATTGTAGGAAGGTAGAATCGACTTTTAATTAAATTTAATTCTTTCAAGTTCAAACCAATCCAACCTTAGCCACATTCACCAAAAAAGACATCAAAACAAATGACTAAAACAAAAAAAATATGTTTATGAGATTTTCCAAATTTTCAAAATTTTTTTATCATTTTTTAAACTATGTACAAATATATACAACCAATTCCTAAAACAAAACAAACTCAAGGACAAGTAAAATAACAAATATAAAAGCAAGTATGTCCTCCCCCATACTTGAATTAAACATTGTCCCCAATGTTTAAAGACAAAAAACAAACAAGAAGAGAGAGGGATATTGAAACTTCCTTAACCAACAAACGTGGCAAGTTGACAAAGAGAAAGACTTTAAGAGATGGATGAGAGTGACATATCCTCAAGAGAATACAGTAGCATCAAATAGAAAAGTGGATAAGCTGGAGACAAAGAAATTAGACACAGACGATCAAATAATAAGCTGTGAATTATCATTTACAACCCTAAGAGAGTAACAGCCAAACTAAGTAGTCAAAGAAAAAGGAAAAAAAAGTATCTAACAAGAAGAGAAAAGTCAGAATTCCATCAGAATAGAAGCTTAGGGCAACAGTAAGAGTAGCAAAAGAAGTAGGCAATCATGGGGCTCAAATCTCAAAACTCAGCACATTAATTCTCTTCCATTCTTTTAATTAAATCTTGTATGGAATCCAATTGTTGCTTTACTTATATGGATTAACTTTCATTTGATGGTATTTGATTGGAATTCTTTGATGTTTTCCCTTTCTTAGCCATCCAACTATGAGTAAAAGCATGTCATCCATCAGTAGATAACAAGGTAAGTGCCACCAAATATCATGAAATATAGGGGTTGATGACTAAAGGAACAAGAGAGGAGCAAATCTCTATAATAGAATTCAAAACAAGAAAGGTGAAAGTAGTAAAAAGAAAAGAAAATATTTTTTTAATTTTAAATGTATAGGAAAAATATACACACACAAACAAAGCAACAAGTTTTTTTTAAAGTAATTTTCAATTTTTTTAAAGTAATTAAAACAAACATGACAAAATATTTTTGAATTAATTTTTTTTAAAATATGATTTTTTGAACAAATATTTACAAATTTATTCTTATTAAACTGATAAAAAAAATTTTAAGAATTTTTTTTAACTCAACCAAAGATTTCACTCCAGCAAAGGTGCTCATTGTAAGTTGGTTAAGCATTTTACAGAATAGTCTTTTGTTCCAGCAAAACAAAGTTTTGCTTCAACAAAGATGCTCTTTAGAATTTTGGTATAAAGTCACAGAGGCATCTACCACTAGAGCAAAATGAGATTTTGCTGCAGCAAAGATGTTCTCTAAAATTTTTGATGAAAAGTCACAGAAGCATCTATCGCTAGAGGGAAATGAGATTTTGCTGTAGTGAAAGTGCTCTCTAAAATTTTTGACAAGAACAAGAGAGACCCTGTGTTGGGGCAAAATCCTCTTTTGCTAAAGCAAACTAAACAAAGAACAAAAATACTTAAAATCTAAGAAAAATATGCAAATGAAGCAAAAACTCATAAAGAAAATAGCCTAAACACCTCCCAATCAACACAATCATCATATCAAACCTGCTTCCACACCTCCTAACATCTAATTAACAACTTTTAATCTAAAAATTCATCAACACAAGATCTTGATCCCCTATAAACACATATAGATATCATCAATTACCACAAGGATAGAATACTCCCCTAAAATATTATTGGCTTATTCCTTGATTCCAAAACTTGGCTTTGAGCTTCTAAATTCTTCAAGAACTCTATAGTCCTACAAACACACCAAAATAGAAGAAGATTAAACCAAAGATAACTAAATAAACAAACCCATAAAAAAATACAAGTAAAAAGGAAATAAAACTTGGGTTGCCTCCCAAAAAGCGCTTAGTTTATAGTCCTCATCTAGACTTTCTCAGATTGTCAAGGTGGATTCTATTCATTCCTATTGAATACCATGGCATTTGCAAGGCTCCTAAAACTAATTTGTTTATCTTCTTGTGCATTCTCATTTTTTGTTTCTTCCCTTTGTCTCTTTTAAAACCTTGAATTTGATCTCTTCTCCCAACACCCTCATGGTAATTTTCTCCTTTATAAACATCCACAATAGTTCTTGCTGTCACTAAAGCAGGACGACCAAAAATGAGTAATGCTTCCTTATCCCCTTCAAAATCAACCACAACAAAATCCACTGGGATTGTTAAATCATCTATCTTCACCAAGATATCTTCAAGAAACCCTACTGGATATTGTAAAAATTGATCTATTAATTTTAAGATAACAGTGGTAGATTTGGCAATCCCAAGACCTAGTTGCTTGCACATAGAAAGTGGCATCAAATTCAAACTTGCTTCTAGATCACAAAGTGCATTACCATTAAAAATATCTCTAACATTATGTGGAACCATGAATTGTCTTGGATTTGGAGCCTCTAGTGGAATCTTTTGTTTCATCATAAAAGAGCACTTTTCAGTAAGTGCTACTGTTTCAAATTCATGGAATCTTTTTTTCTTAGAAAATACTTCCTTCATAAATTTTGCATAGCTAAGTACATTCTCAAGTATCTCCACAAATGGGATATCGACATGCAATTGCTTCAACACTTCTAAAAACTTAGCATATTCTTCATCAATCTTCTTTTTAACAAATCTTTAAGGAAAAGGCAAAGGAGGAATAAATAGTGGTTTTGATTTTACCTCTTTCTCTATTTCTAGAGCACTTTCTTTCTTCCTCTTCTCACCTCTTATGTGAACTTCTTCTTTATTGTCCTTCTTCCTTTGAACAAATTTTTCACTACTCTTGATACCATGAGATAACCCTTGACTTTGTCCTTCATTTTCAAAATCCATCATTTTTGTTTTTCCTTTATTTTCAATATGTTGAGGTCTCAATGAGCTATCCTCTAGTTCTTTCTTATTCTTTATCATGATAGCATTGCATTCTTCTATAGGTCTCTTTTCTCTTTGTCTTGGGTTTTGAATTGTGTCACTTGGTATGCCACCTTGTCTCAAGGCATTTATAATAGTAGCCAACTGACCAATTTGTATTTCAATATTTTTGAGAGATGAGTCAACCCTTGTATTTATGGTAGCTTGTTCCTGACTATTTTTTATCTAAAATTCCGCCAACTTTTTGCCATCATACTAGTACAAAAATGATTTTTTACAGCGGTTAAAGAGGTGATGTTGTTCCAAGGGGTGTAGAATGTCCTTCTTTTTACATCGGTTATAAACCCAATATAAAAACTAAAATTTTTACATCGGTTATAAAGCCAATGTTGAAAATTATATACAAGAAAATAAAAAAAAATTACTTTAACTTTTAACATCGGTTGGAAGCCAAACCGGTGTTAAAAGTGAACTTTTAACACTGGTTATTACCATAATCGATGTAAAAAATATTATATTCTACAATGGTTATGGTAATAACTAGTGTAAAAAGTATTTAATTTTTTATACTATATTTATTTTATCGATTTTACCCATTCCTGTGCATAAAAATTGCTAAATCAGACAACTCAATTCATTTATAATTGTTTATCAAGTATTTATCAACTATACAAAATTATTTAACTATTAAAAAAACTAACAATTATCTAAATTATCAAAATTGTCATTCCTGTGCATAAAAATTGCCAAATCAGACAGCTCAATTCATTTATAATTGTTTATCAAGTATTTATCAACTATACAAAACTATTTAACTATTAGAAAAACTAAAAATTGTCTAAATTGTGTCAACTATTAAAATTAAAACATGTCTAAAAGTAACAAAAAATGTCACAAGTTCTCCACAAAATAGGTTGCCCAATGTATGCGGATGTCTTTAATTTTAGCTTCAGGAAATGCATCTGAATTGTCGAATATCTAAAATTTAATTCATAAAATATGCGTATTAATCAATCTCAAATAACATAATAAAATAAAAATTTTAAAAATATATTTACCTCTTTTGTAAATTCAGCCATGCCTAATGTGATAATATTGAGCATGTGTCTCATGACATATAAACCGCACAAGTTCGTCCTCACTGATTGTCTATGACTCTGTATAAGAACAAATCATAAAAAAAATAGTAAGAAATCTTAATAATTGAACATATTAATAAAGTATAGCATCACCTTTAGCTCAATCCATGTGGGATCCTTGAGCTCATGTCCATTAAGACTACATTTTGATATGTTCTCATTGCCTTATGATCAAGATCACCAAGTTAGTAAATATATTCAAAAAAAATTAAATTAAATAGTTTAGTAAATGTATTCTTACAAGTCTATCATCTTATTCATTTCTTTCTCAAGTTTGTAATAGAGGAAGCATAAAAAGATGATAGTGTTGCTCTTTATTGAAAGAACAAATAACTGTCAATGGTCCCTGCTAAATATGATACAAGTTAAAGTAAATCCATATTGAAAAAACTATTAATTATAAATTGATCCTTACTAGTGCACATATGGAGACATAAAAATGTCTTTTTTGACTTTACATATTCTCTGTTGGAGGTACGCGGCCCTTAACTCTGGAGTATTACTTTTCTTTGTCATGTGATGAGGGCAAAGGAATCCAAACTTATCACTTTTGCCTGATGTAATGCACAAATGATGAAGGTACCTACAACAATGTAATTATATTAGTTTACTAAACTTGATGATTAAGTTTACTTACAACAATGCAATTATATTAAAGAAAAACATACTTACATCATAAATAGTTCAATGTGTGGTGTGGTAAGCTGATTATTTGATAGAAGTCGAACCAAATCTTTAATTGTCACTATCATGTTTTTCTTACCCACAACCTCTTGATCCATTTCTAAACTCTTGAATTCGAATGATAATTCATACGCCATTAAGATCATTCGCTGATGCGGAGTCAATGAGGGTTATGGAAGTTTCTAGAAATTCGGTGAGGAAAGCTTCTACATAATAAAAAGGCAAGAAATAGTTAATAAAAAACATATATTGGGAAGTTGCTATATAATAAAAATTCATGAAATTTTGTACCACAGCTTGAACCAGATTCACAAGTCCCTTGGGCCATAGGATAAAATTTCCAACAGCTTCAACCACAGTCTTCACCTTATCAGTAGGGAATGGAACCAAAGCATCTGGCACTTTTGAATCTGCAACCACCACTCTTACTTGATCATCTTGAATTTACTTATGGTGGATGGTTGACCCCAAGCTATAGATGCTACCAAGAGCAACCAAGCATTTATCAGGATCTTCTAGAAATATCTCACATGGTTTACTAATGTTGTCACTAGAAGGACCCTCTAACACATGCTCAAGAACATTACTCCCTTTTGTACTATGAAATGCAGGGGACGTATGAACTAGTTCAGCAGTTATCTCCTGTCGTGAGCTCATCATGCTCATCATCTTCTCCTTCATTTTCTCTTTTATTTGTAGAAGCTGAGCTATAAATGAAGCTTCAAACTCATCCTTAGTCTGTTACCTCACAGTGGATATCAATGTATCAAGCTCTTCTCTAGTCACTATACCTTTTGAATTGGGACGTGCAGGTGCTCCAAAGTAGTCCTTAATGTCCACACCATATCTAACGCCCCTTACATGACCCAGATGCTCTAGCTTACCTATAGCAACTGTTAAGATATCATTTCTATCCTTTGGAATAAAGCTTCCTTGGGCTTATTGCTCCTTAAGAGCATCCTATAATATAAAAATAACAATATTAATTAATAATATATACAATTGTATAGAAATTTAAAGGGACAAGGAATAATAATTTTACTTACAATCCTCTCGGCAATCTCCCGTGTTGTCTCACTTGTATAGCCTCCTTTCTTGTACTGATGTCCATATCTCCATTTCTCCTCTCAAGAGACAGGTGATGGTAGAGAAAGGAGTATAGAAGGATCAAACCTAGCTTCTTCTTCTCTCTACTTCTGTTTCTCTGCCATCAATATATCATCAACTCTAGCATAATCTCCACGAGACAGGGTGTGGGGGGCATGATTCTGCCGAGCAATTTCTCGCCCTTTAGCTCGTTTTTCCTATTGATAAATTGAATTTTAGATTTTATCATTGAAGTAAATCTAAATAAAACTTAAATCAATTAAAAATCAACAAACCAAACAGGATTATGAATATCCAAACTAATCATTTTTACTCCATACAGGATTCCATCTCTCAAGAAGTCTCACAGGGCAACCTTCTTAAGGATGAGAACATCTTAGCTAAGGCATTAGGAATTGCTAACCATCTTGGTCGTGTCAAGGGTATAAGCTTTGGCATCACGAAGAAGCAATATTTTGGCAAGATAAAGAAGCAAACATCAGCTTCTTCGTCTGAGGTCCAAGAGTTGAGAGAAGAGCAAGCTGTTATGAAGCAGCAACTATTAGCCCAGGCAGCATTAATCGACATGTTGTTGAAGGGGCAAGTCCCTAGGAGGACTTTGGGTGAGATTAGTCCTAGTTAGAAAGATAGCTGTATAGTCCCCTCTGAAAAACTACTTGAGGTAATATGTTTTATCTTATGAATTTGTCTAATTATTTTTATTTTATAAATTTTAACAACTTTTATTAGATAGCTATTAACTTGAATTTGTTGTAACTCTTTGCATACAGTACTTCGAGGATGCCTACTGTGTTCAGTATGCAGCTGCATATATAGAGAAAACCCTTGAAGAGGTAGCTCAAGCCGTGTTTATCATGTGGATAGCAGCAATAGTTAGGCCCAATTAGTTTTGGTATACACATTTATTTTTTTTTTGTCAATTTTATGTCTGAGGCCAATTAGTTTTGAAATTTTAACTTGTATAGTAGGTAAAGTTATAGATTTTTTATGGCATCGGGTTTAGGATATAGGTAGATATAGGAAATTAAAGATATTTGGATTGTAATTTCAATATAAATAATGATTCAATTGTTTTTTATTGTTGGCTGGCTGGTATATATATTTGATTGCTTTGTATTTCCAAGCAGCCCCCAACTTTTAAAAAACACATCATAAATACTTGATGATTATTTAGAAAGAAACATCAAGTATAAGTTTACTTGATGGTTATTATGCAATAACCGACAAGTATTTGATAGTTTTTTCGAAATAACCGTCAAATATTACTAAATACTTGACGATTATTTTTAAATAATCATCAAGTATATTCCTGCAATACACTGTGCTAGTAATGTTTAACTGATTACTTGACGGTTATCTTGAAATAATAGTGAAGTAATCTCTAAAATATTTGATGGTCTTTAACTGTCAAATAAATATATGGCGCCCTATTACTTGACGGTTAAAAACCATAAAATAATTTCTAAAATAACCGTTAAGTAAGGGGATATTCTGTAGTAGTGTGTATTTGATTTCTACTATGTATTGCTCTGATATTTTAAGATTTTGATAATTTTATAAAATAAGTCCTGGGTTCAAGCTTTTTAAATAAAATATTATATTGCAATTTGTGTTGTGCACGTGATGATTAAGTTATCCCCTCCTAATGTCAACTAGATATTAGGAGAGGTTACAATTTGTATGTTGTGGCCTTGTCTTATTCAAATCCTTGAACACTTTATAATTAAGAAGAATTTCATTAAAGTCCCTAAGATGTGATATAATTTTAAACAGGACCAAAAAAATTCTAAAATTTCACTATAGGTTTAGAACGTTGAAAATGAAATAAATTCTCTTAATTAAATGATCAAAATGCCCTTTAATTAAAATTAGCATTACTGGAATAACAAGTTATGATTTTTATAAGAAATATTAGTAGAATAATAAGTCAAGTTATGGGTTTTACTAGTAACATTACTAGAACAAACACAATTTCTCGTTATTATACTAATGTTACTTGTAAAAACTATAATTTGACTTGTTATTATATCAATGCTACTTACAAAAATCATAATTTGGCTTGTTATTTTACTAATATCACTTGTGAAAATTATAACATTACATGTCATTTTAGTTATGTAAAAACTATAATATAATTTGCTATTATAGTAATGTTACTTGTAAAAATCATAACTTGATTTCTTATATAATGTTAATTATAATTAAAGGGTATTTTAATTATTTAACTAAAAAATTAATTTTATTTTAATCCTCCGAGCATGTAGTGAATTTTCTGAATTTTTTTTTTGACCCTGTTTAAAATTATGTCACATCCGAGAGACTCTTAGATAAAATTTTCCATTACAATTATCTTAGTTTGCGTTTGGCTTCAACATTATCATCCTAACAACCCTCAATTAGTCCTACTTTGGAAAAGAAGAAAAGGAAAAGAAGCATCAATTATTAGTTTGCAAAAGCACCTCCGCTTGTTTGTTTGTTTTATTTTCTTCACCTTTTTGTCAGCTTTTGCAAAAGCATCTCATAAAGTAGAGTAAATCAACATCATTACTGGGGAGTTTCTGTCTACCACGCGCCCATCCGAGTCAAAGCCAGGATTAAAATTGATCAACTTTTAATTATTATATTTATATGTATAACAATATATTAAATCATTGAAAAAGATAATTTAAATTATAATAAAAACTACACACAAAAGTAAATTTGAGAAAAAATGCCAATTAGGTACCCATAAGAATATTCATAACAATTATAAATTTTAAATTATTGAAATTTCAATAATAGACTATGATCATTAACAATTAAAAAAATGTAAATAATCAGTTAAAAAAATTAACAAAACACACTTAAAATTATTTGTAATGTCAATTACAAATATACAAATATCAATTGTGAATTTTAATTTTTTGTTGCCAATACACATATAAATAATTTGAAAAATCAAGAAAATATATGTGAAATTATTTATAATATTAGTTGAAAATTTATAAATGTTAGTTGTAAATTACAAGTTAATTACTTTTAATTTTCTTGCACACGTGCGCTCGCACACACATACAATTCGCTTAGAAAATCTACAAAATATAATTAAGATTATTTGTAATGTTAGTTTAAAAATATATGAGATTTAGTTATGATTGTAAGCTAATCACTTATAATTTTTTGTTACCACTTGAGAAATCAATAAAAGATACTTGAAAATCTTTATAGTGTTAGTTGTAAATTTATAAAAATTCATTGTGAATCTTAAGCCAATCAACAAGAGATAATTTATGATTTTTTATTGGAATTTTAATAATTTAAAGTATATAATTATAATTAATGTTTTTGTGGGGTTCTTAATTGTCATTGTCCCTAAATTTTAAATTGTCAGAAATAATGAAAAAACATAATCCCATCAAAGGAATGCAGAAGCATCAAATTTCCCAATACTGACCATTTGGAAACTCCAACAAAGTGCTTAGTTCAATTCAATTTAGTTTTAGTTTAAAATCAAATAACATAAGTGAACTTTTTAAGGAAAAAATCATCAAGCTAATTATATTCACTAGATAAAACATCTCAATACATTGCCAACAAGCACTGGTCTATTCGGTAATTTAGTTCATAACCTATATGATTGTGAATTCAAATCTCACTGTCAATAGACAATGATTCTCTCTTGTTGTTTCCCTCAAGTTTTCTTCAAGTGTGTTAAACATCAACAACACCGCATTTCATTGGGTTTTCTCTTTCAACATATTTAGGGAGAATTACATTGAAGTAATTAATTTTCTTAAAAATATGTTGCAAATGGTCTTATGTTGTTAATGAATTTTACAATAATCAATTTTCTTGTGTAGAACTTGTATAAAATTTTTCCAAATATTTATCACTTTGTCATGCTTTTATGCACACTAGGATGAACTATATATGAGAGAATCTTTTCCTTGTTATCAATATAATAACCTAATTAGTAGATAATTTGTATGTATATTTATAAATATCATTTGAACTCAAAAGCATATACTCTAACCTCATTAATAAGCTAGGAGATTCAACTCAACTAAACTTCCCATTCAAAGAAATATACCAATACATAATCAATAATGATGAATATGTTTGGGGTATTTTTTTTACATAATTAAAATTTAAATAATAGCTATTCTATAATTTCTTATTGATAAAACCATCTTCCTGTACTTTGAGAAAACTGACATTGGTAAATAGACTTCATATTTCCTATATGAAATGCTAGAAAAATTATAAAAAAAATTTTACCTTTATTATTGTCTAGGTGAAAAGTTAGTAAATTTTAACAAATTAATAATTTTTAATTTTGATAAAATATATTAAAATTAACCAATACATAAAATCAGAAAGAGTAAGCCACAGAATTTTAAAATGAATACCACTATTAATAATTAAAGAGACAAAGTTATGCTATGTAGACTTTAGTGCAATAATGTCATATAAAAAAAGTTAGTCCATGATATAAAAAGCAAGTTTAGCTTTTGTACAATGAATGTGAATCACGTGTCATAGAATTGGGAAGATGCACCCATCCTTATCCAATAAATGCCATTGGACAGGTCTTGCTTTAAATACATCGAATTCTGTCGTTTCATTTAGAAAATTGAACATGTTTTCTCTAAGCTCCTGGCATCTTCTCTTGCCTGTCTATTTCAACATTCTTATTATTCAGACACTGTGATGATCGAAAGGTAAATTAATCCTATTGATAAATATTTAATTCATAATCTCCACGACTGTGAAGTCGAATCCCACTACCAACAATAAACAATGGTTCTTTCCTGTTGCTTCCCTCAATTTTCCTTCAATTGTGTTATAAAAACATCAGCAACATTTTTCTTTGGGTTTCATCTTTCAAAATATTTATCACTTTGTCACACTTCTATACACACTAGAATGGACGTGCTATGAGAGAATCTTTCCCTTTTGAACTACTCAAAAGCATACTGTAACACTAACAAGCTATGATCCAACTCAACCAAACTTCCAGTTCAAAGAAATATAGCAATACGTTATTAATAATTATGAATATGTCTGAGGTACTTGTTTACACAATTAAAATAAAAAATGATGTATTTAAATTAATAGCTATTGATAATTAAAACCATCCTCATGTAAGTCACGGAATCTTAAATATTAATAATTAAAGAGACAAAGTTATAATCTTTAGATCTTAGTGTGAAATCATGTCAGATTAAAAGGAGTTGGCCCATGTATGAAAAGCAAATTTTGATTTTGTAGAATAAATGTGAGTCACGTTTAAACGACATTGGAAAAATGCACCCATCCTTATCCTATAAATACCATTGGACAGGTCTTGCTTTAAACACATCCCATTCTGTCGTTTCATTTAGAAAATTGAACATGTTTTCTCTAAGCTCCTGGCATCTCCTCTTTCCTCTCTATTTCAGCATTCTTGTTATTCAGACACACTGCGATGATCGAAAGGTAAAATAATTATTGTGGCTTTATTCTATTTCAAAATTTTCGTTTTAATTAATATTTTGATTGTTCGGATCAGTATATTCCATCTATCATAATCTTCATTTCATTGCTTCTCACTTTATTTTCTTGATTAGTTTATATATCATTATTATAATCGCAAATTGAATACGCAGACGTTTGTCGTGTACATGGGGGATCTCCCCAAGGAAATGGAAGTCACAGAATCCCATCACACGAGTCTCGTTCAACAAGTCCTTGGCAGGTTCTTACTCTTCTTCTATGCATAAGTTTTATTAATTGCCTACAAAGTATAAATTCTTTGAAATAGCTTGAGCCATAATTAATACAACAGATAGATCGTCACAAGTGGCTATCTTTCAGAAACTTTGCACCACAAGCTTTGCTCCACAGCTACAAGAAGAGTTTCAATGGATTTGCGGTGAGGCTAACACAAGAGGAAGCCAAAAAAGTGGCTGGTACAGTTTAGATGTTCTTCCCCCCCCCCCCCCCCACATCTTTATATAAACCAGTCAAACTTATACCAGAGAGTAATCAGTAATCACAAAACAATGATGCCAAATATTATCAGGAATGGAGGGGGTAATCTCTATGTTCCAAAGCAAAAGGCACAAGGCCCAAACGACGAGGTCGTGGGACTTCCTAGGTTTCCCACAGCAAGTGAAAAGAACAAGTTTGGAGAGTGATATCATTGTTGGAGTAATCGATTACGGAATTTGGCCAGAGTCTGACAGCTTCAATGATCAAGGTTTCGGTCCACCACCCAAAAAATGGAAGGGGTCATGCCAAAACATCACTTGCAATAAGTATATATCTATACATTTTCCACTTCAAATTAAAGAATATTTGATACAAGAAACCCAGTGGGACCTATAAAGGGGAAGCTTGGGGAGTTTGAATATAATTGGTTAATTAAGAACCTGGCAAAACTTTAAGTCATATTTTTTATTTATATTTTTAAAATTCAAATCATATTTCTAGAATATAATTTATACTAACCTCCACCTCCTAATAAGTATTGGAAAATTAATATTTTTTTACTTTATTAAATTATATTTGTTACTTTATCTTTAATCACTTCAAGTTGTTTAACCTGAAATCACTTTTTATATATTTTTAATATTATTCTAATCTTTTTTATTTTAAATATTTTATGAATATTTAAAAATATATTAAATTAGTCACCCTTATCATTCTACCACATTTGATTATTTGATGTTTGAATTTATACATTCCATGGTCACACTGCTTATGTGAGTAAATATGTGTGTGTTTGTGTGTGTATGCAGCAAAATAGTAGGAGCAAAATACTTTCCATCCCTTAAGGATATAAAAAAGGATGATATTATATCTCCAAGGGATGCGAGTGGACATGGGACTCATTGTGCATCCATCGTAGCAGGAAACTGGGTTAACTCAGCGAGTCAGTCTGGACTAGGCTTAGGCACTGCAAGAGGGGGAGTCTCATCAACTCGTATTGCTACATACAAACCCTGTTGGTCATTAGGTTGTGAGGAAGCTGACATTCTCAAAGCATTCGATGAAGCAATCTCTGACGGTGTTGACATAATTTCCATATCACTTGGTCCTTCCAAAGTCAAGTTCCTTCCCTATTTTGAGGATGTTTATGCAATAGGGGCTTTCCATGCAATGAAGAACGGAATTTTAACGTCAATTGCTGCCAACAACTTGGGTCCAAATTTGTTCACCATGACTACTTTTACTCCTTGGTCGCTTTTAGTGGCAGCTTCTACAACTGACAGAAAGTTTTTCACTCAAGTTCAGTTGGGAAATGGCAAGATTTTTGAGGTATAATTAATACTTAGATTAGATTACTAATGAGAAATCAATAAGAATGGTTGATATAATGAACATATTTATATCACATATATGTAGGGCGTTTCGTTGAATACATTTGATCTTCACAATAAAAAGTACCCATTGATTTACTCTGGAGATGCACCAAATATCACCGGTGGATTTAACAATTCCAAATCAAGGTGGTGATGTTTATATATGTTTAAAAAGAGAGAGAAATTAAATTATCCCTTCAAACGGTATTCTAATAATTCATTATTATTGGATAGGTATTGTATTGAAAACTCATTGAATGAAGCGATGGTGAAGGGAAAAATTGTCTTGTGTGATAGTTTTCCAATGGATGTGAGACTAGTATCTGTGGTGGCTGGTTTTGTGGTTCCAACCATTTCCGCAAAAGATGCAGCATCTCTTTTTTCTTTCCCTCTTCCTCTTGCTGTGCTTACTCTAAATGATCGCAAACCCATTCGCTCTTACTCTAAATATGCTAGGTATAGATCATCACACATCACATTATATTTGGTAAATTTCCTTGTTACTACTGATAAATTAATTCTTATTGCTGTATGATCTACCAATTTTTGCAGCAATCCAACTGTTACTATATATAAGAGTCGTGAAGGTAAAGATTCTCTTTCCCTTTACGTAGTATCCTTTTCTTCAAGGGGTCCGAATCCAATTACTCCTAATATTCTTAAGGTAGGAACACTAATAAACACTTCTATATATAGCAATCGTCTTCAAGACCTAATAGTGTATTGAAACAATTTCATTATTGTTGCTATTGTAGCCTGATATAACTGCCCCAAGTGTAGATATCTTAGCTGCTTGGCCTCCTGAGTCCCCTCTCCTTAAGGTGAAGAGAGACAAGAGACAATCAAACTTCAAGATAATATCTGGAACTTTCATGGCTTGTCCTCATGCTTCTGCTGCAGCTGCTTACATCAAATCTTTTCACCCCACTTGGTCCCCAGCTGCAATCATGTCTGCCCTAATAACCACTGGTAATTACTTAATCCATTAACACACACACACACACACACACACATCAACACGAACTTAAGTAAATTCATAAAGCCTTGGTTTTTCTTTTCTTATGATTCCATACATGCTTGTTTCTTATGAACATGCATATACATTGTAGCTACTCCCATGAATCCTAAGCTCAGCCCAGAAGCTGAATTTGCATACGGAGCTGGACAAATCAATCCCATTAAGGCAGTGACTCCTGGATTGGTATATGATATTAGTGAATATGATTATGTGAGGTTCTTGTGTGGACAAGGTTATGATACAAAAATATTGCGAAACATTACAGATGATGACATCAACTGTAAGAAAATTAAGCATGAAAAAGTAAGGGATCTCAATCTCCCATCTTTTGCTCTTAAGACAAACATATCAAAACCTTTGAAGGCAGCTATGTTGGGGCAAATGTTGGGGCAGCTATGTCTATATACAAGGCTAAATTGATTGTTCCTTCATCTCTGTTAACTATTCAAGTGACACCAGATGTTCTGTCATTCTCTTCTGTTGGGGAGAAGAAGTCTTTCATAGTGACCATTGAAGGCAGCATAAATGTGATTATAGTCTCTACTTCATTGATTTGGGATGATGGCAATGTCCAAGTAAGGAGCCCTATTGTAGTGTATGATCTTGGTTGAGCACCACGGATATCCATTATCAACCTTGTAAATTTTATCCAAGGAAAGGAAGAAAACTTGTGGTAGAGTAAACTTAATGCTAGTGGAAAATGATGATTCACTCCTTATTTTAAGTGTTTTTTTAAATTACTTGTAAAAGTTCCAAGAATAAGCACACTCAGCTTGTTATATTATGTTTAGTTTAATCAATGTGTCATTGTTTGCTTTCATATGTATAATATAAAGTTTTTAGTATTTCTTGCTTTCTTACATATATAAGGATATGATGACTATTAATCAATAATAATTGCCTTCTTCTAACTTTAGCTTTGCATATCACTTCTCATAATACCCTTTGATCATATAATGTATGTTCTTCCAGCCCTTTGACCTAACTTTTATAGCCCATTTGTTTCACCCTAACCTATTCAGCCCATTCTAAAAAAGCTTAGTATCAATATCATGACGTATCAATTACAGGGAGAAGGTGGAAAAAATCATTATAAAAAGTGATGGCTTTTTAATTTTTATATGTTTTGAATGGATTTGCTAGCAAATTATAGAGTCATCTCCTTTATTTTGGCTATTTTTCTCACTGTTCTTCTCTTTAATTTGTTATGCTTTGTAAATGGGTCATTTTCTTTTAATCATTATAATTTGTAAGTGTTTAGAAGTGAAATGAGTATTGCTTGTGTTTTATGAGAAACTACCTAAAAGAGAAAGGATTTCAAGGAAGAAAAATAGATGAACTAATTTGAAAATTAGAATTTTGAAGGAGTTGTTATGGCAGGCATGTGTTACAGTGTAATAGAATAAACTGAGGGTACTTGGGCAATGGCAGCTACCATGGCAACATCGTATAGTAAAACACATAGCATCATTTTATGTATTTAAGTTGTAGGAGGCTAGGGTTTTAGGGAGTTTGATGTTCTTAACAATTTTCAAGGTCTAGAGGCAATTTTGGGATAGTAACCAAGGTCTTGAAGGTGTTTGAAAATTGGAGAGTGGTTGGAATCGGCTTTTGAGTAGATTTTGTGGCAACTCTCCTCCTCCTCCTCTATGCCTTCAATTTTTATGGTTATTGCTGAATTTTTCTGCACAATTAGAGCCATGTTTTGCTAGTTTTATTTAACCCTTAAGGATTCTATAAAACTTATGCTTCGTAGATATATCTCTCCTTAGCTGTTGATGTTTAATGAACATTTAGTGCATAAAATATGAATTTACTTTAAAGGTTATGAGTTATTTTTGCTCCTAAATTATATGTAAAAGGTCAATAAGAATCCTAAACTCAACTGTGGGTCATTTTTATCCCTAAAATGCTTTCCACTATCACCTTGCCATTAATGTTTTTTTAATATTTTTATAATAGAACTTACTTGTCACTCTCCCTTCTCTCTCCCTCGTCGGACCTTTGACAAGATCTTAACGAGTCTCACTTTCACTAACCTGAGACTGTGATCTCCCAAATCATGTTCTATGGGCTTCTATCTTCTTCAACATCTTGGCTTTATTGAATGTCACTTACAATGTTATCTCTTCCCATTAAACTCTCCACCCTTGTCAATACTTCTAACTCTATCACCTCTAGTAGCTCTATCATTGCCTCCCCCATCACCCTCTCACTCTTAATGAAGAAGGCAAAGTCTCAGGCCACTACTTGTCATCTCAACAACAAGAATGGCCTCCACAACCACCACTAAGGCTTAGCTACTTCCAACAACATCATTTTTTATGTAATAACCCAAAATTTTAAGTTAATATGTGTGTGTGAGAGAGAGAGAGAGAGAGAGAGACTAAGTATTCTAATTATATTTTATTATTATCATTATTATTATTACTATCATTATTTTCAGTAGTTATAAAGAAAAAATAATAAAAATAATCATAAATAAACTGATATTAAGGTATTTGGTTTTATTCCTATTAATTTTGGTATAGATAAAGTAAGAGAAAATGTTGGCTTAGTAGAAATTATGTTAACAATTTATTCAGATCCTTAGTTTGAATCTCTCATGCTAGAGAGAAGTTTTATTTATTCGAACTCTAATCTTTTATGGAGTTACAAATTTTCCCAAAAAATAAAAAAAAGATAAAGATATTGATGAGATAGATAAAAGAATCGTGCAACTCCTCCTCTATTCCATTGTTCATTTTTGAAATCTCCAGAATCAGCTAGTAGCATCTGCCTCTTGTCTGATATTCCTCTACTTTCCCATGGTGATTGAGACCGGTGAACGTGCACGAGGAGCTTTACCTCTCCTCCCTCCATTATGCTGCCGTGCAGGAGCATAGTTCTTTATCACCTCCCCTATTTTGCATCACAGATCGCTCAACTTAGCTAGTTGTCTAGATTGTTTGTTCATCATTGTTGCTGCTGGAGTCCCATTCGTTCGTCATTGCAGGTAGTTTCGGTGAGTGTTTGGCCATTTTCTATTGCTACTTTAGCATCCTCATTAGAACTATAATTCCTTTGTGCTTCCCCTGTTCAGTGCTGTTATCTTTTTTCCCTCTCCTTCCTTTATGTGCCGTTAATGATCAAAGGTTAGGCATTTCAATCCTCCTCTTCCTTATTGCTTGGTATGCATTGTTGGTTGAGATTGTAGAATTTTCTCCCTCTTTTCTTTGCTGCTGAAAATAATGTGGATGGAGATTTAATTTTATTTGAGCATTAAAGTGGATTTATGTTGAAGGAGAAGCTTGGTTAATTTTATGTTGCCATTGGAAAAAGAAAACTATGAGAAATAGTTGTGAATTTTTCCCTTGTTCAACTACCGTATATGATTGTGTAGGGAGGGGATTGGATTAATCTGAAATTTAAAACTTAGTTAAACATTTCCATTAAATAATTCTAGTATGGTTATTTTAGGTTATGATTAATGGAGATGAATGTGAGTTTGGGTTTTACTCTTAAAGTTAAAAGCTATTTTTTTTCCTTGTTAAAAAGGGGGGGTTTGAGGAGCTTGTTTTATCTAGATATTGATATTTAGAAAAATGTTGGAAAGGATAATAATAAGGAAGAGGCTTGGTATTTATTTGGGTTTTGATACATATAAGATGTTTGCTAAAATGCTTGAAAGAAAGTTGGAATTAGAAGTAGAGATTTTGAAGAGAATATTTTCATTGATAATTCAAGTACCAAATTGCTATTTATGTATTGATCTTTGAAATATCTACGTAAGGTTGTGGCAACGTCGGGATGAATTTTTTGGATTTGTAGGAAGCCTAATAAAATTTTATTATATATGATAAGGCAATTGGAAGAGAAAAAGGACATATTTGGTTTGGGGATTAATTATTTATGGAATTTACTTGAGTTTGGTGAAGAATTTTGACTGTGAAGCTACTGTGAGACAAACTAGATATTGGGAGATTGTATGATTGATGATTATAAATGATAAATCATTTACTCGTTACCAAGGAAAGATGGTATAAGTACAAGATAAGAGTATCATTATTGGCTAGAGAAAGAAATAAAATATTTTAAATATGGTTGCTGGGTTAGGGACAAATATTGATTTAGAAAAATTTGATAATTTCTAGACAAGATAATAGGTTGATAACTTTTATTAGTAGTATATGAAGTGGAGTTATTGTTAAATAAAGTTATTCATTCTTCTTATTTAGGTAATTAGAGTAGCCAAAAGGCAATTGATAGGTGTTTAAAAGGAGCAAATTTTCATCTTGTAAGCTTTCCAGGCGTCCCAACTGATTTATCAATAAAATTATATTGCATATTAAATATTTTATTAATTAAATTATTTTTATTTTTATCTTGGGAAATTATAAAGAGATGTTGAAGAATACTTGAATTATGGCATGCATTTGTGTTTTTCCTTACCAAAGATACTTTCAAAATTGATGAAATTATTTTTATCAACTGTGGTTATTTTTGGGTTACTCAATAAATGTCAAACATGAATATTAGTTATGAAATTTTTATTTTGGCAAATTTTTAATGCTCAAAACTATTCATGCGAGTTTGATCATGAGAATGAAAGTTATATTTCAATAGTGATGATTTTCTTGCATGTTTGAAAATGGATTTGAAGGGAATTTTATATAAAACACTAGTTGCTAACAGTAGTTCTGTTAGTCCTTAGCATGCCATAGTCAATGACTACCTAGTTTGATTTTCATGAGCTTTGTTCTCATGTTTGTTATTCATGGGTCTCATACTCACGTTTGTTTTCTTGGCTTCAAGCCGCATTTGGTTAGTATTACCCTCGTGGACTGTGTGTCCATGTTTGTTTTTGTGGCATAAGCCGTGTTTGGTTATTTACCCTCGTGGATTGTGTGTCCACATTTGTAAATTATTCTGATGAATCTCCAGAAATTTAAATTTTTATTTAATTGATGATTCCACACTAATGGTTTTTAATTAGAAAATGTTATTATTTTCACTTATACATTTAATTATTTTAATTTGTCAATATCAAATGTTAAAGCTACTTTGTTATTATAGATTTAAATGTTATTATTATGAAGTTCTTTAAAAATTGTGTTCCAAGTTTACAAATTTGTTACATTAAATTGCTTTCTCATTTAACATATGTAATGGTTATATTTTAGTCATTTTGATTCTACAAAATATTATGGTTGGGACTTTATTCATTGAAAAATATTTTTGGTCTCAAATAACTTGTACCTCCATTAGATCATACAAGGAATTTTGCTATTGGATTGAAGTTGAAATGCCATTTTGGTTAATCTTTATTTCGATGTAAAATTTTAATCTATATATTGTACTTTTATAAATAAAGTATAGGTGCTTCACATATACTATGGTTAAAGTCCTTATTTTCTTAAACACTTTGTGTACTGGTTAAAAAGGAGTTGGACTCCTAGTTGTTCTAATATTTGTTGGAAAATTTACATCATAGGATTTTGAGAGATTCCATTTAGAGATAAGATTCTGCTCGAAAGTTTTCACAAAATATTAGGGCTTCATTTAAATGAAAAGTATTTAAAAAAATTCTTTTAAATTAGGTTTAATGGATGTGTATTTAGGTACGTTTCTTGTGCCGGTCACTCTTATATTTTAGGGTGTGACATTTGACCCCTCCTTTTTAGGCCTCAATAAGCTCTCTTATCAACTAGGAGTGTAAGTAAGTAGCTAAAGCCATATGGCCTTATGTATAGTTGTGCGCATGGAGTTGCTTCTTAGTCGATGCCTTTTACTTAGGAAAGCCTATCATGTTTGATGCTGTATAGTGTAAGGTCTCTCTTTTTAATCAAATACTCCATTAATACACTACTAGTAATTATTGGAATTAATCGAAAAGGATTACACAACCATGGCTAACCATTTAAAAGTATTTAAAAATCAAAAAGTATTTCTTTTAAAGTTAGGATCCCAAGTTTTAAAATTTACAAAATAAATCAAATACAACTTTGTTAAGTCTAAAATAAGGAAAAAATAAGTATGAAAGCATAGGATACCATGTAGTAGTCAAAAAGTCTCAAAACAGCTTGAAAACAGCAAGGGCAAAGAGGAAATAGAGGGACGTACTGTAGCATATGCACGTGTACTATTGCTTGTTCCATTCTGTGCTATACGCCATGTGTCACATGTAACATCCTAAGTTTTCAAATTAGGAATTATCAGTATTTCTAAGAATATTTTAGATAATTTAGATAAATTATTGATTAATGATGTTTATGGAAGATTAATATAGTTTTTGGATTCTTGGACAACCTTAAAAGAAGGTTAGGTCAAAGTTTGAGTGGGCTATGGCATGAAGGAAGGTTTAAATTGATAAGGGATCTTTTGTGCCATGTGCCACAGCAAACGTGTTAGTACGCCACAGCACACGTGCAAAAATATGTACTTATCAAATCACGAAACCAAACTCAAAATATGAGAAAGAAGAGAGATACTAAGAGGAAGCGATGAAGGGAGCTCGTATACTACTAAGGCATAATCCTTAGACCATATTAGAAGCATTTGGAGCTTCAATCATCATAGAGTAAGCTTCCCTTTCTTCTCCCTCTCCCTCATTATTCAAAAATTCTAACTTTTGAGGTAATGGGGGGCTTTAATCTTGGTTTCTTTAGGTCTAGAGCGAACCCATTAACTTATTTAAGGTCTTGGGGAGTTAAATCAAGCCTCTAACCCTAGGTTTATGAGCTTTATAGTGATTTGAAATTTTTTTTGAGGGTTTGGACGAACCCTAAGCATAATTTAAAGGTTTTGAGACAATATGAGAAATTAAATAATGATTTTGGTATGTTGGGATGTTTAATAGGATGGTTAGAGTGTTTTGAAATGGTTAATGTTGTTAGATAAGGAATTTGAGTATTATGGGTACTTAAAACTTAATGAATTTAGGGTTTCTCTGAAGTGATAATTGACAATTGTCACTTAATTGTGTAGCTTGAGTGTTACTTGAGCTTTATCATGCATATAGAATGTGTGAAGCTAATGTTGAGCTATGGTAACTCTTTTGTGTGACAAAAGGTTGAGGTAACAAAATAATTTACACTAGTTGATTATATTGCTTAACTGTTTGTGGGTAAATAAGTATATTTAATTATATGTGTTTTAAAAACTTGTCATGTTGTGGAAGATAATTTTTCTTCTGTATTAGAAACTACTTTTAAAATAATAAAGATATATAATCCTTATGTGAAAAAGATAGTGATTTTTCACAAGTGTGTGAAATGTATGAAAAGTATGAGCATGATCATGTTAGGAGATGGGAGTTCACCCACAGGGAGGAGTAGTGGAAGTCTATATTGTAACATCTTAGATTTAATCCCCTGATTAACTAAACTTAATTAGGATAATTAAGTAAGTTGAGGTGGTGTGTGGTCAGAGAGGTTTAGTGACCATATTGTTTGTATTTCAACCTAAATTGTGTGCGCGTTATCAAGTCAGTCTACTAGGGCATTAAAAGGAGAAGAAAATAAAGAATTAATATCACTGTGCCACAAGCCATGGTGTGGAGTGCATCCGCTATAGCATATAAACATTTCAAATATGAGAATAAGGACCTCTTTATACCATACGCCATAATGCATTACCTATCCGTTGCGGTGCATGGTCATTTTCTGTATTTATTAGTCATTAAGACAAAAATGGAGAGGAGAGAAAGGAGAAAACAAAGAGGCATGCCAAGCTCTACTAGGGTTTATTCTTGGATGATATTGAGAGTGTTTTGAAAGCTACAAATATGTAAGGTAAGTATCATGCCTTTTATTCTCCCATTTTCTTGTACATTATGAGGTTTATGGGTAGGGTTTGATAGTGAAAGATGATTTTTGGTCCATATGGGTTATGGATCTAAATCTATTAACTTAAATGACGTTAATGAGAGTAGACTAGAGTATCTAAACCTAGGTATAATAAATTTTGGTGTCTTGGGTGGTTGGGCTTCATGAATATGCAACAGTTGCATTAATATAGGTTATTGGAAGAGTGTCATGCCATTAATGAGAGTTTAATAACTCATTAATGTTAATGGGGATTAAAGATAATTAATAAACCCAATAGATAGGCTCAAGCTCACATAAAGTGTGCATTAAGCAATTTAGAATTGGATAAATAAGAGTTGAATGCTTGAGTTTGGCAATATTAATAGAGATTAACTTGTTAAATTGTAGATTAAGCTCTTGGACACCTATTTGGCTTAGGGATTCAAGCTTGAAAGCTACTATATTAAGGGGTAAACCTTTGACCTCTTAAAAGTTTGAGGTAACCAAGGAAACCCTACTTTGGGTAGTTATGTGTTAATTGTAATGTGGTATTAATTATGTGTTTAATATGCAAATTATGACTTATGAATGAGGGCATCATGCAATGAAACCTTGTGTATATCTAATCTTTTTGGTATGCATTAAACGTACTAAAGAGATTGTAAAATGAGTTTTAAGTTGTAAAAGTTATATTCGAGATGAAGTGCATGTTTATAATGTGTTTTGAATGAGTAGTTCATAATAGACTTGATAAAGATGAGTAATTAAGATTGAAAAGGATGTGTTTATATGATATAAATAAAAATGATAATTGATGCTCACTTAGGTAGCGCTCGGCCATGAGCCCAATGTGTTGACTCTGATATTGAGTAAATAAAAATGTAAAAATGAGTGAGCATTGTTTATGGCATGATCAGTAGGCAGGAGTTCGCCTAGGGGTTAGGAGTAGAGGAAAAATCCATATAGTATTTAAACTGCCCTCCGATGCATGGGAGTATACCCTTGTCTCACAGTTTGTCGAGGGATTAGAACCTAGCTTTCTCCATAGGTTTAACAAGGAGAATAGCCTATGCTATGAGTCACCCTAGAGATTTGAGAGTAGGGGAAGCCATAGCTTGAGAGTGAGTCATGTGATCTTTGGCCGAGTCACATCTTACGATTGGTGAGCTTGGGTAGTCCAGTCACACAGACGGAGCCCTTTTTAATGTTACAGCCCACAGTTTCAGTCTAAGAAAATAAGGAAGGTATAAGATTGGTTGATCATTACCTATGTAAAATATATGACGTGTCACACGTGTTGAGTTGTGGCAAGTCATGTGGATAATGGGTCATGGTCACATGTCTAAATGTATTGTGACAATACACCTAGTATATGTGAGATAAAGATGATATAAAATAAGCAATGATAAGTTATGATGTGTGTGTAAGCATGTTTTAAGAAATTAATTTCATATGCGTATATTTGATTTACAATTGATATATAACTATATAAGATAGGTTTTATCTTAGTTACTGAGTAACTAGATTCACTCCTCTTCTTTAAGACTTTTCAAGCTCTAGCTCTGGTGCTGAGAGGGACAAGGTTATTAAGGCCTAAGAATCTATGTATTCCTCTAATATGCCTCTTGTATCTATTTATTTTGTGTAATAGCATATGGTTACCAATTCTAGGTTACATATAGTTGCACTTGCACTTTTTTGTTATTGCAAATGTCTGAATGGTATTTTGGGCCCTAAGTATTTGTGTATGGAGATATATATATATATATATATATTGATAAGGCCAAAATACTAGTGCAAGTGTAGAAATGATGTTTTGAACATTTTTTGATTAGCTTTGATGCAATGCAATACAAATTTCCTCCCCTTTCTGTTTTTAGTAAATAAAAAGGGGTTAAGGAGTGATTTTGTGTTATGTGGATATTTAAGTGTATGTGACATGTTGTATTGATAGTCATAGGTCTAATGAATATGGTCCAAGTATTAGGAAAGACTTTTGGCACTTGTTGTGGGTTTTGGACACCCTTTTTGTGTGAAAGTTGTAAAAAGTAGTAAAAATGTGTTTTGATGTCCAACTTCCTAGTGTGACTTGTTTTGGAAGTAAAACCCATGCCATTAGCTAGTTCATGGAAAGAGCTTTCCATAGACACCTAGATCACGTCATTCGAATATTGGATGGAGAATCGAGACATGTCAGAAGTTCCCCAATTTTGTTGTCATTTGTGTGTAACATGCCGCGGTGCATAGCACCTGAGTTGTAGTTTGTGGCATAGAGAGCAACATGTTGCGGCACAGCATGCACAAACCACGACGCATTGCCCTATTTCACAGTAAATGAGTTATTTTTCAATTGTTTTCGATTTCTTTCACTTCTCTAAGGTATCTCATGCTTCCATAACTTAATTTTTACTCTGATATAAGAGATTTTGATGGATTTAAACTTATTTTGATTGAGAAAACTTGGGATCCTTTAATTTTGAATTAAAACTTCTAATCACCTTTATGGTTAATCTTTTGATTATTATGAGTTTTATTTGTTAATTATGGTTAGTAGAGGGAGATATTACACATATGGCGTGTATCTCCTTAGTGCCTAGTGAGGCACAACATTGCATATTTTCTCCTTAGTGTCCATGCAGGATACGGCATTAAAGAGTGATGCTCTTTAGCATTAATGATGCAGTGTTAAAGTAATGACACCTCGATTCGTATGTGATAGGAGAAGACTATAGTTTAGAAGTGGGATACAACACCTTTGGCTAGGTGATCTTACCACTAAAGGTGAGCTCAGACCATTATGAACGTATACTTAGTTCAAGAGCTTATGGTTTCAGTCGGGGTGATATGAAGGATCAAATGGTAGAATGATCACATTAGAGTGGAAATGAATATTGATTATGAAAAATACTATCCTAATATGCTAAAAGTATGTTTTGGTATATAAATGCTTTACTCTTATATAGTTGTGCATGTTAATTAATAATAGTCAATTATTCTGTTACTAAGATATTTATTCTACCCCATGGTTATATTTTACAGGTGAGGGCTTCAGTAGGGGCAAGGGGAAGGAAGGGGCATCCAAAGTCTGAAAAGCTCATTTTTATAACTCTTCTCCTTGTCATTTTAGTTTGTAACGAACATGCCATAAATATTATGCCAACTTAGGAACATGACATTGTTTTGTTATCATTTCTATAAGCATGTATGAAATGGGTGTGTATCTTAGCCTAAGATTGATGCTATTGTAATTAAATGAGCATGTTTAGCCAAGATACAATTATAAGTGACATAATTGTGATGATTTATATGTGAAAATAATTAAAACAATATTCGTGTTAAATTTTACCCACTCCTTTATGTTATTGTGAATTAGGGGTTTGGTGGTCATTTTGAGTATGAATGCTTATTTGTGTGATATGATTGGCTTGTCATGTTGTGTGTGGTCTATTTGACATAGTCAAAGTTATTTCGGAGCTAATGACATTTGGTAGTGTGTTTTGGACACCTTTGAAAGTGTTTTGAGGTAAAAAGAAACCATTTTGAATTTGGGTGTCCATCTTTTTAATAGATGATTATTTAAGTATGAGACTAATTCCATTAGCTGGATCAATTGAAGAGCTTCATGTGAACACTTAAACCACTCAAATTAGACATCAGATAGTGAAACAGCGTGCTTCAGAAGTTCAGAGTGTTGTCATGACAGCAGAATGCTGTCATGACAGTAGGTGTGTGTCACGACACATAGCAATTGTGCCACGATGCAAATTCTCGCTGAGGGACTCGTCCCTTTATGCCATCCACTGCGGTGAGTATGGCTTATACTGCGACGAATGGGCCAAATTCTGGAAAATTTTTGAATTTGGATCAACTTGTTTTAAGTGCTGTTTGATTTCCATGCTTTCGTTATCATATTTGAGTGATTTTAAACTTTTGTTTGAGTTCAAACAATATTTTTAAAAAGGTTTTCTTGGGATCCCATAGTTTTAAACTAATTACCTTTTTAAACCCTTAGGTTGTGATAACTTTTGCTTAAGATTTTATCTAATCCTAGTTATCACAATTGCGTGTAAGAGTGTTGTCTTAGTAATGTCAAGGTGAACATTACATCATGGTGCAAGTGCTATGTGTCATGACATGTTACATAGAATTTGACAGCATTGTGCTGTCATATGACGACACCTAGGGGCAACATTTGACCTGCCCCATTTCTCTATCTAATGTCCGAGATGTCTATAGAAAGCTCTTTTCATGAACTAGTTAATGGCATAAGTTTTACTCCCAAAAGATTTCACACAAAGGAGTTAGACACCTAATACAATTCATTTATTACATACTTTTCTATGCTAATTAGGGCCATTAATAATTTATTATTGGCTCAATGTGCACACATGTTACATTGGAATTGGAAATTTGCCTAAGTGTCTAGGTTTTGTGTACTAAGGGTACTTTAGTCCAAAAATGAACTTTTGAGAAAATTTTTGAAAAAATTGTCAAGTGTATTTTAAGTGTGGAAGAAGAGTGGTCAAATTAAATATTACAAATTCATTTTAGTTTGGGAGTAACTAAAAAAAGTCAACACTTTCTATTGACTTTCTCAAGTGTGTTCATTTAACCTAGTTTTAGGTTGGCATTTGTGTATAAATTTTTGATAGCTTAGTGCACCTATTGCTTGGAAATTTTTAATAAATTATCTCTTCTAAATATGAATATAAATGTGCACTTTAATTAGATTTTATGATGTTACATTTTATTAAATTGAATTATGTGTATTTTATGACATAGGTGAAATGTGCACGTGTATCAATTAGGAAAAAGAGATCAAAGCTTTAGGGAATTAATTCTAAATCTATTTGGACATGCAAGGAATTTAATTGGGTGGAGTAGATCTTATTAAAGTGTGGATGAAGCATGGATTAAGTTTACATACTTTGGAATCATCTATAAGCCAATAGGAGTATGCCACCTTACAAGCTTCTTTCAGCTGACTTGGATCCACTTGCATTTTATTTTTATTTTCCTTTATTTTGATTAATTGGAAGCTGAAGCAAACAGGTCTGCACATCATTCTCCTCCTTCACTTAGATCAAATTCATTTATTCACTTCATCCACATACATTCTTTCACATTCTCTTACTAGTTCATCTTTATTCTTCATTTTCTCTCATTTTTGTCTAGCCCTATCCAGCCATATTCTTCACCATTTTCTCACTCAAATCATCACAAGGCACACACCATTCTCCATCACTTCCATAGCTCTTCCCTTCCTTAACCTTCTCCCAAGGATCCAAGCCTTAAATCTTCATCTAAGAGGAAGAATAAAGTTCGTCTATTTGAAGTTCTTCTAAGATTTCATGGAGATGGAGATGAGTGGCTAGGCTCTTTAGTGGAATCTTAGAGAGATGAAGATAGATGACGAATCAAGAGCTTCAAATGGCTAAGCTTCCTTTGTTTCCTATTCTCTTCTTTTTAACTTGATGATTAGATTCCTTAATGTAGTATTTAATTATCATTTCCTTGTAATTCCTTCATGAATTTAATCTTTGTGTAAAGAGAAGTGGATTGTGACGTTATTTCTTTCCTTATTATCTTGGAAGATTTCAACCACTAGTCTTGTATTTTTCATTTAGTGAATTACTTGTGTTGATGTTTTATAGTCTTGTAATGTTAATGCTTGTGACATTGAGATGCTTGACATAGCTTTAGGGTTAATTAATGTTGTTAGGCTATGGCATTCGAGGGAAGATTTAACTATCACACTTAGCTAATTTTTACACTAATTTGTGAAATGAACTAAGGGCTTTAGTCTAAGACTTAGGGAGTTAAGCTAAATAGGTTAATTGGCTTTGGTTAGTTTTCTTACGTTAAAGTAAATTCGGTCAAGGGGAAGTTGGAAGCATAATTTGGCTTAATCAAAAAGAAGATAATGATTCCAATATCAACTAATATCTAGGGTTCCAGCTTCTTAAAAAGAGGAATTTAAATCACCCATTTTAGGATATATTTTAATTACTTATTTAGTTGGCAATTAGGTAATTTGATCCCAACAATTTGTTCACTTATTCCACTTGTTAAACTCTTAGTTAGACATAAACCACTCTTTGGGAGATGACCTAGGTTGGCCTTTACTACATTAGGGTTAATTCCAGTAATTATTTTGATTAGCTAAGTGACTAGCTTGATCAACCCAAATGCATTTTTTACTACTATTTCAAACTTTTCCACAAGAGTGTCCAAAATCTAATACATGCGCCGAAAGCTACAATTAACATCTAGACTATACTCAATGGCCTAGAACTACTAGTACAACACACCACAGTCACAATATTTCACACATATTTCATTTTCAACCCTCAAACCCTTAGTATAAAAAACAAAAGGGGGGGTCTAGCATTGCATTTAATCAATTAACTTTAACTATAACAATATCATAATTTTCTTTATGCTTGTATTAGTATTCTAGCCTTATTAGAAATAATCAAATTTACATGCAACAATTTTAGGGTCCAAAATACAACAATCAAATTATGAGACACTACTACAAAATAAGTTTACAGGAGCGCTTTTTTTGACCTTAGGGAGCGCTTTTGAAGCGCTCCTAAGCGCTCTGAAATTTACAGGAGCGCTTAAAAAAAGGGCTCCTATATGTTGGCTATACAGGAGCGCTTTACAAAAAGTGCTCCTGTAAGGGATATAAGGGCAAAAATCACACACTGTAGAAGAGCGCTTCCATATGCCACTGTACTGGAGTGCCCTTATAAAGCGTGCTCCCGTATGATCTATATTGGAGTGCTTTCTATAAGAGCGCTCCCGTATATGGTACTTTACAGGAGTGCTCATTTGAAGAGCGCTCTCGTATATTACTTTTATTTTTTTTAAAACAGATTTTTTAAAATTTCTCCTTTTACGTCTCTTTAACAATGACAAATCATAATATTAAAAATTAATTTAAAAATAATATCAACATAAAAATTTATATATAAGAAAAGAATTTGAAACTGATACAACAATTTCAATTTCCTAACTAACCTAGTTTAATTTTTAACAAGCCTAACAAATGAAACTATTGTTATTTTTCTAACATTGAAATCTAACTTCCTATCACAAATAGCCAATAATATATTCTGACCACTCTTCAACTAAATCTTCTATTTGTTCCATAGTGAAATGTGAATATCTTGCTCCAACAAAATACTACACAAGATATAAAAGCAATATATAAGTAATTAACATTATATTAACTTAATTTCAAAGCTTTTGACTTACATTTTCAGGAATGATCAACTCTTGTTGTGTGATTACTTCTTCATAACATAGTATCCACACTCCCAATCTTGTAATTGTGTAGGTACCTATAAAACAATAAAAGATGTCATTATTAAAATATGGTAGAAATAAATTCTAACTTAATTTAAAATACTTCAGTGATGAAGTTATATATATGATACAAGTATTTGCTGTCAAAAATCTGACAGAGTCTCCCCTATAACTTGAAAGTTCTAGAATTTTTCAAAAATTCTACATCAATCTAGAACAACATATTCAGAATAACAAACATAAAATATCAATCAAACAATTATTTAGATAACATGCTATAGCCCTATTATATAATGATTAAGCATAACAAGTAAAAACTAATTGTTGTAATAAACATATATAAAGAATATAGAACTAAAAACTTACTGATTAAATAATATCCTCATAGATTTGTAGTTCTTAAAGTCACTATCTCTTACTGAATCAAGATAATAAATCACAGGGACGAATGAATTGATACAAACAAGCACCCAATATTGCCTGAAAAAAGAAAATATTTTATTAACTAAAATATCACCTAAAGTTAAAAATAAACAATAATAACAATTTATCTTAGATTGTGAGGAGCTAAAAATAACATGTTTCTTTTGCCTTTGGCTTTGAATGAATTAGTAATCTTTTGAGAATGGTACTCAATACTGTAGGTACTAGTGTTGTGCGGGCTAATAAATGAAAATTTTGTTATCAATGAACCCGGCACCATAAAAGTATGATATAAGTACCTAAAATGAAAACAAATAGAATCATTCACAACTAAAATTAAATAAATACCACAATAAGTAATAAAATTGAGAAAGTACCTGATGTATAAACTAATTTGTGTGGTTTGTAGCCAATCCTTGGTCAGAATCTCGTTAATATTTTCAACTGCTAATTTTTTGCTAATCATTTCACCATAAATCTCCTTTTTAAATTCTACTTCACAAATCTTATTTTTAAATGTTGTCCGCATAATCAATTCAAGTACATGTTGATAAGGATATTTCAACTGAGTAGATTCTATACTAGTCTTCCCTGCCTTAGTCACAGAGGTAGATCCTTTTGACGGCTTTCCTTTCGCTTTGATTGGCTTCTTTACAACTTCTTTAGATTTTGAGGACTACAAGATGTAAAATGGACTGGTAAGTCCGTAAGAAAACATGAATGATTTTAAAGAACCATCAATTATTATACCTGTAACTTAATAAGTTTTGTAGGCTAAGCCACGTAAGTTCTAACGGCATCAAAAATCATGAATATATCCTCATCTTTTATTTGCACTGGCAACTCAACATTATTTTCTATTGGAATAGTTATAGTCACCTTTAAGTGATCAGTAGGCAACGATCTAGAGTGTATAGTAACACTATTGTCATTATACACATATCCAAGTGCCACAACACGACAATATGGTGATTCTAACCATAATTGACATTGTGACTCGCCTTAAAAATTAAAAATTAATATTTTAAAAAAATGTGAAACATAATTTGTGAATAAAGAGAAGATAATATAAAGAAAAATTATAACCTTAGGAAAGTCTTCTTTAGTATGGAATGAGCAATTATCTTTATTACTGGGGCTACCTTGTGACACATTTACAAATCCAATCATTTGCTCAAATCTCTTTTCGATTTGAGCTTGAAATTTTTTTCCCATTCTCGCCTCCATTTCTGCCATCCTTGCATTAAAATCATCTTCAGTAAAAATTTTAGACCGACGTCCAAAGTAGATGCCCTGAGAAATGCCAAATCCAACTCCTCTAATACGACCAGAGACCTCTGGAGCTCCCAATGCCCTACCAAGGACATCTACATGTTCACCCACATCATGTTATGGTATTGATTGTGATAATGCTTCCTATTGAACAAATTGTAAACTGATTATTAAGTAAATAATGTAAATAAAGTAATACACTAAATTTGTTTTTTCTTTTTTTTTTATTTTTTCTTTTGTGTGTTCTACATATCCCTCATCAATCCAAATCCCTTCCGCATGATCTTCTCTAATATAGAAGGCATTATCCCCACTTGAAACATCAAATGTCCGTGATGTTCCCATGAAAGGGTCATCCTCAATATTGAAATCTTCATCCTCTTCATTACCCACTATTTTATTTGTTAAAAGAACAATCAACCAATTTTTATATGCTGGATCTGACATATAAAACACTTGTCGAGCTTGTGATGCCAAAATGAATGGTTCATCTTTATGAGCCACCTTATTAAGATCTACTTGAATAAAACCTAACTCATTAATTCAAAAGCTATTTTTATTGTAAACCCACGTGCAATAAAAGACAGGTTCGTGAAACTTGATATAATCTAATTTCTAAATGTGCTCTATAATCCCAAAATATGATATCATCGCAAAGATTGGGTTCTTGTCTTTAAAACTAGAGACATGCATTGATTGAGCTTTAAGTGTTGCACCACTATTTTGCATAACTTGTATAAGAAAATACTTCAAATCCGGGACCCCTAGCCAAAAAACTCAACCTTTTTGATAGGTAAGACTCCTCAGAGATGCGAGCTCTAAACCAATATATAAAATGCGTTGTGATATGTTGCTAACCAAGTTTCATTTTTTCTTTTATTTTGACTCTTAACTATTGCCTTGTGTTCGTTGATATATGGTTGAACTTCCTCAGTGTTGTGTAAAACATACAAGTGAACTTGCTCTCATTGTGTCTTATCTATACTAATGAGTTTCTTCCTAATGATTCCACCCTGTTCACCTGTGGTGTCCTTTGTGTACTTTGGCAACCCAATGGCATCCACATTAGAGAGTTATCTAGTGTATAATTCAACTGCTTCTTCCATGATGTACCTCTCAACAATACACGCCTCGAGCCGACTTCAATTTTTTGCATATCCTTTTAATACTTTCAAGTAATGCTCTACTGGGTACATCCATCTCAAATAAGCAGGGCCACACAACTTTATCTCTCTAACTAAGTGAAATGATAAATAAACCATGATGTCAAAGAATGAAGGTAGAAAATACATTTCGAGCTTGCTTAAAATCTTAGCTATTTCGTGTTCTAGCTTTGGTAATTTTTCCGGGTCAATCACCTTGCTACAAATTGCCTTAAAGAAGAAACAAAATCTAGTAATCGTCATTCACACCTTTTTTAGCAAAATGGATCGTATACCTACCGGTAACAAATTTTCCATGACGATATGACAATCATGAGTCTTAAGACCTACTAGTTTGAGGTCTTTCATGGATACGAGGCTACTTACATTTGAAGAATATCCTTCTGGCACTTTAACTTCATGCAACAATTCACAAAAAGCTAATTTTTCCTTTCTAGACAAGGTATGAGCTACTGGAGGTAAAAAAGTACGTTTTCCCTTCCTCTCTAGTGCCAACTCTTCTCTTAACCCCATGCTAATCAAATCCATCCTTACATTAATACCGTCTTTACTCTTTCCTTATAGTGTATCCTTATAGTGTAAGTATACTTCAAAATGCATTGCTAATTGGCAATATATTATAATTACACTAAAAGCAAAATAAGGAAGGAGGAACTACTAAAAAATATGGTATATATCATGCCTCATATTCAATGGTTATAAGAAAAAACATTGAAAAAAAAGGTAGAATTTCAAAAAGCTAATATTCAACAGTTAAAAAAATAATCGTTGAATAACTTTATATATATTCAATGGTTAAATATAAAAACTATTGAATAAACTCCTCACAAAAACACCTGATGACATCACCATATTATTCAACGATTCAGTAAAAGCAACCGTTGAATAAAGTGTCAGAATATTCAATGGTTAAAATAAATAACCGTTGAATAAATGTTTCTAAAACTGCCTTATGATGTCATCTTATTATTCAACGGTTCCTTAACCACAACCGTTGAATAAACATTTATGATATTTAATGGTTTCTATTGAGGAACCATTGAATAAGCATTTATTCAATGGTTTTTCAACAGAACCGTTGAATAATTTCATTTAAATTGCCTCTTCATTTTTTCGAAGCCGTTACTCTCAGATGCTTAAAACTTCATTTCTCCTCTATAAAACTAGATACCCACTATCGAATCTCCTTCCCTAAGTATTGAGTCCATATTTTTAGTTAAACAGTTCCATATTCCGCTATTGGAATGCTATCGCAAGCCTTCATTGCCATTTTTGTCTTTCGTCTCGTGGTGTGCGAATACGTAAGTGCTCTGTGTTATGTTTTGCTCCTCTTCCTCTACCTCTTCCATCTTTCTCTTCCTAAGTTCATCTTCCTTTTCCATTCCAATTGCTTGGTTCGTGGTTCATCTCCATTCAATCGTGGTTACGTGCATGGGTTACATCAGCAAAACAACAAAAGGTTAGTTGTTTTAAGAAATTGTATAAAATTTGAGTATTTTATTTTAACATAGATTGAATGGGTTATGATTATTTACAGTGGGGATGATTTCATATACAATGTGCTTGAATTTTGATTGAATGAAAATGCTCTGTGTTTGCTACCAATTGTTAAATGTGATTGATTGAGTGATTTTTAATATAAATTTGTTGTTATTTTAATGTTGAATTTGTTAAAAAAAAGGCAGTAAGCCTGAAAAATGCTTAGTTTTATATTGTTATACTGCCAATTTTTTTTTTTAAATTTAGTCTTGCAAATATGACTATTGTTAATTATGGTCTGGAGGGAGTTTAATTATACTTCTATCTTATTTCTTGAATTAGTTTGAAATTTTGTAGGTTAAAATAGTGTAAAGAAAGGGCATAATACCTGGGGAATACTTATTTGAAAATGTTAGGCTGCTGATTTTTTTATTTTTAATTTTTCTCTTAAAAAGAACAAATATAAGCGTAGTTGAAGTTGTTGAAGTAATTAAACTTGTGACTCACTGAATGCTTTCCTATCTTTACCATCTTTCTTAAATAAGGGCATTATGGATAAGGAGTGGATGTCTACCAATTGCCTATCTAAAGAATATTAGGATGGGGTGGCAGAATTTGTTAAGTTTGCGGTAAACAACGCAAAAAATCGTGAGTGAATTGTTTGTCCTTGTTTAAGTTGTGGCAATGTGAAGTTGGTTTCTCCTGAGACATGCAAACTTCACTTATTTAAGTATGAAATTGATCAAAGTTACAAGTGTTAGGTAAAGTATGGGGAGACACTTGAAGATGTGAATAACAGTAGCCGAGAGTATATAAAAAGTTGTTCATCACCATCATCTTTTAACACAAATGCAATTGAGGCCGATTGTCTTGAAGAATTGGTTGATGTGATGGAAGAGGAACTCGAGAATTTTCCAGAGAAGTTCGAAAGGTTGAAAATTGATGTGGAGACACCTTTGTATAAGGGTTGTACTGAGTTCACTTTATTATCCGCTGTGTTAGAATTGTACAACTTGAAAGTAACAACTGGGTGGAGTGATACAAGTTTTTCAAGCTTGCTCTCTCTAATCAAACTAATGCTACTGAAGAATAATAACCTTTCAGGTCGGCTATATGATGCAAATAAGGTGTTACGCATAGTTGGCCTAAGCTATAAGAAGATACATGCTTACCCTAATAATTGCATTTTGTTTAGGAATGAATATGAAGAGCTAACCCATTGTCCTAAGTGTGAGACATCACGTTATAAGCAAAATGGTAAGAGTGTGAAGAAGGTAATGTGGTATTTTCCTATTATTCCAAGATTTAGGCGTTTGTATAGCATACGTTAAGAGGCAAAGAATTTAACATGGCATGTAAATGGAAGGATTAAAGATGATAAGATTCAGCATCTAGATGATTCTCTTAAATAGATAAGGTTTGATAGGAAGTACCCTGAGTTCCAAAAAGAAGATAGGAACCTACGCCTCGTATTACCTACTGATGGGATGAACCTACATGGTATGCAGGGCAGTACCTATAGTACATGGCCTGTGATAATGGTCATTTATAACTTTCCTCCTTGGCTTTGTATGAAGTGAAAGTATATGATGCTATCCTTACTAATATTGAGGCCCAAGCAACTTAGGAATGACATAGATGTTTACTTAGAACTATTGATTGAAGACTTGAAGCTGTTGTGGGAGACAGGTGTGGAGGTATATGATGCCTATAGAGAAGAGATATTCAATTTGAGAGCCATGCTTTTTGGTACAATCAATGACTTTCCAGCGTATGGTAATCTATCAGGGTATAGTATTAAAGGACAACTTGGATGTCCCATTTATGAAGAGGGAACACGTTCAATGAGATTGCAACATGGTATGAAGAACGTGTACCTTAGGCATCATAAATGGTTGGGTGACAAACATCGATATCGTCGGTGGAAAAAGTCTTTTGATGAAAAAGGAGAAGAAGAGAGGCTACCAAAGCAGTTGACTAGTGAGGAATTATTTGAAAAGGTAAAAGACCTTGATATTAAATTTGGAAAACCATTTGCAAAGCATATTGGAACAAGCGAGTAGAAGAAAAGATCAATTTTCTTTGAGTTGCCATATTGGAAGAACTTGAATGTGCAACACTTCCTCAATTTGATGCATATTGAGAAAAATATGTGCAATAGTCTTGTTGGGACATTGCTTCATATTCCAGGAAAGATGAAGGATGGCATCAATGCAAGGTTAAACATGGTAGAAATGGGCATAAGAGAAGAATTGACACCGCAGGAGAAGGAAACTCGCACATTTCTTCAAGCAGCAGCTCACATACTGTCTAGAAAAGAAAAGAAAAGTCTATGTGAGTTTCTTGCTACAATCAAGGTTCCAGATGGCTACTCTTCAAATGTTAGAAACCTTGTCTCAATGAAAGACCTAAAGTTAAAGGGTTTAAAGACTCATGATTGCCATATTTTAATGGAGAATTTTATTCCAATTGCTATACGTGGTATTTTACCGGATAATGTGCGAGGTACAATCATAAAGCTATATTACTTCTTTAGGTGCCTCTGTAGTAAAGTAATTAATCCTAACAAGTTGCCGAAGTTGTAAAGCTAAATTATGAGAACATTATGTGAGTTGGAGATGTTTTTTCCTTCTGCATTTTTTGATATCATGGTCCACTTAACCATTCACTTGGTTAGGGAGGTACAATTATGCAGCCCTGCTTATTTGAGGTGGATGTACCCTTTTGAGCGTAATATGAAAATATTGAAAGGGTATGTGAAAGGTTGAAGTTGACTAGAAGGTTGCATTATTGAATGATATATTAGTGAAGAGGCTATTCACTTTTGCGGTCAATACTCAAAGAATTCAAGGGATGTTGATGATGAAGCTATAGAATAGACAACAGGAAGAAAATTTGTCACTATCTCAAGTGACCAATGGGAAAAAGTACACCTTTTTGTGCTGTACAACTCTCCAGAGATTGATGAGTATGCAAAAATTCACAAGGTAGAGCTAAAAGGGCAACGCCATCATCGATTAGAGAGTTAGTTCATCAAACTGCATAATAAACAGTTCATTCGCTGGTTGAAAGAACATATCGAAGGGAAGTACAATGCCGATCCTAATTCAGTTCCTAATAGATTAAAATGGCTGGCACAAGGTCCGAGCAAACATGTCTTCTCTTACACTAGTTATACTAACAATGGGTACAAGTTCTACACAAAGGAACATGATGACCGAAGTACAATGTAAAATAGTGGTGTATCCACCATAGGTGATAGCATGCACATTTCCAGTGTGAAAGATAAAAAACCTATTTACGTAAAAATGCATTACTTTGGGGTAATTAAGCACATTTGGGAGTTAGATTATATCTCCTTTTGAGTTCTAGTCTTCAGTTGCAAGCGGATTGAATATAAGAATGGGGTAGATGTTGATGACTTTGGGTTAATTAGGGTGAATCTAAATAAGGAAGGGTTCACAGAGGATCCTTTCATTTTTCCTTACCAAGCCAAACAAGTTTTTTATGTCCATGATCCAGCTGATAAGAAATGGTCTATTGTTTTATGGAGTAACAAGGAAGTTGAAGAAATGAAAGATGCAGAAAATGAGCGAAGTCAAAGAAATGATGAGGTTGAAGTTAATCCATTCCATAGGACATCATTTGAAAATGATGATGGCGTAGACAGTATTGAAGATAATGCTTTCTACATAAAACGTAATCATAATGAGGGAATTTAGATTTCTAAGAGGGGGAAATTAATTCAACAAAAGAAGAAGGTTGTTAAAGTGAAGAAGAAATTAGTCAAAAAAGTAGTTAAAACAAGAAAAAGAAAAAGAACAACTTAAATAGGTAGTTATATTATTGTTGACTTATTAAAGAAAGTGCACGTGTTGTTATTATTTTTTTTTTAATTTTTTTAACTTATTTTTTTATTTATTTAATCTTGATTATTATTGCTTTCACAGGTAAATGGATACTGAGCATGACCATCTTGACACTAGCTCTAGATCCAGTAATCCAAGTAAGCAGTATGATGACCCGGCTAAGAAGAAGGCTGACCTTGATAAGCAAGAAGAACAATTGAGGAGAGGGTTGGTTGTGATGGAGGAAGTCACTAAAGCAAGAAATAAAGGAAGAAAATTTACTGTCAAGCGGAACAATAAGAATCAAGTAGTTGACGGTCATAACTTCATCAGTTATATTAGCGTGGCAGTGAAGTCTTTAGTGCTTATTACTTTAAAATTTTAGAAGAATGCAACTCCAACAATGAAGGATGCAGTGTGGAGAACTTTAACAATAAGATACTATCACTTTGCTTCTTTTTTTTTAAAACTTAATGTTTTGCAATCGTTTGTTTAAATTGACATGTTCATCTTGCAGTCAGGATTTGAGATCAAGGAGAGGCGTAAGAAGTTTGTTCTATAAAAAGCTAGGATAGCCCTAAGATCTCTTAGAAGTTTTGTTACCCGTAAATTTTTGGCGAACCCTGACATATAGGGTATTGAAGATACAGTTCCTTCCCTCATTTTGACAATTGTAAGTGAAGATGAATGGAAAGCTTTTGTTAACTCACGCCATAGTCCAGAGTTCAAGGTAATATTAATATTATTTTATTTATGTATTGTTACTTTTGTTGTCACCTTCTTTTTATATTAATTTACTTTCTATGTTTTGTGTTTTTTCAAAGGCATTAAGCGCCAAAAATAAAAGTTGGCGAAGAAGAATGAATATACATATAAGGCTGGACACGAGGGATATGCGGGAGTTGAAAAGGGCTTGATTGAGAAAGAGCAAGTGTCCGAGGGTTCTATATCCCATGGCAGGATTTGGGTTGAGGCTCAAAAAAATAAAGCAAGCAATATTGACAACCTAAAAACAAAAGTGGTTGTTGAAACAATAGTAAGTATTAATGATATATTGATATAATGTTATTAGTTTTTACTTATTCACTTTGCTTTTTTCTGCTTCACAAGAGACTTTGACTCAGGAGGCATTAGCAAGCACTCAAATTATTGATGAGGATATATTGGAGAAGGCATTGGCGAATACTGACCATCCTGGTCGTGTTCAGGGTGTTGGCTTTGGAATCACAAGAAAAGATTACTTTGGCGATGCATTCAAGTGTAGTAAAAAGGCTGTTTCTTCTACTGAGGTTCAAGAGTTAAGGCAAGAGCTAGCGGAATAAAAGTAGTAAATACTAGCACAATTGCAACAAATACAAGAACAATCTAGACTCATTGACATGCTGTTTGAGCTGGCATAAGTTGGGGCTTCCACTGGGCAACAGTAGCCCTAGTGTGAACGATAGTTGTATAGTCCCATCTCAACTCCTACCTGAGGTATTATTATTCATTTTACTATAATCTTACACATAATACTACTTTTATTGTTCACATTACATAATTTTTTTTCTTTTTTTTATTTGTGTAGGGTGAGGCTGACGTTGATTGTTTGGTAGAAGATGGCCATATAGTTGCACTGGGGCGCATGTACAACATTGCTGGGCAAGTGATGCTTCACAATTAACATATCCCTGAAGGGACAATGAAAGTCTCTTTGAAGACAGTTAAGGATCCTAATTATGATCTACCCTACCCTACTCTAGATGCAAGGATAGTAGTAGATGCATTGTTCAGCTTTGTTGCATGGCCAGTTCGTCTTCTTCATATTTTGGCACCATCTCCAAAGGCATATTTGTTAAACTCATAATTGAAAATTAACTTCTTTTGCATTCTTTTATAGTTGATATCTAACAATCTTACATGTTAGAAAAATTAGCCTGTTGATAAGCTGGTAGGAGAAAAAGCACCAGAGGCTATGAAAGCATTCACTACTAAGTAGAAGAAGGGAAAGGATAAGAAGAGCTCTAACAAATCGAAGGAATCCATCATATTTTCCTAGAAGACACTGGTTCTCCCTCAAGCCTATCTGCCCAAAGCCCCTCAACCTCAAGCCTCTAAAAGTCAAGTCGCACCCAATAAAAAATCGACAATTGCTTAAGACCTATGCCGAGATGCAAGAAGGAGTGCTGCTCCTTTTCCCTACAGACATGTATGTTGATCCACAGTCTTTTGACCAAGTCAACAATGAGGTGTTGGATGATTTATTCAACCATGCAGAGGCTACCACTACTCTATGTAACTTATATATGAGGTATGTTTCTAAAACCTTTCATTAGACATTTAGCTATATATATACACACACACTTTTTAATTATATATTTTTCTATTTATTTTGACATTTAAGGAACCTCTACACTACCATGCTTGCTGGAAGAGATATAGCATGGAGGATTATATTTATCAGTCCTCATATGGTCTCTGCTTATGGCCATGACATAATGAGTCCTAAGCAAGGACTAAAAATATCTCAGAAGCTTTCAAAGTACTTCCGGGAACGTGGTATCGACAAGAACACAATATTTATAGCACCTTATTATAAAGGGTAAGTTACTTTACGATGCTTCACTTTAATTTATTCAAAATTTAATTATTTATATGATACTTTCTAATTGTAATTTTTGTCATAGGGGACACTGGATGTTGCTTGTGATCAATCCAACTTTAAGGAGGGTGTGGTACCTTGACCCTATTTGGAGTGGCCATCCATCTAACAGAAATGATTAATCAGTAAGTTGATTAATTTGTATGCATATATGTAATTTATTCTTTTTGTATGAATATTTCTCATGTCAAGTTTTCTATTTTATGTTAGGGCCATTGTCATGTACCGCACTGATGTTGATCAACAATTTCGACAACTAGTAAAGGGCAACGGTCAGTTTGATACAGCACCATCATAGATAGTTGCCAAGGTATATGTATTTATCATTAATTATGTTAGAAACGTCACTGTATAGGTCATGTCATATTATTAATTAACTATTCAGTTATTTTATCCATTGTATGAGTAGTGACCAGAGCAAGCAGACAAAGTCAGGGATTGTGGGTACGCTGTCATGAAATTCATGAAGGACATAATCCAACATGCTCTAACTGGAATTCTTCTGAATGATATAATTGTCTTTCTATTCTATTTTATTAGCTTTTATCAATAAACATGATTTTAATTTTTTTGTTGTTGTTGTATATAGTACTACGAGGACACATACTGTGACACATATACTCATGCTCAAATGGAAGAAGTCCTTGAAGAATTAGCACACGGTATTTTTGAAGTATGGTTTACTTTCAACAGCCAGTAGCAGTAACAGTTAGGAAACTTAGGCAAATTTTGGAATTTGGAGCTTTATGTTTTAACCACTAATTGCTTTAATTTAAGAAATTCAAGTTGTATATAAGTTTTTTATAGCAATTCATTGTACATTTATATATATAGATGTAACTATTATTGGCTGGAATTTGTGTCTGGGTGCTAGAATATCATTCTGTAATTTACAATGCAGAGGGCTTGCTAGAAATGTAGGGGGAAGATGGAAAAAATTAGGTCATAATATTCAACGATTATGAGAAAAAATTGTTGAATATGATCACAAAACTATTCAGCGGTTTCATCATACAACCGCTAAATAAGTACATATATTCAACAGTTATTAATGAATAACCATTGAATAATAGGAAAATATTCAATGTTTTTATTCCAGAACTATTGAATATTATCTCTCACAATTTCTCATTTTCAAATTTCAAAAATTTATGCAACGGTTTTGGAATAAAAACTGTTGAATAAATGAAAAATATTTAACAGTTAAAAATCGTTGAATAAATGGTCATAGAATATTCAGCACTAGCTTACTCAACGGTTCATAACCATTAAATAGTAAGGAAAATAACCATTTTATATTTCCTTTTTTGTAGTAGTGAGGCTTTATAGTAGGAATATCAATTCCTAATCCTCCAAATCCCTTGGTAAATGTCATTTTCCTTTGCTAAATTACATTTCAACGAGGGATTTTATCTCTCTCTAAATTCATAGCTAAAGAATGGCCCGCTAAATTTAGTGAGTGATTGCATTTCCCTTAATAATTAGTGAGGGATTCAATCCCTCACTAATTTTTATGGAGGGCCATATTCTTTGCTAATACTATTTAAAATTTGATAACTTTAGCGAAGGATTAGTCCCTTATTAATCCCTCATTAAATATACCCATATTTAAAAATAGTGATGCGACATCACTCTGTCATGTGTGCATCAACTTATGACATGTCACCAACAACCTTGTGCCTCATCAATTGCCGTGACATCTACCATCTTGTACCCCATCACTTACCATATCTGCAACAACTTATGACATGTCATCGTCTACCTCACATTATGTCACTCGCTATTTATTATATTTATGCCAAGGCTAAGACTTGAACTCTTAACCCCCTACCTTCTAAACCTTATGCTCTCCTTCTTGGCCAATTGAATTGAAAGGAACTTGTAATCATTATATTAGAAATTAAATATATATTATTTAACTACACAAATATATAAAATAATACATTATAAAAATACACACATATATATTAAATTTTATTTTCAATTAGCAATATGTTAAAAATATTTATATTTTATTTAAATTATTCTTTATATTATATTTTTAATAAAAATATTGTTTTATTAATGACAATGAACTTAAAATAAAGAAAATATTAAATACTAAATAATTTTATTATGAATATTTCAGTTAATTTTTAAGTCTAATTTTTATTTTTAAGTGAAAATAATTAAATATATAATTAAAAGTCATTGCCAAAAGTCAATTTTTTTTACAATAATTAGCTAGGGATAGAATCCCTCATTAAGTCTCTCGCTAATTATCTTATTTTTTAGAGGGATTGGCAATCCCTCACTATTTTTCTCGTTAATTATTTTATTTTAGAGATGGATTGATAGTCCCTCACTAATTTTAGGTCAAGCTATGATATTAACATCTCTCACTATTTTCCTCACCAATTTTAAGTCAAACTATGAAATCAACATCATTACTAATTTCCTTGTTAATTTAATATTTTAAAGAAGAATAGATGATTCTTCGCTAAATTTCCTCGCTCATTTGCTTTTTTCTAATAGTTTTATTGTCACCCAACAACCTCCAATCTCACATTTAATACACAATTTTTGGATAACTACCAAAAACATGTACGGTCCTTATAACATAGATTAAACAACTCAATCAACTATTAGTAACTCTATTTAAGTTAATGGGCTCAAAGCTATTGCCCCTATAGTCCGAAAACACTCTCCTATTACAAGCCTTAGCTTAGAAATTCTCAAAAGAGAAGAGTGAAGGGAGAGAGAGGCTTAGGGAACTTATCTTAAGTGATTGAAAGCCTCAAAGTGCTCTTGATCCACCAAAACACCAAGCCCTAGCAAAGCAAGGTCCTTACTTTCTCACCTAATTCTTTTATTTTTCTTATGATGCTCTGGTTAAACTAGATTTTGTGCCATACACCACGATGCCTACCATATGGGCCATGACATCTGGTATAGAGAATTCTCTTTGTGTTTTTCTGGCCAAATGCATCACACCACATGTTGCACATGCTATGACATGTGGTATAAAGCCATTCTTCTTTGTTTTTCTCCTCTATTTGATGTCTAGTGACTTGACTTCACTCTAGACCCAAATCTAAGGCTGAAACCACAAAAATAAAATACACTCATTAGGCCTCTCTGACCACACACCACATTAATTTACTTAATTACCCTTGATTATTTTGATTAAATAGAAGGTTGATTTTTAGGATGTTACATGTAGGGCATGATCACTAGCCTTATCTGCATTAATAGTATAAAGACCCAATAAAGCAATCCAAAAATAACCTACCATTTGAAACATCTTATTCCACTATAGTTATGATTCTCCCATCTAGCTCTTCAAGAAGTCTCAAAGTTTTCTAGTTTGGTCCTGTGGCATTATACAACAAGTGCTATTGTCAACGAACAACAAGTGTCTCATTCAGTCTTACTTGTACCATAAAGACATTTTGAGCCTCTTAATGAAGTTTGTGAGCTGTTTTCTTATCTCAACAAGGCATTCTATTGAAGCTTCTATGCCTACCATCCAAACCTACCATCCAAACACGTGGTCGTCCCCCCATTCTAGCAGCGAGGATGTGGAAAAAGTATGGCCACAGAAGGCCCTACATGATGTCCAAGTCTATGATATGAATATTATCACAATAATGCACAACTTCATGAATGGCATGCTCAACATAGAAGAGAGGCTTGTGAGAGAGAGAGACAGGACGTGGGAGCAATGTCTTGCTAAAGGTCACTTGTGACTTGTGGGCTAATAGTGTAATTAGCCTGCTGCCAACTTCAAATTGGCTTATAGGGTTGCACACAAGAATAGCCCAACTCGAGCTATAATGTCTAAGTTCATTGAATCTGAAATATGTCTAGATTCAATGAATTTAATGTAGGGTGAATGAATTATATATATATATATATATATTCGAATATTTATTTGATATATATATATTTACATGAAATATAAAATTCAAAACATAATTATATATATTTGAAATAGATATATTCATATGTGTGTGTGTGTGTATGTCTGATATATATATATATATATATATATGAATATGTATATGATATATAAAATTAAATATATATATATATATAATATTTTGAAATATATATGTATATATATTTGTGTGTGTGTGTATAAAATATAATATGTATATATGATATATATTATATTATATTATATTATATTATGTTATGTTATGTTAGTTTTAAATTTAATTTTATATGATAGATTAAATTTAATAACTAACATGATATGAGAGAATATCATGTCAGTTTTATAATTTAAATTTATAAGATAAATTTAAATTAGATATGATATCATGGATTAAATTTATGAGATAAATTTAATTAAATTTTTATGAGCTCTTTAAGTGGAAGGCGAAAACCCTAATCTATATACTATATATAGATAGGGAAGTGCTTTATGAAGATATAGAGAGTTAGAAAAGTTTTGACGATCAAACACTTTGAGAGCTATGAAACACTCTAGAGAAAGAAAAACTAATATTTAAAGAAGAACAGACGCTGGGGGCACTAGCACGCTATTCGAGTTAAAGAGTTGTTCATGTGGATATTGGTAGAGGGAGCAGATCTAAGTTGTCAGCTCTTGAGATCCAAACTCTTGAAGATAACATGCGTCAAGTTTGAAGAATTAAAAGGTAACTTTTCTATCCACCTTGACTTAAACGAGTTTGTTCGGTCCATATCAGGATAGGGATTTTTAAAATTTTAACCTTTCGCTGCGCCTCCCTATCTAAGATGACTTCTATCATGAACGGACCTAGTGGAAGTTAGCCATTCGATTCTCATCATTTAGGTCCCTATAAAAGTCAGTTCTCCAGTCCCCGTCAGTTTGATTTTAGTAGTAGTTAGCTATCTGGTCCTCGTTATCGCTGTTAATCCGATCCCAGTAAAAGTCAATCGTTCGGTCCTTGTCATCATTGTCAGTCTAATCTCAATAGAAGTCGGCTGTCACATCCTAGTTGTTGCCATAGGTTCGATCCTAATGGAAGTCGGTCGTCTAGTCTCTGTCAACGGTGGTAGCTTGTTTCTTTCAACTTTAGTGATCTGGTCTAATTATCGTTGGTAGGTAGATCAAGCCTTCATGGATTTGGGTCAAGTTGCAAAAGGAATTAAGTTAGGATATAAAATAATACAAGTTTAGAAATGATTTCAAATTACAAAGAGATTGAAGTAGAACTTGGATTTGAATTTGGGTCAAATCCATACATTTTTAATTACCGAAACAATGGATTTGGCCCAAATCCAAATCCAAATTCATATATATATATATATATATATATCCAAACATAGCATTCTAGTTAATAAAATTTGACCTGTATAAATAAAATCATCTAATTACCCCAACCAATGTACAAAAGTTTGGAAGAAATTAAACTTTTTGAGAAAAAACTTAGCAAATTAGGATCTCAAGTTTAATGAATACATTTATAAAACTACATAAAATACTAGATGATCAACAACTAGAGTTTAAAAGTATTTGGAAGTGTGCAAGACCAATAAAATTTGAAAGGAAAAACATACATTTTGATCCCTGCACTTTACTCATATTTTGCTATAGATCCATGTACTTTTTTGCAGTATTCTAAGTTCCTACACTTTCATTTTTCGGTGTTTTAGGTTTTTAAATGAACAAAATGTAGAGACCTTAGAGGGACCTATAACACCGAAAAATAAAAGTGTAGGAACTCAAAATACTGAAAAAAAAAGGTGCAGAAGTATGTGTTTCCAATTTGAAAACTATTCCAAACAGAGTCCATAGTACCAATTTTTGCAAAAAGAAACACCTCATAATTTTTTGTCTCTTGGATAAAATATACCACTCCATAAGTTAATGAAACATGCATCCAACCACAAAAACGATGAAGCTTCGAAATAATTAGGCCCAAGAAAGCTGACCTAGCACTGTAGCAGCTTTATAAGCCATGAGCGTTTGCAATAACTTTTATAGCTTCGAAATAATGAATAATTCATGAAATAAAAAATTAGAACCTTTTGACTTAATGCGATTAACTCGGATTAGTTCAAATCACATCACCGATATTCACAATAAAAAGAGTTTGAGCGCAAGTGGATTATTATCAAATCCTTCCACCTCCAGAAACTAAACAAGACTTAGGGACAACAAGGACGGCTAGATTAATTTGCGGCAAAAAAAAAAAAGTTAAATGGATTAATATTATCAAAACCTGGCCTCATGTGTGCTTTATTAGCCTCGTGTTTGCTTGACCTTTTTATTATATCTTTGGCATCATGAATCTTTCGTGAAATTTAAAAAAAAAAAAAAATTGGAACCCCACCAACCTCCAAATTACATCCCCGTCATGTATCCAAGTCTTTTGCTAAAAATAATTTTAAGTCATTTTTATAAGTCACTTTACAATTTTACATAAAAAGATGTATGGTTAATTACTTTCTTCTATTTTTTTTTACATTTTCTTATAAATAGAATAAAATGTTAAATATAAAACAAAAATATTTTTAAAAATAATGTATTTAATAAGAATAAATAAAAATTATTTTCTAGACAACATGAATAATTTAACCGTATGTTATTCAAGGTAATTAAAAATGACTTATATTTAAGACGGATGAGAGTAAAATATAGTGAATTATTTGATTCATTCCGTGGGACGCGAATTTGGAAAATATATATCCAATCCAGGGGTCAAACATATAAGTCTCGTGCTTTTTTTCCAAATTCGAGATCTATAGGAACATATCTTGACTTTGTCGTTAAAAGAAAATTTCAATTTTCTGCAATAAACGTATGTCTCGTGTAACGCAAGCTCGGACGAAGCATAGATCATTGTCCTATATAAATACCATCAACTAGCCTTGCCCTGAAACGCACAAACACTTGAAGCCCAATACACAAGCAATTGAAGCTCTATCATTTCACTTGGCAATTTAAACATGTTTTCTCTAAGTTCCCAGTGTTGGATAGGAAGGTGCAACAGAAAATTAAAATTTTAAAATCTCTATCTTAATATGGACGGAACGAACTTGTTTAAGTCAAGGTGGATAAAAGAGTTACCTTTTAATTTTTCGAATTTGACGAGTGTTCTCTTCAAGAGTTTGGATCTTAAGAGCTGATAATGTAGATCTTCTCCCTCTACCGGTATTCACATGAACAACTCTCTAACTCAAACAGCGTGCGAGCACTTCCAGTGTCCGTTCTTCTTTGAACGTTGGTTTTCCTTTCTCTAGAGTGTTTCATGGCTTCCCAAGTATTTAGCTGTTAGAACTTTTCTAACTTTCTCTCTGCACATCGCCTTGTATCTATTATATATAGATTAGGGTTTTTGCCTTTTTCTTAAAGAGCCAACTGAAATTTAGATTAAATTTATTTCATAAATAAAATCTATAATATCATATCTAATTTGAATTTATCTTATAAATTCAAACTATAAAACTGATATGATATTTTTTCATATCATATTAGTTGTTAAATTTAATCTATCATATAAAATTAAATTTAAAACTAACACAATATAATATAGTATATCACATATACATATTATATTATATACATACGAATGTATATATTATATATATTTAATTTTATATATCATATACAAATACATATATATATATATCAGATACATATACACATATGAATTTATATATTTTTTGAAAAAATATATATACATAAAATTATATTTTGAATTTTATATTTCATATTAATATATATATATATATAAATATTTATCAAATAAATATTCAAATATATATATAATTCATTCACCCTATATTATAGTCATTAAATTTAGACATATTTCAGATTCAATGAACTTGGACATTATAGCTCAAGTTGGGTTGTTCTTGTGTGCGACTTTATAGGCCCATATAAAATTGGCAGTGTGCTAATTACGCTATTAGCCTACAAGTCACAAGTGGCTTCTAGCAAGACATTGTAACTACCCAATTCATATGGAGATCGATGATCCAATGTAACTTATCATACAACCGTATCACATCTCCTTTGTTACATGATATTTCGATCAAATGTGAGATATGAAATTGTCATTCTCCTTTACCTGACCATTACTTTCTCGATCTTTAAGTGGACTGACTGTAGCAATGAAAAAATCTTTTCCATTATAGTATGGCCATACATTTATTTAGTCTTACTCATCGAGAGGCCCATTAATATTTCTTACTTAATGTGAGGGATAAATTTCATCTTGACTACTCATATTCCTCTACACGAATATCACTAAACTCAATCATAACCTTTATGATCACCCGGTCAAAGATGACTTTTGACTAGGTCAAAGTTCAGTAGTCATCATGTAGGAATCCATGATGATCTTAGGTCAAAGGGCTTAATGATATGATTGCATATGAGATAAGCTTATGACTTGCACTATATAGCTTTCTCATAGCGGGTTGGTCCAACACCTTGTACTCTTTGAAATGTTTATGACTTTAATTTGTATCTCTATAATTAATCAAAGTCATACTAGTCTTGTTTCATCAATGATCCCTCATAGATGACCGACTAGGGACATTTAGGACAATCATTATAATTTGTCTAAGGATACGATTATCATAGTGAATATGCAATTGATATGATAACAAAAGAAAAATTCATTAAATAACAACATGCATAGTACAATGATTAGCCTTAGGGCATAATTTCCAACACCCAGCATCTCTTCTTCTCTCTTCATTGCATTCTTCTCGTTCTTCAGGCACATTGCGATGATCCAAAGGTAAAATAATCTTAGGTAAACATAACTTTTGGTCTGTATATTTTACTTGCGTTTTGCTTTTGGTCCTTATACTTTTTTTTTAGTGTTTTAGGTCCTTACACTTTTGTTTTCCATTATTTTTGGTCCCTCTATTAACAAAGTATAGGGACCTTGAAAGGACCCAAAACAATGGAAAACAAAAGTGTAGGGACCTAAAATATTGAAAAAAAAGTATAGGAATCAAAAGTAAAACACGAATAAAGTACTGGGATCAAAAGTCATATTAACATAACTTACCCAATAATCTCTCTTTATATATATCTATATATCTACTTCATTTGACTATTTTATCTCAATTTTCTTTTCAAATTTAATGAAGCTCAAAAGTAAAATGGTTAAAATGTTTTATTTTTCACATTTTGAAGGTACAGACATACCCCCTCCCTTTAAAAATGTAAGGCATTTTTATAAGAATTAAATGTTAAAAAATGTAAGGTATTTTGAGTTTTCCAATGTGTAATTCTTGCTTTTTTAAAAAAAAAGAACCTCTATTAAATAAATCACATTCTATTTATTTTAGGATGAAACACCCTATTAAATAGAAATGAACATGGGAAGATAAAGTTAATTTAAAGACAATTAACTACTTTATTAGATATGAGATTCAGTTAAAAAAAATCTTAAATTTTTAAACGGATGGAGTATATCATGTACATGGGAGATCATTTGAAGGAAATGAAAGTCGCTGAATTACAGCATGCCTATGTTATTTACTAAACACAATATATACCTCAATAATTAGAAATGGATGGGGTGATCTCCGTGTTCCAAAGCAAAATGCACAAGCTCCAAACGACGAGGTCCGGGTACTTCATCGGCTTCCCAAAGCAGGTGAAAAGAACAACTGTGAAGAGCGACATGATCGTGAGAGTAATGGATACCAGAATTTCGCCCGAGTCTGACAGCTTCAACGACCATGGATTTACTTCACCACCAAGAAAATGGAAAGGCTCTTGCCAAAACATCACTTGCAATAAGTATATATCAATACATTTTTACCATAAAGGTTTGGTTTAAAGCGTTCAAGTCATATCACTCAATATTTGTCTATATATGTCTGCAGTAAAATAATTGGAGCAAAATACTTTCGAGCTAATGGCGTATTTGGAAAAGATGATATTAGATCTCCAATGGATACAAATCAGCTGACATTCTCGCAGCATTTGATGAAGCAATCTTTGATGGCGTCGACATGCTTTCTGTATTACTCAGTTAATCCGAAGAGATATATGTTGACTTGTTTGAGGACGTATGTGCAACTGGAGCTTTCCATGCAATGAAAAGAGGCATTTTTAACGTCAATGGCTGCCAGCAACATTGGTCCTGAGCTTTCCACCATGACTAGTTTTGAGCCCTGGTCACTTTATGTGGTTGCTTCCACTATTGATAGAAAGTTTTTCACCAAGGTTCAATTGGGTAATGGCATGGTTTTCGAGGTACAAAGTTATAATGGCCCTAAATTTTGAAGTAAATAAATTTTTCACTCAATTAATATTTTATTTAATTGCTTTAATTCTATAGCAAATAGGGAGTAGTGGCCTACTAGAATCTATACTAATAACTTACTTGAAGGTTTAGAGTTCGAATTCTATTAAAAAAGTTTAGTTTGGTTTTATTTTAAATTATGAAAAAAATTACCAAATTGCCCGCATCTTTTATGCAATAACAGAAAAACTTTATGCCATTTCTTGTAATTTTCCCAATTTTTTTTTTCATTTTGTTCATGTTTTTTTTTTTGGCTTCTTCTTCTTGTTCATTCGAACAACAGATCAGTAGTGAGAGAGTAAGGAATCACATCCGTTCTTCACAGCTCTTCTCATCTTCCGTCGCATTTCCTTCGACCTTGCTGTTAGCTATGTCCCTCCACACCGTCGCGTTCTGCAGCTGGCGCGGGAGAGCTACCATGACCGAAATCTTGCCTTGCTCGCCACCCCCTATTTCTTTTCTGGTTTTTTCTGCTTCATTGTCGATATGTGGGTCAGCGTGTGCGTTCAGTTTTCAACTTCCCTTCCTCCTCATCTGACGGCCGTCGAGTGTGGTGGTAAGCTCAGTTTATTTTTTTCCCTTCTCTCTCTCTCGGCCGATGGTTGCTGTTCCTTTCTCTTGCTGTCAAAATTTCTGGAAATTTAGATGTTAATTTGTGGTCAATGATGGATGTTATATTATTATGATGCTGCGCTAAAGTTGGGAATGAAATTATATGTTGGACGTTATAGATATTGCTTGGGTACTTGTCCCATGAGTTAGTTATCCATGAATGCTCGTAGATGTTTGAGAAAATACTTGAAAAAATGTTGTTAAATTGTCATGTAATAACTTGAAAAAAATATGTGTAAATATTGGCTTGAGCTATTGGTTAAAATCTTAAGGTGCCAAAATAAGTGAAAAGATTAAATAGGATTATTATTATTATTATTATTATTATTATTATTATTATTATTATTATTATTATTTATTAAATTTAAAGAAAGCATAAGAAGAGTTTATGTGGTCTATTATGATTAATGATTAAGAATGGGCTAAAGGGGGTATGAGGATGGATTGAAATTTGTTAAATAGTTTAATTGACTCAAGTGCACTTGAAATATAATTGATTATGGTATTATTTTTAATATTATTTTGTAAAAAAAAAAGACAAATTGTTGTTGTCTTGAGGGATATGGAGTTGCTTATAAGTTAGTTGTAGTATGTTTTTAAGGTATTTGAACATGAATTTGGTGAAAATAAGACTATTTATTTTTCATATTAGGTTCTAAAGGAATTATAAATACTACTTGATATAAGTTATTGGAGGGCTTATTGAGATTTTGAGGGGTTAATGAGAAATTTAAAGGGTCATCAAAGAGTTTGAAAGTAAATTTTGCTTGCTTATTACAAGATAGATTCGGTTTATGATTGCAGAATGTTTGACCCACTAGTACTTCCATTTTTCCCTATCATGCTTCTATTTTGTTTCTTTCTGGATCAAGTGTTACCGTCAAGTTTTGTGTGCCTGGGAAGCATTAAATTTTCTCTCTTCTTTTTCGTTGCTCTGCTGGTGAATAAATCTCACCTCTTGTTTCCCCTCATTTGATTCTCTTTATTTGTGATTAATAGTTGAGGATCTAAATGTTTATTTTAGGTTTATTGTTGTGCATGACTGAGGCAATAGCTAGAATTTAGTTAAGTTGAAACTTGTATTTAGGATTATATTGTTGATAGATAATTTCACCTATATTTGTGTTGGATTACTGTAAGTGGAAGGAATTAAAGTTAATTTTCTTTAGTTTAAATGGGTTGCGTAGAAAGAATGAGGTTGGAAAATTTAAATATTGATGATAAAAATCTTGAAAAGGAAAAAATTGAACGAAAAGAATCTTAGTATTTTAGTTAGGTATGGGTGCCTCTAAGGTGTTTGATAAAATGTTTCAAAGGGGGAAGTGATATGATTATGATTGTTTGAGTTTTATATTGATATACAAACATAAATGTTGTTTGGAGATATATGTAGAGATAGTGTGGCAAGTCTAATGGAATAAATAATAAAGTCTAGAGGTATGCATATAAGGAGAGGATGGAATCTTTTATGTTTGGTTTGTTTGATAATATGATATATGTTTTTGCATTGAAGCTCATGTTATGTTCTTTCTAAGCAAGATTGATACAAAAATAGAATTTGTCTCTGTTGTGATTGTACTATGTGAAAGAAGTGAACTAAGATTCTCCTTTCTTGATAACTTTTGCAAATATGCAAATAGATTAATATTAAGGAATCCCTTTCTACTTCATAAATGATGGTGATTGTAGAGTTTTATAATAAAATAAAATATATGTATATATAGTATTTGTACTTTTTTACAAAGTTGTGGAGTGAGAATGTTGATAGTGTTGCTTTGAGTATTAGGGAATCTTAGAGTGAAAGTTTCATGAAAGAGGCCTATTTGAAATAAATAGTATTATGTGGGAGCGCACCAGGTAAGTGGATAATGTCCCAATCAATTTATATATTAAAATATTTTCTTTATCAAAATATTGATTTTAACAATTCACAAATATTTATATATATTTCTTTTGATTAGCTACTTTATTAATTAAATTGTTTCATTTCTTGGAGCCATGATTTATACTTTTCAAATTGACAAAAATGCTTTTACAAATTCTAGTAGTCCTTTATTTGATAAAGCCAACTATGAAATTGGTGAACAGTTTATGAAATATTGATTATGAATTTTAATATTTAGAAAGATTGGTATTTTTATATGTTTCATGTGAGTTTAATATTGAGAAGAGAAATTGCATTTCAAAATGATGATTTTCTAGCATATTTGAAAGTGAATTTAGAAAGGAACTTTATATAGAACACTGGTTGCTAACGGCAATTCCGTTAGTCCTTGGCATACCATGGTCAATGACTAGCTAGTTTGATTCTTGTGAGCCTTGTTCTCACGTTTGTTATTCGTGGGTCTTGTACCTGCATTTGTTTTCATGGCTTCAAGCCGCATTTGGTTAGCATTACCTTCGTAAACTGTGTCCACGTTTGTTTCGTGGCTTCGGCTACGTTTGGTTATTTACTCTTGTGGACTGTATGTCCACATTTGTATTCGTGGCATAAGCCATATTTGATTATTTACCCTCATGGGCTGTGTGTCCACGTTTATTTATTATTTTGATAAGTCTCTAAAATTGTGAATTTGATTATTTAGTGATTTTATATTCCATTAGTTTTTATTTAGTAAATTATTTACAAACATTATTTCATTTATGTGTTTTTTGGAAATGAAGTGATAACAACATTTGTTACGATAGTTCAATAGTTTAAGGTTTTATTTAAAATTTTATAGAGCCATTTTATTTTGAAGTTTATTAAATTTTTATTGAAGTTGTTGTCTATTTAACTTACATAATTATTCCAAACCTTCCTTTTCATTCATGTTCAATTATTTATTGTTGGGATGTTATTTACTGGAAAGTATTTTATTTGGTCTCAGATACCATAGCTAACTTTGTAATCTCTGCTGATCTCTGATGGGCTTGTTGCTGAATTGATTAGAAGACCAGTTTTGAGAATATCTTTCTATTCATGTAAAATTCTAAAACCTATGTAGTACCTTTTGGAGATCTGATTTAGAGTGCTCCACATTAACTATAGTTAAAGTCATGATTCTTTTTTTTTTTTGTGTTAATTATTTGCTGCTGAGAAGCAAAGCACCATATTGTTGGATATATGTTGTAAACTTTCTGGTGTAGAGATTTTAGAGGATCCTACCTTTAGGGGAGGTGTTGTAGAAATTTTATTAAATGTTTGATATTTTGATTTATGTGAATTTGTACATATATCTTATGTCGGTCATGTTAAAAATTTTAGGACATGAAATATCTATTCTCTTAAGGATATGTTACTTTCATTCCTCTGTCAAAGTCTTTCTGTCTATCAACTCGCCACATCTGTTATTCAGGGGAGTTTCAATGTCCCTCTCTCTCCTTGTTTGTTTTATGTCACACCCTGAAAATAGAAGGTGACCAGCACAAGTATGAACTATATCACATATCCCCATAAGCCTTAATTTGAATGTTCAATCCATTTCCAAAATGTAATTAGATTTATATTGAAATTTTAACTATCTCAATATTAATCATTATAATAAAAGCTTCAGCATTTTTATAGAAATTTTGACAAAACCTCACCGATAAATAGAATCTCTCAAAAATTTTGCAATACAAGAATGTTCACAAAATATCACATCAATTAGGTGCTTAACTCCTTTTAGTCAGCAAACAGCATATATATATATATATATATATCAAAATAAAACCTTAACTATAATCTATATAGATCATCTAACTATCTTTTCAAAAATAAGTACATGGGCATTTATAATTACATCAAAGAAAGGAATTTCAATCAATTCATAACCCAGCACAGCTAAAAGTCCTCAAGGGTTGGCAGAAGAATTAGTGTCAACTAAGGTATCTGAGACTAATAATAATTTTTCAGTGAATAATGTCCCAACAATAAATAATAGAACATGAATAAAATAAAAAGTTTAAAATAGTTATATAAGTTAAAGAGACAACAATTTTTATAAAAATTGAATAAACTTCATAATAAAATGGCTCTATAAAATTTCAAATAAAATCTTAAATCATTGAATTATCATAGCAAATGATAATATCACTTGATTTCAAAAAAGCACATTAATGAAATAAATATTTATAAATAAATTACTAAATAAAAACCAATGGAATATAAAATCACCAAATATTTGGATTCATAATTATAGGGACTTATTAGAACAATTAACAAACATGGACACAATCCATAAGGGTAAATAACCAAACATAGCTTATGTCACGAAGACAAACGTGAATACACAGTCCATGAGGGTAAGTAACCAAACACAACCAGAGCAGTGAAGATAAACGTGGATGCACAGTCTACGAGGATAAATAACTAAACATAACCTAAGCCACAAAAACAAACGTGAACACATAGTCTACAAGGACAAGTAACCAAACGTAGCTTGAGTTATGAAACAAACGTGAACACACAATATAGGAGGGTAATGCTAACCAAACGTGGCTTAGAGCTATGAAATCAAACGTAGGTATTAGATTCACGAATAACAAACGTGAGAACAGAGCTCACAAAAAATCAAACTAGCTAGTCATTAACCATGGCGCACCAAAGGTTAATGAAACTACTATTAGCAACCAGTGTTATGTATAAAGTTCCCTTCAAATTCATTTTCAAACATGTGAGAAAATCATTACTTTGAAAATAAAATTTTCATTTTCAATTTCAAACTCGCATGAATCATTTTTCCATAGTAATTCAATAATTTCTAGAATGAAATTCCATAATTAAAATCCAAACTTATATTTACTGATTAACTAAAATAATCAATTCTAGTAAAATAATTTCACGAAATGAAATAATTTAATCAACAAAATATCTAATAATCACATTGTTGTTGTAAAAAGAATTTGTATAAAAATGTAATATTTTAATAAAGAAAATTTTATTGAAATATCAGTTGAGACGCTATCTACTTACCTGTAAAGTCTCCAAGTGTATAATTTACTTTCAACTAGTCTTCTAGTATGATATTTGACCTTTAAATTCCTATTACCCAAGTAACACTATTGTTATTCATTTATAAACTTTATTATTCAAGACTTTAATTCAAAATTCCAAAGAGATATCACAAATAAACCTCAATCTCTGCTTTTCTCAAACATTGTATCAACATTTTTGTAAGCATGAACCCTTTAACTAATAAATCTAGGTTCTTTTATCCAAATCTTATCCCAATCATTTTCCATAAAATTTTCAATGTCAATGTATGTTTAAATTTATCAAACTTCTTCTTCAACATAAATCAACTTTAATATTCAAAGAAAATCATCTCCCAACTTCATATTACTCATGGTAGATAAAAAGGAAGGGAAAAATCCATAATCTTAACCAAGAGTTTCTCAACAACCATATATCCTCAAAGAATGTTTTCATAATTAAATTCCTTTGCCACCTTGAACTTAAACTTAGCTGAATAGTGTTTCAGTCAATCATTCCTCCCACCATAATTAATAAAATTTGATCAAGAAATGTATGATCAAACAAAACTCTCCTGAGGGACATTTTATCAAACATCATGCATACATGAATTTTCAAGTTTTAATACTCAATTATTCTCTTCAAATCTCATCCCAAAGTTCTTCCAACAATTCAACTACATCAAGACTCCAATAAATTCAACTCATTCACACAGTCACAGCCATAAAAATAGAGAAAATGATCATTTAAAACATTTTTTATAACAATTTGTCCTCACCCACGCACATATATTCAGCAAAGAGAGACACACACTTAGCAAATTTAATTATCCACTCGAACACTCATGCATAGAATCATCAAGAAGGATAGCTCAAGGCTTCTTACCTTACCCTCAATATTGATAGAGACATGGAAAGAGACAGGACAAAAAGCAGAACAAAGAAGAAATTCTAGAATGACACATGAAATAGAAGGACGAGCAAAGCCAACACAACCAGATCAAGAAGCAAAGGACTTACGAGTAGTACCCCAATGCCAGGATTCAATTTTCACACTCACCTACGGTATGAGCATGGATCATGAGTGGCAAAGATAGACGAAGACGAGAAGAACAGAGGTGGACTTGAACGTTGCAAAGTGGCAACAAGCACCCTCCTTCACCGGTGATAGCTGAAAAAGGAAGAGAAGGACTTCAGCCGTCATAATTTTTGACAACAGAAGAACTAAAAAGCAGCTAAGGAGGCTAAGTAGAAGGCAACATGAAGTAGGGAAGGGGGAGGAACAGTGATTTGGACCTCCTAGCAATGGTGAACAATGAGCTTACTCACAACCACGCTGGTGACGTTGAAGATGGTGCAGAAAGGAAGGAGAATGAGGAGAAAAAATGGAGGATGAAGCTTCTTGATATCTGTCACGCCACAAAAATAGAGAATGACAGGCATGGGTGCGATCTACATCACGCATTCCCGTAAGCCTTAAAATGAAAATTCCTTCCATTTTAAAAATAATTAGATTATATAGAAATTCTAACACTATTAATATTAATTGTCATAACAAGACTTCAACATTTTTTTGTAGAAATTTTGACAGAACCTTCCTTGTAAATACGATCTCCCAAAAGTTCTACAACAAATTTTTTTTTCAAAAAAACAGCATCGATAAGGAGCTTAGCTCCATCCAATCAGCAATAGTATATAGATCAAAATAAAATCCTAACAACAATCTATGTGGAACAACTAATCTTTCTTCTAGATTTAAAATGTATGAGTACTAAAATATTTATATAAAAAAATAATAATACCAAGCAAAATTTCCCACCCAGTATAACTATGTTGCCCTTTTTGAGGTTGGTGGTAGGATCAGCGTCAGCTAACGAATCTGAGACCCAAATAATTTTTTCTTGTGAATATTGTCCCAACAATAAATAATTGATCATGAATAAACAAAAAAGTTCAAAATAATTATGTAACCAAAGAGGCAACTTCTTTCATAAAAATTCCATAAGCTTTGGAATGAAATGGCTCTATAAAATTTAAATAAAATTGTAAATCATTGAACAATCATAAAAATTGTTATTATCACTTGATTTCAAGAAAGCATGTAAATGAAATAAATACTTATAAATAAGTTACTAAGTAAGAACCAGTGAAATATAAAATTACCAAATAATCAAATTATAATTATAGGAACTTATTAGAACAATTAACAAACGTGGACATACAGTCCACGAAGGTAAATAATCCAAACATGGCATATGCCATGAAGATAAATGTGGGCACATAGTCCACGAGGGTTAGTAACCAAACGCAGCTGAAGCTACGAAACAAACGTGGACACACACAGTTCACGAGGGTAATGCTAACCAAACCCGGCTCAAAGCCACGAAATCAAACGTGAGTACAATGCTCACGAATTACCATCCCTCTGTTCCACGTGCATTGGCCATCGCACGGGGCTAGCATCTCCTATAAGCACCCTACTAGCTAGGTGTACCATAGCACACCAAGGGCTAACAGAACAATCGTAGCAACCAGTGTTCTGTATAAAATCCCCTTAAAATTTACTTTCAAACCAATTTCAAACATGCGAGAATATAATCACTATTAAATAAAATTTTCATTTTCAATGTCGAACTCGCATGCATCGTTTTTTATAGCAATTGAATAATTTTCAGAATGAAAACCCATAATTAAAATCCAAACTTGTATTTACTGATAAAATAAAATCATCAAATCTGGTAAAGATAACTTCACAAAAATAAAATACTTTAATCAACAAAATATCCAATAATCACATTGTTGCTGTAAAAAGGATTTGTATAAAAATGTAATATTTTAGTAAAAATTTTATTAGACAATCAGTTGGGACAGTATCCACTTACCTGAAATTTCCAAAACTAAAATTCACCTCTCACCATTAATCAAATTTCTCCTCCTCCAAATATCCTATAAATTATATTAAAATTCTATTCAACCCTTAACCAGTACAATAATTCCTTTTTAACATTCTCACCACTAATCAATTATAATAAATTTGAAACTTTAAACTGAAGTTATATATAAAAAATATTTCTCATCAACATTTTGTCAAGGCACCAAATATGTATCCTTTCCAATCTCCTCATAACAACTCTAGTATTTAAATATTTTCTCAACAAAGTATTGGTCTCCAAGAATTCCAATAATCATATATTATTAATTTCATAATCAAATGTCCTTTGCACCTTTCAAGTTAAATTTATATATTAATAACTTCTAAGCTAACTCTACTTTCCACAAGAATTTATGAAATTTTAAAGTCAAATTCAATTCTTCTAACAAGCATTTTAATAAGCATCTTATAGACACTAATCTCCCATTATCATATCTAACCTCTTCTCTTCCAACTTCATTTTACCAAATTCTTCAACATCAATCATTCCAACCAAGTTAATTTATTCCAAAAATTATGACCATATGAAGATTAGTATCAAGCTTTAAGATGGATTTTCAGCTCAAAATTTGAATTTGTTATTCTCTAAGACATATGAGCAAAAGCCAAACACACCAAAATTCTATAGCTTCAACCATTAAAATGCTCGCACAGAAAATTAGCAAGATGAAAGGTATAAAATTTCAAACATGAATCAGCAACCATAAAGAAGAGAAACAGAAGAAAGCTGATCGAAACCATGGAAGAAAATTCATGCACCAACAGCAGCATCTACATGACACAATTTTTTTAGCATCAGCTCCATCTCTTCATCCATTCACACGTTCATAAATTTTTTTGAGGAAAGAAGATAAGATCAAGTTTCTAATCTGAAAATTCCTACATGCACCAGCAGAGAAAGAAGGAGGTAGCTTCAGGTATGAACAGTAGAGAGGAAGGACTGTCACCATGAAGCAAGAAAATAAACAAATCAGTGATGATAAGACAAGCAAGTGAAAGAAAGAAATCTAGCTCACCCAATCAGTTACGCGCACACGCGCGAAACAGCAAGGAGAAAGGAAGAGAAGTCGAACATACTTGAGGTAGTGACAGAGGAGGAAGAGCGACAATAAAACAAAGGAAGAACTCACAGCCACGGAGGAAGAACCAGTGATAGGCACACCGGTGACGGCAACAGCGACTCATTCGAGCAGCACATGACCGATGATTGAGAAGGTAGGAGGCAGAAGTCGGCGAGAGACAGAGCAAAGATTTGGCATCTGCTCTCTAACTCTCTCTCTGCTCTCCCAGAATGTTCGAAGAAGGCTAGGAAAAAGAAAAAAAATCTGACAAAGATGAGGGCAGATTTGTAATTTCATAAAGTATAAAAATAAAAATAAAACCCTTAGGGGCTGATTAGATTCGAACCTGGGACCCTTGATGGACTGTCTAAATGGTTTTCACTACACTACTCTTCTTGTCAAACTTATCCTAAGAATTAATTAAATTTTATATAAAATTCATAGGTCATTACAATATCTAGATTTCTCTTGATCTCTCTCTGCCTCTAGAAAATCAAAAAGAAAAGACTAAGGAAGAAGAAAATAAAGCTGATGGAGTTGAGGGCACAATGGTAAATTACTAAGGCCAAAAAGAAAAAAATAAAACTCTTTCCTTTGCATCAATAAGAATCGAAACCCATGACCTAATACAGGGGATATCAATGCCACTCCCACTAAACCAACATTTCTTTCTCCTACAATTATTCCAAAAATTAATATGAAATATACTTAAAATATGTCACCATATTAATTTGTTTTCCAAAAATTTTTGCATTACTATAATAATTAAATTTCTAAATTATTATATTTTATGTCTTTAAACATTGAGAACAATGTTTAATTCAATTGTGGGAGAGGGTGTACTTGCTTTTATATTTGTTATTTTGCTTGTCCTTGAGTTTATTTTGTTTTAGGAGTTAGTTGTATATATTTGTACATAGTTTAAAAAAAATGATAATTTTTTTTTTGAAAATTTTGAAAATCTCAAACATTTTATTTTAGTTAGTTTGTTATGGTGTCTTTTTGGTGAATGTGGCTAAGGTTAGATTAGTCTGCACTTGAGAGAATTAAATTTAATTAGAAGTCAGTTCTACCTTCCTAGAATTTTAGTAACTAGGCAATGGATTAAGTTTGGATAATTGACAATAGTTTGTTCAAAAAGCTTGTGAGAATTTTGAGCATAAATGTTCATTTCCTTTAAGAGGGAGTATACTTATTGTGATTCCATCTCTAGAACATGTTTTGAATCTTTATTAAGACTTGTAATAGCCATTTGCATATATAAAAATTGTCAAGGCATTCATTTCCTTAGCTAGTTTGGACAAATAGCGATTCCTTTTCAGATAAATCTATTATTTCACCCATTTGAGCTTGGCTTTATTATTAAAAAAATCATCATAAGCCCTTTTTTTAAGATTTTCTTACTTTTCATCCATTTTTATTCCCATTTACTACTTTGGTTAGTGCTAAGTGTTACATCGATGAAAAAAATGAAGGACTTAGAATTTAGTTGAGGTTTCATAAGTAGTTTAAAAGAAAAAGAAAGAGGAAACAAAGGAAGAGAAGATGAAGAAAGAAGAGAAAAGAATATTGAAAGTTTTTAAGAAATGATGAATAATACAAAAAAAAAATTAAGTAAAACCAATTGTTGATCTTCATTAATACCTCTTGTAAATAGTTGTGGTTTATCCTTCAATTTTCTTGATCCTCATTTAATATGCTTAGCACTAATTAGAGTATGTAATTTTGACTCATTAAATAATTTCATTTCATTATCCTATCTAAAACTTTACAACCTTTCAAAAGTCCTTTTAATTTGTGTGTGCAATGCATAATTTAGTGGAGAATAAGATGAGAAACAAGCCTATGGTAAATGGATTACAATAGGTGGAATTAAGTGAAATATAACCCTCAGACACCTTGAGCGTAGAGTGTAAACACTTGACTAATGAGGGATAATCTATTGAAATTTATCTTTGCTTAATTAAGTGCCTTGCTACTATTAATTTTGGAAGGGAGGAAAGATTTCTAATTAAATTGAATTCTTGAAAGTTTGAATTACATTTGACCTTGAAATATTCACATTTTCTGTTGCCATTTTTGTATAGTTATTTTCTTTTCATTGAGGACAAGCAAACATTCAAGTGTAGGGGTTTCATGACTTCCAATATTTTATTGAATTTATTGGTGTTTTTAATGTGATTGGAAATTATTTGAATTTTTTTAGCAAAAAATATGATTAAGTGGATGAATGCGTGTGAAAATAGGCTTGAAAATATGTTAGAAGTTAGTAGACCAATTCTAGCATTAATTTTGGGTTTTATGCACCTAGTGAGGCCCAATTTAGAGGCCCCAAGAAGAAAATATCAGAGCCTAAGTCAAAGGAATTAAATCTTAAAAGAAAATTTAAACAAGTCATGTTCGTTGCAACGAAAACACGTTTCATTATAGCAAAGCACAATTTTAGTAAAACGCACGGTTTTGATTGTCAATGAACTTTTAGGGCTTCGGAACCTCATTTTCATGCATTCTTCATCTCCAGCAGCTGTAGAACATCCAAGAAGAGTAAAAGGAGCCAAAGAAAGGTTGGAGAAGCTTGGGTTTAGTGGAACATCAAGGGTTTCGCTCAAGGTTGCTCCAATTAAGCTTTTCTTCTCTTTCTTCTCTTTACTTTGCTGTATATATTTTTGATTTTGCTATCATAGAAGCTATGTGTGGCTAATTTTCTCTTAATTTATGGTAGCTATGAACTGATTCTTGAATTAGAGCATGTTTGAACCATTTATTTGAGCTTAATATTAGTTTTGTTTATTCAATCTTGTGCTTATTTGTCTACTTAATGTTTGACCATCATTGAGTGTGAATTTGGAGGTTTAGGTTTTGCCTTAGAAGAGAAAAATCTGAATTAGACCATTAGATTGAGTAATGTGGGATTAGAATTTATTCTAATTTGCTAATAGGATAGGAATATACCTATTGGATCCATATAATCTCATTAGAGTGGATTTATGCATTTTTTTACCTCTTGGGTAATTGTGTTAGGAATAGCATATTAATTCAAGAGAGAGGTGTAATTAATCAGAAGATAATTATTCCTATTAATACTCTAGATTAACAAATTAATATTAAGTGAATTTATTTGGGTAATTACATGCTCTATGAATTGAAGAAGGGATTAACCATCCTAGGTTTCCTTGATTGTTTGTGGTTATTGGAATTTTAATTTTAGTGCATTCATATAATTTCAATCTTTATTTTACAATATCAAATTCAAATTTTGCCTTGCTCAACTTAAATGAAAATGGGAACTTTATTGCCTAATTCGATTAACTTGATTCCTCGTGGGATCAACTTTGATTTGCCACTTACTAATTATAAACCGTACACTTGCGGAAAAACATATTTGTGTGCATCAATGCTACTCACTAGAAATTTCTTTGATCTATGATATTTTAGCTAACATTGTACCTCCTACTGATTATTGAGGGGCTCTATTGCTTTTTGGAATAATGGAAGATGTAAATATACATTGTATTATGCAAAGTATAACTTAGTGTTTTACGTATACTATAGCTAGGTCTTAGTTTTATTTTGTTGATATGTAATGGTGTAAAGCTAGTTTTCTTTGCTGGATTGGCTAATAGTTTTTGTTATTGTAGAAATTTTTGGAGGTTTAAATTATAAGGGAGACTGCAAAAATTTCTACAAAATATTTGAGATTTTAAGAATTTCATAAGTACATATAAATTATTTATTGACATTTTAACTTAATCTCTAATTAATTAAGGCTCTTGAAATGTGAGTTTATCTCATATTCCATGTCTGTTATATCATTAGTGCCACAGTGTGACAATACTAATCACTTTCTTCATCAACGCTTTTTATAACCAATTCAATGAGAATGATTATAACTTGCTTCCTCCACTTTACATGCAGGGAATCTCCATGAACAACTTTATTCTTCAAAATAAAACTTACCCGTTGATTTACTCCGGAGAAACACCAATATCAATAGCGAATTTGGCACTAACATATCAAGGTGTTCTTGTCATAATTATTATAAGACAATTACTGTTACTATTACTATAATTATATCACAAAATTTGTTGAAGAAATGAAAGAAATGATCCAATCATAATGGTATTTTCTAAATAACTAACTATTGGATATAGGGCTTGTATTGAAAACTCCCTTGACGAAGCGATGGTGAAGGGAAAAATCGTTTTGTGTGTGATGGGTATTCACCCGATCCAATGGGAGTAGCGTCTGGAACAGCTGGGATTGTGGTTCCAGCCATTTCCTCAAAAGATTGGGCATCTTGGTTCACTCTTGCTCTTCCTCTCGCTATGCTTACTCAAACGATGGGGCAAACATTTTCTCTTACTTGAATTCTACTAGGTATAGAGCTTCAGACATCATATATATACGGTTTCCTTATTAGTACTAATTATTAATCCTTCTTATTCTATGACCTGCCAAAATTCTGCAGCAATCCAACTGCTACTATGCACAAGAGTAATGAAGGCAAAGATTCTTTGTCCCCTTATGTGTCTTCCTTTTCTTCAAGGGATCCATAGCTAGTTATAGAAATTTTTCCGCCAGCCTTGCACAAGCCAAAAAGTGAAATGATTTTGTTTATGCTTTTGTGTGCAGCCTGATATCGCTTCTCCAGGAATAGATATCATAGCCGCAAGGTCTCCCATTACCCCTATTTCAGAAGTGAAGGAGACAAAAGACTATCAAACTTCAATATAATATCAGGAACTTCCATGGCTTGCCCTCATGCTACTGCAACAGTCGCCTATGTCAAGTCATTTCATCTCAAATGGTCTTCGGCAGCAATCAAGTCCGCCTTAATGACCACCGATAATTAATTGATCCACCAATATCAACTTTACAAAGCTGTCATAAAGCTCTTGTTTTTCTTATGTTTACATGCATGCTCCCCTCTTGTTTCCAAGGACATCTATTCTGACTAATGACTATTCACATATTGTAGCCAGACCCACACTAATGAGTTCCGCTCTCAATCCGGAAGCTGAATTTGCATATGGAGCTGGACAAATCAATCCCGTTAAGGCTGTGGCTCCTGGTTTGGTATATGATATCAGTGAATCAGATTACGCGAGGTTCTTGTGTGGACAAGGTTATAATATGACGAGCCTAAGAAGCATTATTGATGATGGCGTCAGCTGTAAGAAAACTAAGAATGAAACAATATGGGACCTAAATCTACCATCTTTTGCTCTTAAGAGAAGCATCACAAAATCTTTCAGCAGTGTGTTTCATATAACTGCGGTGAATGTTGGGGCAGCTGGATCTATATACAAGGATAATGTGATTGCTCCTCCATCCTTGTTATCTATTCAAGTGATACCAAATGTTTTGTCGTTCTCGTCTATGGGTGAGAAGAAGTCGTTTACAGTAACAGTTGATGGAACTATAAATGTGGGAACACTGTTTGCTTCTTTGATTTGGGATGATGGAAATTTCCAAGTGAGGAGCTCCATTGTGGTTTACAGTACTCAGTGAGTGCTTACATGGATAATCAGTCTCGAACAAACAAGTTAATTCTTTCTTTTAGTTTTCTTCAAATATGCTGAATAACTCGATAAAAGTCTAGTGAATAAATTTTACACACACAATGTATATTTTCTTTAATCTGTCATTGTTTATTCTCCTATGTAAAACAAAAAAGTTTTTGAATTGTTTGATAGCTTGATGGCTGATGATTATAATGTGGTGCTATAAGGTTCTCCTCAGGTGTTTTCCATGTACAAGTAAGTATGCTTAACTTATCATAATTCATAAATAATTTCATTCTATATTTTGTCTTAATTAATCGTGACCATTTCTCTTGAAGAACATTTTGCATCACAAGTCACCACCTAAGTTATGGGCCATGGAGAAGGAAAAGAAAAGATACTATGAGAAAACTTGCAATTCGTTATATTCTTTTGAACTTAAGAGATGATATAAGGAACATAAATTAATAATGTTGTGTCCTAATTTGGGCTCAAATTTATGGATTCTTTTGTTTGCTACTTAAATCCTAACATAATAATGAAATCCATTCATATTATTAATATTTTTTATATCTATGTTGTGGTTTTTAGAATTGGAGTGTTTTAATTAATAAAGTAGCTAGAACTTCTATGTCAAATAGCTAGGTTCAAGCAAATGTTGGTAACCTTAAACAAGCCTGAGACTAGCGTTGATAAGGTTCGGGTAAGCTTTGCAAATTTTAGGCAAGCTCGTGACAAGTTTGGGCAATCTTAGGGAAACCTGTGACAAGTATTAGAAAGGATTAGGCACGTGTTAGGAACCACTTGGACAAACTTGTGAGAAGTTTGGGCAACTTTGGACAAGCCACAGCTACGTACTTGTGTAATAAAGCCAGTGATAAATGAATTATATTATTGAGCTAGCCCGTACAAATTCAATTTGCTGGTAATAAAAAAACGATTGATTATTTGCATTGGGTGCTAAAAGAAATCAAACATTGAAGCAAATGAATAAGAAGGAATTGAAGCAATATGTACACTATTACAAAAAAGACATACAATGACAGCTATTTTTGCCCATAAATGACTGTCATTTATTATTCTATTGTTTAAAGTCCCCTTTATATGATGATTATATCCCATAATATATTTCCTGAATACACGACGGTTAAATACCCATCATTTAAAAGTTACTGTTTTGACCTTTCTGTTGGTTACCAAAGAAAAGATGACAGGTACTGCAAATACCCATTACAAAACCCACCATTTTTCCTTTGGCTATCTAAAAATTGTCTCTCACTTTCTTACTTGTTCTTCACCGATTATTTAATGCTTTTCTCTTAAGCTTCACTTGAACATATGGAAGTTATTAAAGGGGCTATGGAGTTGTTCTACAATTCTTTAGGCAACGGAATTAACTTGGCCAAGTCCAAACTGTTCGTCTCTTCAAATGTTAGTTTCCATGGAGCTATGGGGTTTAGCAAAATTTCGGGTATGGGTTTAACCCCGGATCTCGGGAAATATCTTGGTGTGCTCCACTTCCATAAATGCGTGACTAAAGCAATGTTCGCTCCCCTAGTTACAAAGGTCTATCAAAAACTCTCAGGGTGGAAAGGGTGTTATCTCAATATGGCTGGCAGGTCTATTCTTATCAAATATGTTATCTTAACAATGCCTAGTTATGCTATGCATGCAATTGTTGCCCAAAGGAATTCAGGATTAGATTGAGAAGTTGAGTCGCTCTTTTATGTGGAACGAGCATTTGATCAGAAGAAACTTCATTTGATTTGATCTTGGGATACTACTATAAAGTCAAAGGATAGGGGTGGTCTAGGTTTCAAGGATCTTAGGAAGCAGAATGAGGCTTCCATACTCAAGCTCTGTTGGGGATCGTTACCAAACCACGACCTTTTGAGTTAAATTCCTGCGTGCAAAATATGGTTGTGGTGACTCTGACATCCCTAATGTATACCCCAAGAAGAGAATGTCACAGATTTGGAGAAGTATTGTAAGGTTACCCTTATTAATCTGAAACTTAACCATTATCACTAAAGTAATCATGGGACAAACCCCAAATAGGTTACCCAATTATGGTTAAGCACTTTCAAGCAATTTACCAAATCTGGATATATTTATTTTCAAATTTTGGATCTCAAGTTTTCATGATTATAAAAGGCTTAAATGTGGTTCTAATAAGTTCACACCATAATAGAAATAAGTGCAGAAGTATGGGATACCACCTGTTGTTTCAAATTACTGAAAATAGCTGAAAAACCAACAAGGTCAAAAATGAGTGACGTGCCGCAGCGCGATGCCCTTGTGTAATTTTGGAAGGATGAGAAATCAGAATTAATCCCGACCTTGGTTGCAAATTGGTTCCTTTAAATAAGACTAAGAGTATGAACATTGTTAATATTAAAAAACTATGTGTCACACCTTATACTGAGGGTATGATCGGCATAGAATATGAGATAGACTCACATTCCTTAAACTTTAATTTGCCAAAAAATTAATTTGAGATAATGACGAATAATTTGTGTCTAAATTAAAATTTATAAAGTCTTAACCATTTTGTAGAAATTTTGTTAAAGTCTCCCTTGTAATTGAAACTTCCCGAAATTTTTACAATAACAAAACCTGTAAGCCAAATTAGAAAGGAGCTTGGCTCCACAATAGTAGATTTCACAATAATAAAAATAAGATTGAGATCTAACTACTGTATACGTAGAGCACCAACTATCATTGTATAATATAATGAATATTTACATTAAAATAAATGATTGAGGCATGCTTCCATTATGCAAAAAGCAATAGAGCCCCTTAATGATCAGCAGGAGGTGCATGGTTAACTATATTATTTGAGACCAAAGAAATTTTTCAATGAATAGCACTCCAATAAAAATTATTAATAAAACATGTTAAAGCAATAATTAATAAAATTTAGTTCACAACAAATCAAGGGAATATTAAAACTCATATTTTAACTAACAATAAATGACAAAGTTGCTCAACAATATAACCATGAAATAAACCAATAATTTTGGATTTTTATAGCTTATTAAGAATCATATAACTCATAAAAATATATATAAAAAAGGAATTCAAATAATGATATAATAAAAAAATGTTTGTGAGTAACTAATATAAAACGATAAATTTTTAAAACTAATCTAGGAGGAAATTTACTATACAAAATCATATATGATCAAACAATAGTTTGTTTGATAAAATAAATTTAAAAATAATAAGTTCCAAAAATTCACTTTTAGTGAAACTTTATCAGAACGATTAACAATCATGGACACACAGTCCACGAGGATAAGTAACCAACAAGCGTGGCTTAAAGCCACAAAATAATCAAACATAATTAGAAGCCACAAAACAAGTGCAGGCACAAGGCCCACGAAACAAACATGAGTGCAATGCTTATGAATATCCATCCCTCTATTCCACGTGCGTTGGCTTGTGTATGGGGCTAGCACCTTATACAAGTACCCTACTAGTTATATGCACCATGGCGAGCTAAGGGCTAATGGAACTGTCGGTAGCATCCAGCATTCTGAACTCAGTCCCTCTAATTAAACCAAGTGTGCATAGGGTTGAAACATTTATTGAAAATCATTCCTTTCAAAAATATAATATTCAACTATCAAATGTTCTTTTCATTATTCTCCATGCACGAATTACTGTATTAATAACTGTCATATAAATTATAAAATTTAAACAATAGAAATGTTTAGAATAAATAATTGTTCAAAAATATACCGAATCCAAATATTCCTTAAAAATAGCATAATTATTAATGAAAATAAAGCGGATTATGTAATGAACTAGTTAATATAAAAGTGAGGTAAGTAAGAAGAATTATACAAATCATAAAAAATAGAATTAACAAGAATATTTATACAATTTATGAAGGAATAATATAAAAATTTAAATAAAGAAATTTTATAAACACTCAGCAAGAAATTATTTGAAATATTACCCACTCACTTGAAAGTTCTCCAAAAATTCTAAAGCTTGCTCATTTTAACTTTTCACTTTTATTCTAATAATACCCTTAATTTCTTGACAAATAAATCATAATTCTAGAATCATTTATCAAATGATTTTCCAAGCACTTAATGAGCATTTAAATTCAATCTATATAATATTAAAGATAATATTCTAACCAATTATGTTCCAAGTACACTTGAGTTAGTTAAATCATTTATAAATTTTAATTTATTCTTGTACTTCCTTGTACCATATTCTCAATTATAAATAATAATAAATCATATCAACCATTCTTAAGCTTCCTCTAGACTTTAAAAAAAAATGATACAAGCATTCTATAAAATTCTATCTCCCTTTTTTGTATTTTAAAAATTTTAATTCATAACTTGAGCCAAAATTTACATATACTTCTTCAAACTATAATATGAAACTTAACAATATTTTATCTACCAAATCCTTCTTTCATACAACTTTACAAATACGAGTGCACTTATCATTGGCAAAATTATGAGATGAGCAACCAAATAATTTCAATAACTTCCAAGCTTTTACTTTCATTAATCAAATTCTGTTCAGCATTATAGTGGAATAACGTCCAACATGAACCAAAACCACACATCCAATTCACTCTAAAACTTCATGACAGCAACAATAAGGATTAGAATGTCATAATTCAACAAGAGAGGGGAAAAGATCACTTGGTGCTGCTATAAAAACCAAAGAGGAAGGAAAAATAGCAAATCACCTATGTGGCTTGTGTTAAAGAAGGAGAAGAGAAGAGCTTTTGGTCTTCTACACGAACAAAAGGAGAAAAAAAAAACTAGAGATTTCAACCAGCCAAAGAAAATAATCAAGCTACCCTACTCAAACACATGAAATTTTCAGCAGCTAAGGAGAAAGAAAAGAGAAAGGCTGAACACGCGTACACACCTCTTCAGTCACGAAATAGAGCGGCAACAGGGAAGGAAATTCAACCTCTCAGCTGTGCAAGAACGGATGAGAAACAAAGGGATAAGGAAAGGATGGGTTTCTAGTGGTGCGGAAACCACCACACACCCGGCGAGGCTGGAACCAATGTGACAGGGAAGAAGAAAGACAAAGAACGCACGCCTCTCTCTCACTCACTCTGTTTTGCGTTTTCACCGACATGGAAGAAGAAAGAATATAGGACATACAAGTAGGTGGGAAAATTACAAGGAAAAACCCCATCTGATTTTTTTTTATTTATCACTATTATTATTATTATTATTATTATTATTATTATTATTATTATTATTATTATATGAGGTTAGGCTACTATACTCCCCGTTTGGCATAATGGAGAAGTTTTTGATGGAATTAAAATCAAAATCAGAATTAGAATTAGAATTGAAATTGGAATTAGAATTAAAATCGGAATAGAATTGGGTTATAAAAGTTTATTTAGTATAAAGATGGAATACTGATATAATTTTAATAATTATATGTATTTTAAATAAGAAAATACCAAAATGCCATTGACTTCAAAAATTAAAAAGAAAATCACAACTCAGGATCGCAACTCGGCTACAATGCTTTCTTCTTCTTCTTCTTTTTCTAGAAGTGTATTGAAGCTTGCATGTATATTGAAGCTTAGCGAGATGAGAGCAAGAATTCCTTAAAAATACCAATAACAATGCAACAGCAACGCATAGCATCAATAGCAACAACGCAAACCAACTTCACCAAGCTAGAACATCGATGACGACGAGAGTCGAACGGCCACAAAGTTCATAACCAAAACCTAAGTAGCCATGACACGGCCGAGCTGGGAAGCAATGGTCGACATCCTTGAGGCCATTCACTGATGCTTCCTATCAGTGATGAATACTAAAAAAATGGTGGCTAGGGGAGACTAGTGGAAGTCGGAGGAAGGGGGTGCTTTCAATGCCATTGTTCGTCGTTACTGAAAAGGTTCCTGTTGCAATCATCAATTAGCCTTTATGTTGGCTAGAAGGGTTAGGGAGAGAAGAGGGGTCAAATGGAGGAAGGGGGTAAAATAGAGAGAAGGGGCGTTGGAATCAGATTCTATGAGGAGTATGATGGAATTGAGTTTTGCCAATTTTGGCTGAATCAAAATTCTTTAAAATCATGAATGCAACATACCAAACGAGCATGATCATGGATTCCATTTCCATTTCCCTTTCTTTTTTCTTAATTCCAACCTACCAAACATGCCCTGCCCTTAGTACTTCTCCATGCAAAAATAAACTAACCTTCGACTTAAATAAGATTCAAACTCTAGTTCTCCACATTAGGCCAATACTCCTCATGTGTTATAACTAAAATAATTAAATAAAATCTCAATAAGGAAGAAAAATCATTTAATTTAAATTTTTGGGTCATTACACTATGTTAGGAAAGCTACCCCTATATAGGTTCAACAATAATTTAATATAAATTTTTATGAGAGATGCTACAATATGATGTATACCAAATAATTGTTAAGAAGTCTCTCAATAAAATAAAATATACGCAAATATGATCACAGAAGACAATAGTTAATTACATGCAAAATTGTTGACATTTTATTATGAAAAAAATTGAAACTCAAATTTTCAAGTTAAAAAATTATATTCATGAAACAATAAAAATTATACATTTAATATTCCTTATAACTTCATTTAAGATTCAATTTTTTTAATAAAATTAATTTTTTAATTAAATGATTTCATTTAATCCCTAGATAAAAAAATCGAGTGAAACATTATAAAGGCCAAAACAATATATTATTCAAAAGAAGTTCATTTTTGAAATTATGGAAAAAGACTTTAGTACTAAAAGTTTAAGATACCAAAAAAAGTAACCAATATGGGATATGTATCTAAGCACACATCCCTTAGGCCTAATTCAAGAAATGTTCCATTTTAAAATACTTTTCCTTTAAATAAAGCCTTAATATTTTTGTCGAAATTCTAATAGGATCTCCCTGAGAATAGGATTTCTCCAAAATTTTTATCGTGCAAAATTTTTAAAGAAATATTATATCATCTAGGAGCTCAACTCCTTCCAACCAGCAAATGAAATATTACAAAATAAAGACCCTAACCATAGCCTATGTGGAACACCAATAAAATTATTTATAGAAGTACAATATATAAATTAAAATTTTACATCAAAAATAGAGATTAACCAAAATGATGTCTAAACTTAAATCCAGTAGCAAAATCCCTTGAATGATCTGACAGAGGTACATGCTATCTGAGACCAAAAATATTTTCCATTGAATAACATCCCAACCATAACATTTTGCAACATTAAAGTGAATAAAATATAATAGTTACATAAATTAAAGAGAAAGTAATTCAATGTAAATGAATTTGTAAGCTCTGAATAAAAGTTCTATATAACTTCAATATTAAGAAACTTTAAATTTATAACGACAAAGCAGATTTAACATTTGACCTTGATAAGTCAAAATAATTATACATAAATGAAAATACTAACATTTGCTAATTACTATAATTTGCAAACGCATGCAATTGGAAACCCTTTTTTTGACAAAAAAAAGTTTAGGTAGCTAGATAATTTTCATTATTTATTAGCTTGCAATGTTATTTCAAGTTGGTAGCATCAAATTATACCTTTATATGTATATACTTTACAAAATAGAATGTTTTTGAAAAGAATAAAGTCATGGCATTCTAAATTGTATTCTAAATCAAAGGTAAAATTATTAATTATATGTATGTTTTAAAATGGATAGTAAAGCTTGAATATTTAGAATGGTAATATGGTGACTTAATAATGATTGTGGAAAATTGCATATGCAAGATTCAATGGTGATTAGTGGTGCATGTTTAGTATAGTTAGGAGTTCGCCCTAATAGAGATAATAGTAATCACAATCCATATGGTATTGTTGACACCTTGGGAAGCAAGGTGCATCTTGTACTCTTCTTAGTGCATAAATGAGTACAGTGTTGGAATAACAACACCCTGATCACTTGTAATAGAGAGAACTTGTAGTCCTTGAAGTGGATTAGAATGCCTTTGGCTAGGTATTTCTACCATAGAAGGTGAGCTTGAACTTGACATGCTGTTTAGTCTAATTGGTAGCCTACAGGTTTAGTTGGGAGTTCTAGAGGTTTGCATGGATAAGATTATGCATGATATTATGGTGATTTGTTATTGCTTTACCAACATCTTTTAATTATCTATTTCTGAAACTTGTTTGTGATTTCGCATGTTAATCACTAGTATAGATTATTTTGATTACTAGAATGTTTATCTCACCTCGTAGTTACTATTTTATAGGTTTTGAGATGGGTAAATGACAAGGGAAAGAACTAGGAAATGAATAGCTACTCAACTATATATGTATATATGTTCAAAGCCTATATTGGATATAATATTATGTTTTTAGTTGGTCAATTAGGTGTATAGTAGTCTATTGAACTTGGTTCGAGCATCAAGTTGAGTTGATGGTATAAGGTTTGTGTTTTGAGCACTTAGATGCACCAAATTTATCTTAAAATATGATTTTTCGCAATTTTGTTCCAAAACTCACATATGACATCATATCATAATAGAACTTATACCGTTAGCTAGATTATTAAATAAGTTTCTTGCAAATGCTTGAATCACTCTAATAGGACATTGGATGTAAAAATGGTGCAAATCATAAGTTTGCTCTAAAAAGCTATCATGATACTATCTTGCTGTTATGACAAGACATGTGCTTTGTGACGTAAGGAGCAAAAGCACAGTGCATGACAGAGAGGGGAGAGTGCCCTATTTGTGCCACAAGTGGCGGCATATGGACCACATGTTGCAGCATCTGTGCCTGAATGTGCTTAATGACATTTTTTGCCTTGTTATCCTAAGGTTTGTTTCTTTACATGTTCCATGCTTCCTAAATTGTTTTAAATTACTTGGTTTGAGCTCAAATTACATATTTCAAATGATTTTTGAGATCCCAAAGGTTTTCATTTGTATTTAAAATGTTTAAGCAACCTAACCCTTATATGATTGTGAAAGGCTTTGGAGGGATTAATGACTCCTACTTATTGTTGTATGTGATTGAGTGGTGATTTTGGTAATGTCAAGGAGAATATTACACAATCATTGTCACTAATAGGATAAATTATTATAGAACTTAAGAGTTTAATAACCTCTTTTTTCACCATGTCAAGTATTAGAGGGTTCAACCTCCTTTGTGGTTTTGACCAAAAAAAAAAAAACCTCCTTTGTGGTTGCCTTATTGGCTTTGCATTTTCATCAAGCATGATTCTATGAGTGCATGCATGCATGCGAAATAATCCCTAGAATATCCCCAATATCTAACCAATTGCCTTAATATTTTTCCTAACAACATCAAGAAACAATGACTCTTCAATAGGAGTAAAAGAAGAAGAAATAATAATTGGAAGTTTATTACCATCTTTCAAGAAAGAGTATTTCAAATGTGAAAACAGTGGCTTGAGATCCAATTGAGGGAACTTCTTCACTTGAATTTTCTTAGATAAATAATCCTCCATAGTAGTCCTCTCAACCAAAGTACTCTTAGAATTTCCAGCATTCTGTTACTTTGCATCTTCTCGAATTTGTGTTTGTTTTCCACATGTACAGCCATGGTTTTGTCCTCTTCTTCCCCTGTTTCAACAATTAGCAAACTGCTTTCCAATGGTGGAGAGGGATCAGATGCAAAATAACAAAAAAAAAAATGATTCAAATCCTCACAAAAAAATGGTCATTTGAATTTTATCCAGATTTCTGGAGTTTTTGGAAGTGAAATTGTGAGTTTTGCATGGGATAAACCCCATGTTCAAATCTTCTAAATTTTTTATACGCTCCAAATAAGATGTATAAGAATGCTCTGTAAAAAAATCATTTCCAAATTCGTTCTCAATTGTTCCCAAAAATTCACACAATCCAATCGGCAATTCTGGAGAGTTAGAATTTTTCCCAATTGACTATGTAAGACTCTAACAATCTTTTAAAAGGTTAAAGGGATAATTCGAGGAAATGCCAAAAGCAAGAAATACATTTAAGATACTGAAGAAAATTTAGAGACAAAAAAACAAGTAATTTGGACAGGCAGAGAGTAAGAAATGCTCAACCAAAATTGATTCAAGATTCTGGACTTCTCTAGCAAGACTTTCTAGACCTTAAGCTTGTAAAATTTGTGCAAAGCAATTCTCATGTCCAAAAATTGAAAAACCACTCTTGAATGAAAACTAAGACATGTAGCTTTAATTTGAGTATGAACCAACTCGAAATTCCTCTTGAGTTATTCCCATATTAACTTTGAATTCAGCTAATACTAGGACCCAACTCACTTAAACTTTTCCCATTAAAAAAATATGCAAATTGGTCACTCTCACAAGTGCACAAGATTAATGTAGTAATAATCTCTCAGTATTCCAAAAGTCGAACCCAGAAGAAGATAGTGATCTTTTTTACTTATAAAACAAATGAGAGTTTTAAAAAGAATTTAACAACTAATTAAATAATGAAAATAAACAAGTGATTAACGATGAACATGATAAACCAACCAATCAGATAAGGGCCAGGAATCAAGATTCATCTATCAGGATGGATTATTCTAATTCAGTTAATTATCTTCCCTCATTTATAGTAACAATCATTTCTAATGTGTCCTAATTATCTTCCAATAAATTAGGATGTATTTAATTAGAGTTAAATCTAGCTATTAATAAATTCTTCTCTCTAACTAAACCATTGAGCTACACTTTAAGCCACAACATGTTCTTAAATTGTTCCTAATCTAATCATCTATGTCTATCTCTTTAGGTCTAGTTAAGTTCTTTCCTTTCAAGTCATCAAACTACCCATGAACATATTATATAGCATTCGTCCATGAGAAAAAAAAACAATTAAATTGAGAGAGATAAATGTAAATAAAACATAAATTCTCATAGATAAAAATTAATGTTCAATAATAAATAACTGAAACTAAATAAAGAACAAAATTCACCCTAATCTGGCTACTTCCTACCTTGATTGGAAGTTTAGTAGGAACTCATAAAGTCAAAACTACAATCCCAAATAAAAGACATAAAAATAATATAAAGAAGAAAGAAGAGAGAAAGCTCCTAGCTTGAAAGACTCTTCTAGACTGTGTAATATGCCTCCTAGTCTTCAGATATGAGATTAGATGTTTTGAGAGGATTTTGGGAGGTTTATTTACAATAAATTCAACCCCATTAGAATCTGTCCACATCATGCCTTATCTTATTAGATATGCTGATATATATTTTAAAATAATTTGAAATATTAATTTTTTCTCTCTTTTTATTTTGTTTGCGTGTGGTCGAGCTTAGTTTTGCCATATCCACACGTAGAAAAAATTTCATCCGTGAGCAGATGAAATGTACACAAACTCGTTCATGATCGGATGAACTGAATACATGCAGAATCACTTGTGTGAGATACATCCACGAGAGGAGACAGCCTTAACAAGATTCCGCAACCGGTTGAACTCTTTTTGGCCTTATTCTTTGGTCATTAACTCTAGGCTTCATGTTTTAAGGCCTTTTTCATGCTATTTTATCTCATTTTCCTGAAAATGCATCAAAATCTTCAAGTGAGGTATTTTATTTCATTTTATCTTCAAATTACACATTAATTAGTCAAAATAAGCATATAAATTTTATATAAATCTATGTAAAATATCCCCTTATTACAAATCATTAGATTTATAATTGTAACTAGGTGGAGGGCCACATTATTCTCCAAGATATCCATATTGTCGCTACCTAAGGAATCACATGCATAGCCATGAAATCTTCACTAGAATTAACTCTGAGACCCTTAAGCTGCACGTGCTGACACCATGAATATCATGTGGCTCAGGGGAACTCAACTTTTTTATCCATTCTTGTCTCATGATTGATCACATTATTTTAGGGTGTAATTTTTTTGCCCTTGCTCTTATAAATTAGCATATGACCCTTTCAACCTTTTTATTTCTTTTTTGATTTTTTTTTAATTTGAGGGACCGGACAAGTACTAAAGCTTGAAATTATTACAAGCAAAATTGAACCCGTAACCTTCCACTTACATAGAAATTAAACTTACATGCTATTAGGTTACAAGATCATTGAGCCTTATTCACATTGTCAGGTACGCCATAATGCTACGCCAGCAATATCCTCCTTAGAATATATTTGCCAAGACATCAAAACATGAGCCATTCCCACCATTACCTCTAACAACACAATTTACATCCTTTTTTTTTCTTGTCCTTTGTGGTTTTTACACTTTTTATTATTTAAATCATAAAATATTAAAATTACAAAATTTTATTGAATTTTAATTTCTTTGAAAAATAATAAAAAATATAAAAATCTGTCATTTTTTAGATTCAAGATAACAGAAATACAGAATATCTCTTATGTTATGTAGAAATCAACGATTAAAAAAAATTCAAAACTTAGGGCATTATAAAGGACATTAGAAGGAGTGACATAAAAGGCCCCAAGCCCCTTGATTGTATAGAAAATAATTCTTCATTTTGCACAAATTTCAGTTTCAAAAATAAAGTTTTAATTTGAAACCCAGAAGTAGCTCTACATCTGAAAATTTTGAAATCTATGTTCCACTGATCCATGTGAAATGGAATTACAACACGTCAAAAAGAATTATTAAATTCTGGAATATATTTTTGTTATATGATTTTGGCTATTTCAGGAATAAATCATTAGAATAAGCTCTCGGTGGGTTCGAAATTTTAATGCACAAAAAGGTTTAAGTTTTTTTATTTAAAATATGTGTTATCGCTGGCTCTTATAAATTTTTAATGTTTGATAATTTTTTGGCTACTAGAATACTTATTTAAAATTTCTTTATACTCAAGGAAGCTTTCACAATTAAAATTTCATATTTATATTCCTAAAATGGAAGCATTTGCTCTTCACATTTCTTGAGGGGAATTTTTTGCAGCGCTTGAAATTTTTTTAATGTGAAATTTAATGACCTGAAGAACATAAATCGACTTTTAATCATGTTTGAAACTCAACATTTCAATCTCAAGTGATTAGTAGTGAATTTTTTTTATCGAAAAATATGGCTTTTGGCTATTTTTTGTTTGGTTGTCTTTGGTATCCATATTATATTAATAAATGATTTTATACTTTTAAAATCATTTATTTACTTCTTCTCATTTATATACTTTTCTTTTCACAATTCTTTCACTGTACTTTCTAGATCATAATATAAGTCGTTGTTAACTAATTTAAGTATCTAAAAAGTTGGTTAAGATCTTATTTTTTAAAAAATGTTCACATCCTTTCAATCTTGCCCTATAGTATAATAAATATAACATTTGAATTATTCAAAATATCATCATTAATTACTCAACAAAATAAGGGTGTAATTGAACAAACTGTCTAACAGCTCAATGCCCTATATTTTGAATCGAGCAAAGTTTTTAGAGAATAACTAATTATATTGTGGTTCTAAGAAAGTACTTATTTCCGAAATATTACATGAGTAGTATGTAAAAAGGTCTCATTCTTTGAATATGGATCAGATTCTCTGTAACTTTTATTTTAACTTTTTTTGTTTATGACTCTTTATTAATGAAAAAAGACACAAAGCAAGTTTATTTTAAAGGCCATATATAGTCTTTATCACCTGGCATTTCAATATTTCAATATCTTCAATTGTCATTAATGTCTTTCCAAGATTTATAATTATGATTTTCTCTTAATGCAATCTTTTAGTCTTTTAATGTCGTTCCCCCTCGCTTATAAACATTGTGAAATAATTAATCACAATTAATTAATAGAAAATCTATCAATAGCCAATAATAGTTGAAATTGAATAAAGTGAATTTATTATCCTTTAATAAATAAATCAAAAGTTGGAATATTGTAATTGTAAATATAAAAACTTATGTTAGAAAAGCTACCTATTCATGCTCAATAGTAACATAATATGAATTGATCAACAATGTACATTTATGCGACAGGTTACAATATTATATACCAAATAATTGTTGAACAAAATCTATGAATAAAATACATTGTTTGTTTAAATAAATAACATGCATAAATGATAACATTTTATTATAGACATTACAAATAAAATTATAACTCAAGATTTTTCAAGTTAAAAAACTATATTGAAACAAAAAAAAATTTACATTTAGTCCTTATAATTTAATTAAAGATTCAATTTGTTTTTTACATTTAAAATTTTAATTAAATATTTATACATTATAAATTGTTTAACATAGTCCATTTTGATATTACTATTCTTCGTTATATTTTATTGGTATAACATCGTGTGTGTGTGTGTTATCATAATACATTTAATATGTTTAATGATGAAAGTTCAAAAAATATAAATTAAACAATATATGTCATATTTATGGCAAAATGTTTACTAAAATATAATATTAAAATTGGATTAAAATTTATTTTATCTATAAATATGTAAGTAAAGTTTTTAAAATTTTAAGTGTCAATTTAAAAATCGAGTGAAATTAAAAATATGGAAAAAATATACTCTTTAAAAGAATTTAAATTTTGAAATTATTGAAAAAAAGAGTTTAGGGCTGAAAGTTTAAGCTACTTGGGAAAAATAACAATTTAGAAATCTAAAAGTTATTTTCCCGGAAATCCTCCAAAGTAATTCTAAAAGTTATTTTTGATTATCAATTCTTAACTCTGACGTTTTTTTTTTTTTTTAATCTGCAACTCTAACGTTTTATTACTCAATGAAATTAGGTGCTTTACATTTACATATTAAGTTTATTGTTTTTAGTTTTATCCGTCGATGTAGGCTCAGATAAAGCCTATAAATAGAAAACATAATGGGAGAGATAGAATCGAGTACGAAGGAAATTAAATGGCCTCTCCCAAGAAATATTGTTGCTTCCTCTTTGCTTCTGTTTTAGCTATCAGCATCTTCTTCAACAATGGGATCGCCATTGAAGAAGAAACAAAGGCCACAGAAACCGAATCATGGCTCACCGTTTCTCTCTCCTCTCTCTTGCCATCACAAACTTGCACACCTTTTACTGGTTCTATATCATCTCTCTCTCTCCCCTCCCCCCACTCTAGCAGAGCATAAAAATTCCAATAAACCAATTTGGTTGAACTGGCAAACTGTTAAACTAATGTCTTGACTAATTTGATCGTGGTTTGGCTATGGTTTTGACTATTAATCTTTGAACTAATATCTTGATTAGTTTAATGATGATCAGTCTAATTTTCAGTACATTTACTAATGAGTCACAATGTTCCTAGATCATGAAATTGTGAACTTATTAGAGTTTTTATTATGTATATATAGATATTTCATATGTTATATATTTTTCAACTCTCTCCCCTAAAGCATTTTTATTTGGTATTTGTAGATGTGTGTTCCCTCATGTTTGCACCCTTGTGCACATTCTTCTAACTTCTTACATAAATTTAGTTGTAATATTATGAATTTGAATTATCTCTATGTCTGTTGTTCAATATGCGATATTCAAAAAGGATAATAAAAGGAAAGGAAAAGGAATAATACTCTTGTCAAGTCAAATTTATTACTTGTCTTTCACTCTATTGAACGATCTAATCATGGAAAAGGAATAATACTCTTGTCAAGTAAAATGTTTTCTCCAGACATCTGATGATATTCTTAAGTCAACAGCAGTTTATAAAAGAGATCAATCTTCTCTAATCTATCCATTAAAATAACCTGACATTGACCATAGAACTTAATAGATTGGAGAAAGTTGGCTTTTTTTGTAAAGTTAATAAATATCTATGTACCATTATATTATTGACAATCAGTATATATAACATAATTTGATACAACTGATTAGGTTTGAAGAAGAATTCAAGCTTGGAAGTGATACAAAGACATGGGCCATGTAGTGAACTAAAGCATGGGAAAGCAAATCCTAAAACTACTCCAACACACTTTGATATCCTAAGTGAAGATCAAGCAAGGGTGGATTCAATTCACTCCAAGCTCTCTGAAAGCTTCGACCATGGAAACATGAAGCAATTGGATTCTGCAAATATACCGGTACGCTCTGGCATGCCGTTGAACACCGCCAGCTATATTGTCACCATTGGATTCGGCAGCCCTAAAACGGACTTGTCGCTTGCTTTTGATACGGGAAGTTATTTAACCTGGACTCAGTGCACGCCATGTCTTGTGAAGTGTTACAATCAACAAGAACCAATCTTTGATCCCTCTAAGTCCACAACTTATTCCCGGATATTCCAGTGCGGTGCTTCTAAGTGCAATGAGATTTTTTCTACTGCAAGTAAATTAACTTATCCTTATTCTTTTTTCATGAGAAAAATATGTCTATGAATATTCTCACTCAATTTCATATAAATATATATGGGGTAAGAATAAGATCTAATTTTTTCAAAAATTAGTATGTATTTTTCATTCATTTTAAATTTACCTTATTTCAATAAAGTCATAGTTCTGTTATGCGAAATATAAGTATTGATTCCAGAAAAATCATAATTTATTTAACAATTTACTTACCATTGCCATATTTTATTAAGCAAACTGACAACTCTACTCATTAGGGGGAAATTAATATAGTATGTAAGCTTGTTGGAAGAAGTTTGGAGCTAATTTTTTTAGAAATAATGACAATTAAATTTCAAAAGATTGAATTAATTAATAATAGTTATGTTTCCTATAAAAAATTTTCAAACATAGATTTAAAATATTGAGCAAATAATTACATATTTAAGAGTTTCAATTTATAAGTAACGCATTTAAAAATATAACTCTTATATTGAAATTAAGATTTATGTTTGTAATTATGTACATTTATATTTGTAACTTATTTTTAAAGGAAATTTTATCAAAGACCTACTTGTTATTAATTGAATCTTTTAGGACCTAAAATTTCACGTTAACAAATATGTAAGTAAAAAAGGCGACTTACATTAGTTTCATATAAACATAGTTACATTACATACATATTCATAGGTTTGAGGGGTGAATAATTTTCTCATAATCTTTTATTAGAAAATTAATGTCATACAACTAAATATGTTTCTTCAATTGAGGGGTGCTTGATTGATATAGGGAGCTGAATAAGCCTATTTCAGGATCTTGAATTTGAAAGAATATCGAGTAATGGAATACAGTGTATATATATATGTTTTTTTTTCATAACACATGATGTTTAAATTATTTTAAAAGGATAAACATTTAAATAATTTATTTTTAATGATATAATATAATGATAAATATGAATATAGAAAGTAAGAAAAATAATGCTCAGTTATCTATTAATTAGCTATAGTCTTTATTGAGATAACCTTGTCTTGTTTTTCTTTTATCCACAAGAATATCAAGAATGTGCTAATCCTGATTACGGCGACACATGCATATATACGGTCAAATACGCCAACACTGATTTCTCCATCGGCTTTCTCAGCAAAGACAGGCTCACCATCACCGCCGGTGACACCTTTGACAACTTCTTGTTTGGTTGTGGTCAAAACAACTTAGGGGATGCCCTTGGCCGCACCGCCGGCAAACTTGGCCTCGGCCGCCACCCGATCTCCTTCGTCCAACAAACAGCCACGACCTATGACAAAGTCTTCTCCTATTGTCTCCCCTCCACCACAAGCTCCTTCGGCCACCTCACCTTCGGCAGCGACGGAGTTCGCAAAAATGTTCAATACACTCCGATCACCACCGTCCCCAACCTTACCTCATTCTACGGTATCAGCGTCAATGGAATCACCGTCGGTGGAATAGAACTATCATCCGTTGCTTCTACGCTCTCGTCAGCCAGCGCAGTCATCGACGTTAGCACACTCATCACAAGGCTGCCGCCGTCAGTTTACGCTGCCCTGAGATCGGAGTTCCGACAACAGATGACGATGTATCCCATGGCAAGCGAGATATCGATACTGGACACATGTTATGATTTGAGCGGGTACAATGACGGGACAGTGATGATTCCAAAGATAAGCTTGGAGTTTGGTGACAAGGTCAAGCTAGACTTGGACGTGAGTGGGATCGTTTTTGTTGTAAGTACCAAACAAGTGTGTTTGGCTTTTGCTGCGAATGAGAGAGAAGATGATGTTCTTATACTTGGAAGTGTTCAACAGAAGACGATAGATGTGGTTTTTGATCTTAATGCAGAAAGGCTTGGATTTGGTCCTGCTGGCTGCATGTGAGACCGAGTTAGGTATAGTAAAAAGGATTAATATCTCATAACGTTGTGAATTAATGTTCAAATTCTTATTAAAAAGATACTTACATTTAATTTAGTGTTTAATCATGTCTTGAACATGATTATTCCTACAAAGAAGATACATGTGCGTGTCTATATATATAATAAAAAAAAACCATAAGTGACATATGGTTGATGAATAGTTTAATTTTCTGTGATTTATATTTTATGTTGATTATGATTTCATATATTGATGAAATTATATAAATTGACATGAAAGATCTATTTAGCTTTACAAGAAAGTAAAATAATTCATTAAAAAACTCATAACAATTATGAAGCCATACTCGCAAACATTTTGTTTGTTGATCCAAAATCAAACTCTCCATGTAATCTTCCACAAAAACAAGATAACATTCCCTAGTTTTAAACGAATCTTCGCCATGAAGAATTATATATAATACTCCATGCTTCAGAACATTTCATAATTAACCCAAGGTAGCCAGTGAATGTATAAATATTAGAACATGTATGGTGTCTCTAAAGAGACCACCACAACTAGAAGAGCCATCCGTATTCAGTTTGCAAGAGGGGAGGAAAGGATCATACCAAAAAAGAAAAAAAAAGGGGGGGGGGATTATATTGTGTCCTCGAGGGGGGAGTTTGGGATGCGCCACGCTGCAAAAAGTAATTTTTATTATACTAATTTGCGTCACTTTTTTTTTTTTAAAGGAAGAATTTCATTATAGGACCAAGAATGTCAAGTTACAAGATAATGCTATTCATGCAACAACCTCCTCCTTAATATATGAAAGGACATCAGTACATGAGCCATTACCTCTAACAACAACATGCATGTTTATATCCTGGCTTTTTCTTGGCCTTTGTGGTTTTTACACTGTTTATTAAAATCATAAAATATTAAAATTATAAAAAAATTATTGTATTTTAATTTATTTGAAAAATTATTAAAAAAATATATAACTCTTCCGTTAATTTGGGATTCAAGTTTTCATAATGTCTCTTATTTTACGTATAAATCAATGATCCAAAAAAATTGAAAAATTAAGGCATTACAAAGGATATTAGAAGAAAGCATATAAGAGGCCCCAAGCTCCTTGATTTTAGAGAAAATACTTCTTCACTTTTCCCAAATTTTAGTTTCAAAAATCAAGTTTGAATTTGAAACCCCATAAGTAGCTCTATATCTGAAAATTTTGAAATCTATGTTCCTCTGATCCATTTTAAATGGAATTATGAAACGTTAAAATGAATTATTACTGGAATATATTTTTGTTATATGGTTTTGGCGATTTCAGGAAGTAAATAACTAAAATAAGCTCTCGGCGGGTCCGAAATTTTAACACAACAAAAAGTTTGAGATGTTACTTAAAATATACCAGGCTCTTATAAATTTTTAAGTTTTGATAAATTTTTGGCTTCTTGAATACTTATTTAAAATTTCTTTATTCTCAAGGAAGCTTTAACAAATTAAAATTTCATATTTTATATTCCTAAAATCAAAACATTTCCTCTTCACATTTCTTGGGGTGAATTTTTTGCAACGCTTAAAATATTTTAGCATGAATTTAATGACATGAAGGACAAAAATCAACTTTAACTAATATTTTTGGCAATTTTTTATTTGGTAGTCTTTTGTATCCACATTATATTAATAAATGATTTTGTACCTTTTAAATCATTTGTATACTTTTCTTTTCACTTTCTTTAACATCCGAATCATAATATAAGTTAATGTTAACAAATTTACGTCTCTACAATTGAAAATGTTGGTTAAGATTTTGATTTTCTAAAAAGAAATTCACATCTTTTTAATTGTGCCCTTGAGTATGATAAATATAACATTTGACTTATTCAAAATACCATTATTAATTACTCAATAAAGTAAAGGTATAATTGAAAAAAATATATAACACCTCAATGTCCTATATTTTGAATTAAGTTTTTAAAAAATATCTTATATTATAGTCTAAAGGGGCATTTAAATTATTATTACTAAAATATTATATGAGTAGTATGTAAAAATCTCTTGCGCTTGGAATATGGATCAGATTCTCTGTAACTTTTATTTTTTATTTTTTGTTTATGACTCTTTGTTAATGTAGAAAGACACAAGGCAAGGTTATTTTAAAGACACTGTCTTCATCTGGCTTTTCAACTTTTCAAAATTTTTCTATTGTTATCAATGTCTTTTCATGGTTTATAATTATCATTTTCTCTTTATACTATCTTTTGTAGTCCTTTAATGTCATTCCCCCTAACTTATAACCATTATGAAATAAATAATCAAACTAATAGAAAAGCTCTTAATAGCCAATAATGGTTGAAATTGGATGGAATGGATTTGTTATCTTTATATAAGATCAAAAGTTGGAATACAGTAAATAAATAAATAAAAACCTATGTTAGAAAGGCTAAATATTCAAGCTCAATAGTAATTTTTTTGGGACAAAGCTCAATAGTAATTTAATATGAATTGATTTACATATATTATACATTTATGCGATAGGTTGCAATATTATATACCAAATAATTGTTGATGAACAAAATCTATAAATAAAATATATTACTTGTTTAAATCAATGAGATGAAAAAATATATCCTAAGATTTCAAGTTAAAAAACTATATTGAAACAATAAAAAAATACATTTAGTCCTTATAATTTAATTGAATATTCAATTTGTTTTTTACATTTAAAATTTTAATGAAATATTCATAATTTATGAATTGTTTAATTTAGTCCCTTTTGATATAACTTTTCTTTGCTACATTTTATTGGCATAACATCACATATATATATATATGTATGTATGTATATAGTATATCTTAATACATTTAATATGTATACTAGAGAAAATTCTCAGGTAGACCGGCTCCACCACATTATTTGTGTTTTGTCCAATAAAAATATGACATTTAAATGATATTAAATATAAATTAATTTTGATATTAATGATAATAGAGAGAGAAAAAGGCAAGAAATCAAATTTACATTATGTTATAACAATAAAATCAATTAAAAACATGTCATACAAGATTTTATTTAGATTACTAGGAGTATTTTAATTGGACAGAGCACAAATGACGTGATGCATCTGATCTAATTAAGTATTTATTTGTATACTGATGAAAGAAAGTAAGTTATTTTAGGTTATAAATACTTAACTCTAATGTTTTATTCCTCCAAGGTATGATTATATGCTTATATATATATATATATATATCTTACTTTTTTTATCCATTGCCTATAAATGGAAAACATATAGGAGAAGAGATAGAATGGAGTACTAATTAAGGAAATGGCCTCTCAAAAGAAATATTGTTTGCTCTTAGCATCTGTTTTAGCAATTAGCATCTTCTTCAACAATGGAACCGCCATTGAAGAAGAAACAGACGCCACAGGAAGCAACCCATGGCTAACCGTTTCTCTCTCTTCTCTCTTGCCATCACATACTTGCACACCATTCACAGGTTCTGTATATCCTCTCTCTCTCTCTCTCTCTCTCTCTCTATATATATATATATATCTAATTAGCAAAGTATAAAAATTTGGTTAATCCACCTAGTTAAACTGGTAAACTGTTAAACTAGTGTTTTGACCGGTTTAATGAAATAATTTGTTTATTATCGATTTTATGACAGTTCGACTATGTGTATATAGATATTTCATAGGTTATATATTTTCCATCTCTCCCCCGGCGCTAAATCATTTTTTTTATATATTTGTAGATATGTGTGCCCGCATGTGTGCACCCTTGTGCACATTCTTCTAATTTCATACAAATATTTAGTTGTAAATTATGAATATCAATTATCTCTATGTTTGTGGTTAAATATGCATGTGATCTTCGAAAGATGATAAAAAGAAAAGAAAAGGAATAATATTCTTGTCAAGTAAAATTTATTACTTGTCTTTCACTCTCTTGAACGATCTAATTATGGAGAAGATCTAGTGTGTGTGTGTGTGTAGTTATAACATGTGACTTATGATTATAGTACTAATTAATTTTAATTTACGATTATGTCTAATGATAACTTCAAGTTTCAAAATTTATGTTAAATATTTATAGTATTTTTCTGTCATTGGATTTATATATACAATGGCTTTGGTATATATTCCTTCCCATCCAAAATCTAAGCATTTTACTCTTGTAATTTTTAATCTAGATTCATGTGTTTGAGAATTTATATCCTTCTTTTTACTCATCATAAATTAGAAGTAAGGGTAAAATGATAAAAAAAATGATATTTATTTTCATGAAAAAAAAAGATTTCATTGGCCTACAAAATATTGTTAGAAACTCCTTACATATATATATATATATATATATATATTAACAAAGGGATCATATACTTTAGCCTTGAATGCTTCGTACTCGAAATAAGCCTAGAAGTGATCGCTTTTATAGATCAATTTGTATAATGTAGTTCGATACACAAATGATCAGGTTTGAAGAAGAATTCAAGCTTGGAAGTAATACAAAGACACGGGCCATGTAGTGAACTAAAGCATGGGAAAGCAAATCCTAAAACTATTCCAACACACTTTGATATCCTAACTGAAGATCAAGCAAGGGTGGCTTCAATCCACTCTATGCTCTCTATCAGAAGGTTCAACCGTGGAAACATGAAGCAATTGGATTCTACAAATATACCAGTAAAGTCTGGCCTACCCATTAACACAGGTGGCTACATTGTCACTGTTGGCTTGGGTAGCCCTAAAACGAACTTATCGCTCATTGTTGATACGGGAAGTGATCTCACCTGGACTCAGTGCAAGCCTTGTATGGTGAAGTGTTACAACCAACAAGAACCAATCTTTGATCCATCTAAGTCCACAACTTATTCACAGATCAAGTGTAGTAGTTCTTCTATGTGTAATCAGATTTTGTCTACTGCAAGTAAGTTAACTAATAATCCTTTTTTTTTTCCCTTCATGAAAGAATTAAGCTATATATGCATATTCTCACGCATTTTCATATAAAAATGGGGCTAAGAATAACATCTAATGGACTTTTTTATAATTTTTATTAATCGAAGTCTGGAAAGGTGTTATTTTTATATTTTGAAAATTAACTATACATGTCTCTCGACTATGTTTTAATTGGAAGTTAAAATATTGTTGATATATAAATCATTCTTTTTTTTTCCTTTGAGATAAACTATATTGTTCGGAATTTTTCACGAAACCCCCAACAGTCACACACACCAAATATTTTTTTTTTAAATGAATCAAATGCAAACCTACGCAGACACTATTATACTCCCTCCAATAAAAAATGTAAAGCATTTTTTAAGGAGTTGGATGTTAAAAAATATAAGACATTTTTAGTTTTTTGAGGAGTAATCATTGTCTTTTTTTAAAAGTGCCCCTATTGATAATGACTTTATATTTATTGTAGGGTATTTAATAGAGGTAAATATGAAAAGATAGGATTAGTTGAAAATTAAGTAACTACTTTATTTGGGGTAAGATTTAGTTAAAAATACCTTACATTTTTTAACGAAGGAAGTACATGTTTTGTACAGTTAATTTTTTTTTTAATAACTTATGCACTGCTACTGCCTACGTAGTCCTTTTTATAATAAATTAACAGTAATTTTACATAAATTATTAAAATTAGTTATTTCCTGTGAATTTTAGAAATTACTATCTATACAAATCATTAGTTAGAGTTTGGTTAATTAATTAGGAAGTTTTATAGTTTGTTAGGAATATTATGCGGAAAAAATTAACACTTTAAACAAAGTATATTATATTAGGAAACATGCTAGAATTTCTTATAAATAGGCTGTATCTTTATTTTTATTATTATATTGTATGGAGTTAAAATTGTTAATCATTGTTAGTTTAGCTATTATTCTTTTGTTTCAGAAATTATTATTATTTTTTATTCATTTCAAATTTACCATATTTCAATAAAATACTGATTCCACAAAATTAAAACTATTTCATTTCACCACTTTTATTAATTATTATACTTGTAAGAATAACTTCATAATTTACTTAAAACTTTACTTATCGTTGCCATACTATATATGCAAACTGCTAACTCTATTTTTTTTTTTTTTGGGGGGGGGGCCAGAAACTGCTAACTCCATTGATCAAAGGAAAAAGTTAGTATGATATGTTTGTCACGAGCTATCAAAATAGATGTCAGCGTGTTGGAAGAAATTGAAGCTGAAAATTTTACGGTTAATAGATAAATAGGGTGACCTACATTTTTTTTTTCATTTTTTCATACATACATATACATATACAAGCGTATTAAGAGAAGCTAACAAAAATTTTATTAAAGAATTATTTTATATAATTAAATAATTTATTTTCATAATCTATGTAATATAATGATAAATGTGAATATAAAAAGTAAGAAAAATATGAGATATTCTTGCATAGACTTGTTGCACCACCTCATCCATACTTTATCCAATAAAAATATGCCATATCAGATTATTGTAAATGTAAATTGATTCTACCATTGATTATGATAGATAGAGAAAAGATAAGAAATTAAATAAACACTCTATTTTAAAAATGAAGTCATTAAAAATAATAACACATAATATTTTATTTAAATGAACCAATGTAACATGGTCTGTACTAAAAAAATTTCGAGAAATAGTGCTTAATTATGCATTAATATTTATTTATTTTTTCACATAACCTAGTTTTTTTCCCCCTATCTAGGTGATCAAGAATGTGCTGAATCTAATTCTGCGGGAACGTGCATATATGAGACTAGGTACATGGACAAGTCTTTCTCCGTCGGCTTTCTTAGCAAAGAGAGGCTCACCATTGCCGCCGATAACACCTTTGACAACTTCTTGTTTGGTTGTGGCCAAAATAACTTAGGGATTCTCTTTGGTGGCGCCGCCGGCTTACTTGGCCTCGGCCGTCAGCCGATTTCCGTCGTCCAACAAACAGCCAAGGCCTATAACAAAGTCTTCTCCTATTGTCTACCCTCCACCCCTAGCGACATCGGCCACCTCACCTTCGGCAGCGACGGAGTTTCCAATAATGTCCAATACACTCCGATCACCACCATCCCCAACTTAACCTCGTTCTATAGCATCAACATCACCGGAATCGTCGTTGATGGAACAAACCTATCTTCCATAACTTCTACACTATCGTCGGCCAAAGCAATCATCGACATCGGGACATTCATCACAAGGCTTCCGCCGTCAGTTTACACTGCCTTGAGATCGGAGATCCAGCGAAGGATGGCGATGTATCCGATGGTGAGCAAACTTGAGATACTGGACACGTGTTATGATTTGAGTGGGTACAAGACTGTGACAATTCCAAAGATGAGCTTGGTGTTTGGCGGCGAGGTTAAGCTAGACTTGGACGCGAGTGGGATCTTTTTTGCTGTGAGTCCCAAACAGGTGTGTTTGGCTTTTGCTGCGAATGAGATAGTGGAGGATCTTATTATACTTGGAAGTGTTCAGCAAAAGACAATAGAGGTGGTGACCGATCTTAATGCTGAAAGGCTTGGATTTTCTCCTGCTGGCTGCAAGTAAGACAAGTCACATAAGACATAACTATTGAAATGATGAGGCTAAATCATATATTTAATATTTACAATTTCAAATGGTGTTTTACTAAGTGTCCGTTTGATTTTTCATTTGTTATTGTTAGTTTGTCAAGAGTTTATTTAAGAAAAATAAATTATTACAATAGAATTTGTGTTTGGGTATTTTTTTCCCCAAAAAATTAGTTCATTAAATTGAAAGTTATTTAAATGATATATAATGAAAAGTACTTTCAAATATATAATTACTAATTTTTGTTTACAAATACAATATATATTTGAAATGTTTGAAAAATACTATATGTAATAAAAATTTAAAGTAATATAAAAGTTGATATGGTGAATAATATATATACATATATATAATAAAAGCATGTATAAATAATATAAAATTTTATATGTAGAATAATATGTATAATAAAAATTATATAAATACTTGTATGGCATTCAAAAAAAAATTAAACATGAATAATTAATTAGGAGTAAAATGGGAAGAAAGGTATTTAAAAATTTAGCTACCAATTTCAAAAGCCAAAAGTTAAACTCAAAAATAATTTTCAAGATCTATTTTTTAAAAAAAGATATTTTTTTCAGGAAATAAATGTCAAGAAAGTATAATAATTCATTCAAAAACTCATAACAATGAGTCATTATTGACTATTTGTTTCACTAATGGTGAAACCAAGTGATACTATTTTCGAATAGCACTAAAATTAATAAAAAGATTTTACAATAAAACGCAACCTATGCATCTTCCTAAGGGTGAATAGATTAACTATTTAAATTAGGATTATAAAAAGTAAAATAATGAGGAGATATTTTTAATGACAAAATTAATTTTAAAAAACTAAATTAAAATTAAATAATTAAAGTAAGCTCAATTGAAAAAATTACCAAGTACAAATAATATAATCAATCACAACCTAATCACCTAAACTTAATCTTCCTCATCCACAAAATAAATTAATTTTATTTAACTTTATTATTCTAATTTTATTATATATTTTTTAAATTATCATTCAAGAATTAAACAAAAAATTAAGTTATAAATTAATTGAAATCTTTCTCAACCTACAACATAACAACTATTTCTATATTAATCATATTAGAAACAAAGCATAAATAATCATCCAAGCCAAGTCAAATCACTCTTATATTACTATATCAATCGATTATAGCAAGCAAAATTACAGATAAAATTTATAGCCCAACAATCATGCAATAAATTTACTTTGATCAGTAATAGTAATTAAAGTATAAAATTTAGAGATAGAGACAAGAAGAGTAAATTAAAATAAAATTAAAATAAAATCTTACTTGAATATCAAAAACTCTTATTAAAGTTTGAAAACATAGTTTGTAATTAATCACAATAAGAAAATTAGCTCTTCATAAGACTGAAAAGCAATCGCCCTTGCATGCGACTTTGCGTGCGCGCCTCTGCCGTCCGCTTCCTGTTTCTATTCCTCCTCTTGATTAAAAAGTCATGTCGTGCATCCTCTGTTCCTTCCATTATATATAGAAAGTGATGCGTCTCCTCAAAAAATAAAACCTAATAATTTAATAAAATGACAAAACTATCTTAAATAACTCTAATTGAAAACTACACTAAAAATCTCAAAATAAATATAAACAAAGTTTCTGCAATTTAATTCTTAACTTGGTCTCCAAGCATGCCTATAGTCTTCTATCCAAAATAATCTCCATCAATATCTTTCAAATTAAATCTAGAAACTTTGTACAAATAAAATAAAATTAAATAGCAAATGTGTAAAAATATCAAAGATATTATTTATACCTTAAAATTCAAGATTTAGTTGGTTAAAATTCCAAAGTAGAAGATTGGCTAATGAATCAAATAATATTCGGTTAAACCCAATTAGTCTCAAATAAATATTTAAAAGTCTAAATTAAAAAGATAAAAATATATAAAATTATCATCGCTACAAAAAAAATGACTTTCAGCGGTGACTTTCAGCAGCAACACTAAAAGTCACCGCTGATTCTCAACTTTTAGTGCGCGACAGTAAAAGTCACCACTAAAAGTATGACTTTCTGCGACGACATTTGAAGTCGCCGCTAAAATAGTGACTTTCTGCAATAACTTTTATTGTCACCACTGAAAGTTGAGAATCAGCGGCGACTGTTTAGTGTCGCCACCGATTGTCAACATATTTTAAAATATGTTATAATTTGTAAAAAAAATTATGTTATAAGTTTCAGCAGCGACATACAAGTCACCACTGAAAGTTGAGAATTAGCAGCAACATTTTAGTGTCACCGTTGATTGTCAACATATTTTAAAATATGTTATAATTTTTTTAAAAAAATTATGTTGTAAGTTTCAGGAGCGACATACAAGTCGCTGCTGAAAGTTGAGAATCAGCGGCAACTTTTTAGTGTCACCATTGATTGTCAACATATTTTAAAATATATTATAATTTATGAAAAAATTATGCTGTAAGTTTCAATGACAACTTGTATGTCGTCGCTAAAAGTTGAGAATCAGCGGTGACTTTTTAATGTCGCTGCTGATTGTCAACATATTTTAAAATATGTCATAATTTTTTTAAAAAAATTATGTTGTAAGTTTTAGCGGCGACATGTAAATCACTACTGATAGTTGAGAATCAGCGGTGACTTTTTAGTATCTTCACTGATTATCAACATATTTTAAAATATGTTATAATTTGTAAAAAAAATTATGTTGTAAGTTTCAGCGATGACATACAAGTCACCGCTGAAAGTTGAGAATCAACGGCGACTTTTTAGTGTTGTCGCTGATTGTCAACATACTAATGAGCTAAAGTAAAAAATTAAGACAAACCATATTATTTTATGTGTGGGTTTGTATTAAAAAAATTTACAACTAAGGTTAAGATTCAACCGAGGTTAGCAAACTAAAGTTAGAAGAAAAGTCAGTAAATGTGATATGATTTATGTTTGGATATTTTTTTTTTTTGAAGTATGTTAGATAAACTAAAATTTATTTGGATAATTTTATTCAAAAGCCAGTTGAGATGTTTAATGGCTAAAATAAGCATCAAATTTTTAACATATATTTTTTGACTAATTAATAACTAAAACAAATTAAATTTAAAACTATAACTAATAAGTAAAAAATTTTAAATATTCAAGATAGAAGAGAAGAGAGAGAAAGCATAAGTCATCGGATCAATATAGAAGTCAATAACACTACTTGTTTATAATAATTAAACATGTGATACTTAAATTTATTCATTCATAGAATGATATTTCATCTAATCTAATTTTTCAATTTAAATTCTACATTTAATACCAGTAACTTTAAAGCTTGATGCTAGTTTAAAAACATAAATAATTATAAACTAATGTATAATCATTAGTATTTTTTCTATTTATTCTTAGATATTTTTATATTATAATTATAAATATGAATATTAAAATAAATAATATAACAACCTCAAGAAGTAAAAAAATTAAAATAAATAATAACAATGATATTGTATCAATTATATTTATACTTTACTTTAAACAAAATAAATAATATAATTTGTAATTTTATAAATTAAAAGAATTAAATTGAAGTATTTAAGGATAGTAATGATATTTTATAATACTTAATGTTTAATATATGTGTGTGTTTGTAGTTTAATAATATGTGTGTGTGTGTGTGTGTATATTTAATTATGAAATAGACTGCAAGTTCATTCTAGCTCAATAGCAATATGGTTGGATGCAAAAGGAGGAGGTTATGGGTTCAAACCTTGAAGAAGACAATTTTTAAAATGAAAATATAAACTGATGAGAGCAACACATGGAGAGTGACATAGTGCCATGTGGCGTGAGGTGGGGGCGACAAGTGGAGGATGACATGGTACCACATGGTGCGAGGTGAGAGCAACACATGGAGAGTGACATAGTGCCATGTGGCGTGAGGTGGGGGTGACACGTGGAGGATGACATGGCACCACATGGTGTGAGGTGGGGCCCTATATGGAGGGTGACATGACGCCACGTGGTGTGAGGTGGGTGGCACGTGGCGTGTGGTGAGAGCAACACATAGAAAGTGACATGGTGCCACGTGGCATGAGGGGGGCAACACGTGGAGGATGACATGGCATCACGTGGTGTGAGGTGTGGCCCTATGTGGAGGGTGACATGGTGCCACGTGGTGTAAGGTGGGGCGCTATATGGACAGTGACATGGTACCATGTGTGTAAGTGGACCAATATTACTTTTCAGCGGCAACAAAAAAGTCACCGCTAATTGGTAGTTTCAGCGACAACAAATGTCGCCATTGATATGTAACATTTAGCGGTGACAAAATAGTCGCCTCTGATGTGTGGTTTGAGGCGATAAAATGTCGCCGTTGATTTTTAACTTTCAGTGGCAACTATCGTTTGGCTGTGACAAATTTTCTTTTCTGCAGTAACATTTGTTGTTGTCGATTCTCAACTTTCAGCGACAACTTTTATTGTCACCGCAAATTGAATCAACAATATGAGCTCTCGCAGAGACATTGTGGTGACTTTTTGTCAACATTAAAAACTTTCAGTGGTGACAAAAATTTTTTGTAGTGCATGTATCACCAAATTTGCAAATCATTTTACCCATAAGTGCAAACATTTTCTTTATTGTCGATAAAAATACAAACAATCCCCATAATCTTATCTCCCACAAAAATTAGACAATATCCCTTTACTTTTGAATGAATCTTTACCGAGATCAACTAATATTGTTTAAAAGTACGTGTTTAACAATACCAAATCTGTAAGACCTATTAATTTGGCACCTTTGGCATGAAGAATTAAATTGAAATTGTTAGAATACATCAAATTCTAAAATTTTGCACCATCATATTCTTTCATCAACTACAGATCACTTATAAGTACCTTGTAAAAATGAAATATTTTTGGAACCTCTTTTTGGCACCAGTTAAAAAGGAATAGGTGCTAAAAATGTGTACAGTAGCATTTTCATAATTAAATTAAAATTTGAAAAAAAGAAAGAAAGAAACGGCATCTAAAGCATGTAAATGAGTTCAACAGGGGGTGATGAATTGGACTAATAAAAATTTTGCAAATAATTTGATTAAATAAAAGAGAAAAATAGAATAAATATAACTGAATTTAATTTTGAAAGAAGGGATAGAGCAATGAACACTATATGTATATCCTGGTTCAACCAACCCCTACCTACATGCAGTCCCCAAACTTACCCCTTGGGATTTTCTACTATATATATATATATATATATATATCCTTCAAAATTGATTTGGGCTCTTGGAAGCTAGCCACAGTGCAAAATAGACTTTCAAGTTTGAAACACTTTCCCTTACAAATGTAATGAACTACCCACTTAAATTCCTTGAACTTAAGTTACTCTGTTATAAGAGAATAAAACAAAGGAAATCACTAACTTATCAAATTTATAGTAAACTCTCAAATGAGTAAGTATAAAATCAAGAAAGCTCACTCACAATGAATACAATAATAGAGGCTAGTTGAAAGAATTGAATACCACAATTTGCACAATACTTATTTGCTTCAATTTTCATGAATAAATCCTTTTTATAGTGTATTCGCATCAAGTGTCCATTAGACTCAAATGTTTCTGTTGAGACTTTTTTCTTGTTAATCAGAACATTGGACATTTTACCCAATGTTTATCTTTCATGACACTCTTAAGATACATGCCCAGAAAAGATGGAAGAAAGAAATTTTTCTAGCTGGGTTACTTGTTTTGGACTTAAAGAAAAAACACATTAAATGTTCTGACTTTTTTCCCTGAAGCAAAACTTTGAAATATTTGAGGAAATTTTAAGATATTAACACTCAAGAAGTTTTTGGATCACATATATTAATATTGATAAACCATAATCCATGGGTTAAAGCATGTCAATCTTGAACATGAATAAGTTTAGAATCAATAACGAATGAGTTCAGATTGATTGGAAAGATTATTAGAGTGAAAACTAGATATCAAAAGACAATATGATAAACTTTGGCTTAAGAACAAATGTTGAAGTATTGAAGGAAATTTCGAAATATATTGGTGGCTCAATGAAAAAGGATAAGATATTTCAAAGCATTTGAGGAAATTTTGAAATAACAGCTTAAGTTTCGAAGTGTAGAAAATATTTCAAAATATTGAACGAAACTTTGAAAGATTGAAGTTCAAACATAAGCTTATTTTGAGAAATATTTGCAAAAATTTTGAAGTATTTTTAGAAGACATATAGAAGGCTCATAAACTTCGAAATATTGTAGGATCAAATAACTGAAGCACGGATATTTCAAAATATTAACACAAACTTAGAAAGATTGGTCAGGATAGCACAAATAGATATTTCGAAATATCGAGCAGAAACTTCAAAATATTGGAGAAAGTTTGACAAAAATAAAAATTAAGAGTTTTAAGCCGAAAACATAATTTCTCATCATTCCATTGAGTAAATTAAACATGTTAAACACAAAAATTTCTATAACTTTGTTATAATCAAAACCAGGGCAACATATTTCTACAAAGTGTATGTGGTTACATTTTTGTAATTAATCTAAAATTTGAAAGGCTTTTCTGAACTTGATAAAAAAAAAAAACTGGTGCCAAAATTGTTTTTAATTTCTTAGTCAAAATTGTTTGGTTCTAGCTCATTTATTTGAAAAACATTATCTTTGTTATCTTCTTACATCACTTCTCAATTGTTCTTGACATCACTCCACCACCAGTTCAATTTCGGCTCCTATTCTTCCTTCATCCTTAAAACCCACCACTATGCGCTTCAACCCAACAATGAGACATTAAGACCCACCATCATGCTTTAGAGTCGCACTATAAAAAAATAACTTTTAACTATGATTTTCAATGGCTACTTTTTAGAGTTGCCACTAAAAATGAACAATCTGCAATAATAAAAAAAGTCACTGCTAAAAGATTGACCTTCAATGGCAACATTTAAAGTTGCTGTTGAAGGTCTCACTATTAGAGTCGCTGGTAAAAGTCAAACTTTCAATGGTGACAAGTGCATGTTGCCACTGAAAGTGAGACCTTTAGCGATGATATTTTAGAGTCATCACAAAAAATGAGACTTTTAGCGGCGACATTCAAAAAGTTTGACTTTTGAAATTCTTAATAGTGACTAGATATTATCATCATAGTTTTTTTTATTTAATCCAATATTTAACATTTTAAGACATTGATTTTATTGTAATTTTATAATGAGTATATAAAATAATGTTACGAGTTTTCATTTAATATATTTTATGTTTAAATTGTAACTTTAAAATAATGAAATTATTTTAAGATAAAGTTAAAATATCATTTAATGCTAATGATCCAGACTAAAGAATTAAGCCAAACTATATTATTTTACATCAATTTTTGTTGCAAGTAATGTTTGATTTGATTTATTCTAACTACATACTTAGGCTAGTTTGATTCATTGGTTTTGGTAATTAACACCAAATCCAACTGAGTTGACTAATGCATACCCCTATGTGAAGTGATAAATTCATTCAAAAGCCTAATATTTGATATTTTAATTTCGAATGTATATAATGTAGTGATGAGTCTCTCTATTTTCAAATGTTTTATGAATTGATATTTTAAACAATAACACTACTTATTTATAATAATTGGGCATGTGATAGTTAAATTATTCATTCATAAAATGATATTTCATCTAATTTAATTTTTCAATTCAAATTCTACATTTAGTACTAACAACTTTGAAGCTTGATGCATATTTAAATGTTCTCAATTCGATGGCTAATGGTGGAGATTAGGAAGATGAAAATAAGATAAATGAGATGTTCTAAAATTTTACTTTTAACTTTTACAATATATGAAATATATCTATGTATCTGATGCTATATGATATTTTTTATCTGATGCTATCTTGCGTCATAAATATAAAACAAATTAGATAACATAGTGTATAATTTCCTTATAAAATTATAATTTAAAATAAAAAATAATTAAAAGTAAAATTTAATATAAAAACAAGCCAATCATATTACTTAAGAGTTATTGTTAATTAAAAGTAAAAATAAAATTTTAAATAAACTAGCCAGAAAAATAAATAATTATGATTTAATTTAAAATCATATATATTTTTATTATTTATTCTTAGATATTTTTATATTATAATTATAAATATGAATATTAAAATAAATAATGCAATAACATCAAGAAGTAAAAAAAATAAATGATATGAATGTTATCGTATCTTACTTTAGACAAAATAAATAATACAATTTTCAATTTTAATAAATTAAAAGAATTAAATTGAAGTATTTAAAGATAGTAGTGATATTTTATAATGTGTTTGTTTAGTTTAATAATATATATCTAATTATGCAATAATAGGCTATAAATTCATTCTAGCTCAGTGACAAAATAGTATGACATAAAAGAAGGTCATGAGTTCAAACCTTGAAAGAGGCAATTGGTGACATGTGACATGTGGCGTGAGGTGAGGGCGTCATATGAAAAATGACATAGTGCCATGTAAAGAGTGACAGGGTGACACATGACAAGTGACGTGACTCTACATGAGAGGGGGAGGGTCATATGGTGCCATGTAGTTGGGAAACTAGCATTGCTGTTTTGCGGCAATAACATTTGACAGTGACTAAATAGTTGCTACTGACGTGTGGTTTTTGCGACAACATTTATCACTGCTAATTCTCAACTTTTAAAGAATTGAATATTTTTAATGGTGACTTTTATTATCGCCACATATAAAATCAACAATAAGAGCTCTCATTATGACTTTTTGTCATCATTCAAAACTTTTAGCGGTGATTTTTGTCACAACTACTGTATTCTTGATGCTTCTAGAGTGTTCTTGGATTTCACTTTTGGTCCTTCAAGGCACATGCTTATCGCATGATATTTTAAGTAAATTCTTCTATTTGTACTTCACATAGGCCTTGTACTTCATTATGTCTAGCTTCTAGCAATGTGATTTCCATTCTTTGACCTTTTACATGGATCTTCTTATCACTATTCATATTCATACACATGCATGCATGAGCTATTTAGGCATCCATTTGAGTTTGAATAAAGTTAAATCACGTTATGAAATTCTCATGGTCCATTTGTGTCTAGTCCCCAATTTAAAGGATTGAAGCTCCATTGAACTCCTCCATGTGCATATAATTTTTATGGCTCCTTTGAACATCTTAATTACATAAATCTTATATAAATAATAAACTAAAATGAAAACCCTAATTATAGAAACAATGAGGTGGTTGGTGGTGCCTCCGCAGCAACTTTCCTAAAGAAAACAATGGAATAAGACATAATTGAAAACTTTTCTGAAAAATAATGTCTAATTGAAAACATTCTTCATAAGACATAATTAAATCCCTGAAATAATGGAATAATACAACTTGCACAGAAAATAACAGTTAAGATTGTTGGTACTCAAATGTATCTCATCATGCATTCATAAGGTTTTGATAAATGTTAAATTCACTCTTAACATCACTTTTCTGATCACTTCCTCTTGCTCATACTCTTCTCTCTTTCCTTATTTTCTCTCAACACTCATTTTTTTATTTCACTCTATATATTTTGAAATTCCTCTATACGTTCAATCTCTCTTTTTTCAACTTATTTCTCTTTATTTTCACCCATACTCTTTTCTTTTTTTTTTACATTTTCTTTTTCACTCTTCTCTCTCTCTCTCTAACTCATTTTCCTACTCTTTTTCTTTCGTTCTCTTAAAATGATCCTTTTTCTTATTCTATATGCTTTCACAATTTTGATTTGATCCTCATAATCCTGTAGAGGCTTAAGAGATTTCAATACAATAATTCTTCCTTTTTTTGGTTAAAGGAACTTCTATTAAGACTGGAAAAAGGCCACAGAAGAAACAATACAAAAGGAAAGGAAAAAGCCAAGACAAAAGTCTAAAAGAAAGACAAAAAAGCAAAGAAAAAAGAAGCGACGGGAAGCAAGAGATAAAAAAGCCAAAAGAGATCAGCCAACCCCATCATGGTTAAGCACAGAGATGTAAAGATCTAAAGCCAACTTAGAATTTATAGCATTGGTAGCTAGTAAAAGAGACAAAGGAGGTACTAGTGTTTCTACCCATCTAACTGGACACTCTTCCTTAATAGTAGATGAAGCTAAAAAATTAACAGCATAATTGCCCTTACATGAAACAAAGACAAGTGAGAACCTACCTTCAACTACCATGATATATAAGATATCTTCAATAATATTCTTGCAAAACCACTCCCTATGAGCAGGTTGACCTTTGTTAATACATGATACCAGCAAGAGGCAGTCACTTTCGAACAACACCTTGCTATAACTAAGGTCCCTTGCTAGTAAAAGAGCTCTCTTAAGTGCTAGAGCCTTTGATATAAAGGCCAAGATAGACTTGATTTTATCAACAAAACTCCAAAGAAACTCTCCATTATCATTTTTGCAAACTAGCCCAACTACAGCCCCAAACCATTATGGAAGTAAGAGCCATCACTATTATTTTTTTGAAATCTATAGGGGGAGTCCTCTAACCCAACTAATAGGCCTTCCAAATCTCAAAGATTTCATTCTTTGCAATCTCAATGACAGCTTTAGGATTAGGCTCAGTTTGATGAAAGACTTCCCCATTCCTAGCTTTCCACATCTACCACAATATGCTACAAATTGATGCTATATCAAACTCAGTGAGCCCATTATTCAAAGAGAAAATTTGAGACCACCAACTGCCAAAATTAATAACAGAAAGCACATTACTCTACACAAGTAGGTTGCTACCAAACCAGACACATCTAATCCATAGGCATATGAAAAAAAAGTGTTCAATTGATTCAGGTTCTACTTCACAGATGGGACATAAAGGTGAAGTGCCTCTATATCTTCTAACAAGAGCATTGCTAGAGCATTAGAGAGATATCTCCACAAGAAATGACATATACAAGGGAGAGTCTTAATGTGCCATAGATTTTTCCAAATATCACCAGTACTTGGAGAGGAAGAGCTGGAATTAGTTGCTATATTAGTTCTAGCTTTCATTGCCTCTACATAACCCAACCAAACTGTATAAATTTTATTCTAGGCACAATTCCAATAGATGTTGTCTTGTTTCTCAGTCAAAGCCAATGGAATCATATTAATCATAGCAATAGCGTCCTCATTAATATTACTAGCAATACCTATCAGGTTCTATGTTCTATTATCAATAAGGCAATTAACAATGACATTAGATTATTTTTAGCTCCTGGTCATCAGTGCGCAATCTATAACCTGGTAATTGAAGGATACATTTATCTTTCCAGATACCAACTGAGTTGCCATTACCAATATTCCAACAAAGATTCTCACCAATAAACTCCTTGCCTTTTAAAATACTAGTCCAATACCAAGATGCTTTAAGGCCTTTTATTGTTTTAAGAAAATGATGATTAGGGAAGTAAATACCCTTAAGTACTTTAGCCCATAGCTTATTAGGATTTTTTATGAGACGCCATGCTATCTTGCAAGAAGTGCATTATTAAAAGTGATAAAATCCTTGAAGCCTATACCTCGTTCACACTTTGGTTTCTTAAGATCCTCCCATACTATCCAATGCAGTTTATTATTATTAGAGTTCCCATTCCACCAAAATTTGGAGATGAGACTATCAAATTCCGTGCAATTTTTGTTAGGAAATTTGAAGCACATCATCGAGATGTTGGAATGGCATTAATCACTACTTTGATCATAACCTCTCGTCCTACTTGTGATAAGAAACTCCTGATCCACTCGTGTACCTTCTTACACTTCTTCTTCCTCACATAAGCCAAAGCTTGAGATTCAATTTTACCCTACACGATGAGAATACCTAAGTGTCTTCCAGGATCAGTAGAGTTTCTAATCCTTAATGTATTGCTTACAGAAGTCGGTGTGTTTAAGGAGAAAAAAATTGCAAATTTTTCCATATTTGCTATTTGACCAGAGGCTGTACAATATTGATCAAGAATCCACACAAGCATTCTGCAGTTCTCCATGTCAGCATTCATAAAAAAAGAGCATCATCTATAAAAAAGCTATGAGTGACTTCTAGACAATGAAGACTCATTTTGATTCCCTTCAATTTCTACTCTACTTGGAATCTATGGATCATACAAGAGAGAACCTCCGAGACAAGAATGAAGAGGTAGGGAGAAAGTGGGTCTCCTTGTCTCAACCCCCAACCTGGTTTATAGAAGCCACTTTGTTACCTAATTAGCACAGATTAAGTTGCACAAATTCCACACAATTCATAATTTAAGTTGACCTATCTACTACTGAAACCAAACTTCAACAAGACATGATGTAGAAAATCCCACCCCATTTTGTCATAAACCTTACTCATATCCATTTTAAGAATAAATTCATATGTTTTTTTACTTGCTCTTTTCCTTCTAAGATAGTGATAAACTTCATGTGATATGATGACATTATCATGAATAAATCTTCCCGAAATAAAAGCATCTTGATTAGGAGAGACAAATCTATCTAAAAAAGGTTTCAATTGGTTGGCCAAGATTTTAGAGATAATTTTATATGAGAAATTGCATAAACCTATTGGGAAGAATTGGGAAACTGATAGAGACTTAGTAGTATAGGATACCAAGTCCCACATTGAGTAGTATGGGATGCTCAATGGGGTGTATAAGTGGGTTGATTCTCCCATTTCAACAGCTGGCTTTTGAGGTAGGGTTCCCAATCCTACTTAGGTACCCATTAGAAACGTACTCTATCTTATCAATCTTAGGAATCAAAGTGATATTCATATCATTCAGACTCTCCATATTCTCATTACCAATAAAAAAATTTCTAACCAATGAAAAATATCATCCCCCACCTTAGCCCACGAAGAATGATAGAATTTACCTAAAAAGCCATCAAGACCAAGCGCATTTGAGGAATCAAGGCTAAAAGAAACTACTCAAACTTCCTTTTTAGTTACAAAGAGTAGGAGTTTCTCATTAGCACAATCATCAATCATACTTTCCAAGCAGCAGAGAACATTATCAAAAGGGCATGAAGGAAAGCCAGTAAAGAGAGATTCATAAAATCTTGTGAAAGTGCTGGCATTCTCAACTATATTAACAAGCTAGTGCCCTTATTCATCTTTAATCCTCAAAATGCTATTCATCTGTCTTCTTATAATTGTAGAAAGGTGAAAAAATTTTGAATTTTTGTCACCTGCTTGTAACCATGACATTCGTGACCTTTGTCTCCAGTAAAGTTCCTCTTTGTCTAAAAGCTTCTCAATCTCTAAAATTGGTTCATTCGCCATTTACAACTTATCTTGAGTGAGAGTTCCTTGCTTACAATCAACTAGGCATAACTTAAGTTGCTCAACACACTTTATGTTGTTAGGGAATGTTCGTGAGCTCCATTTAGATAGAGAGCTCTTACATATTGCTAATTTAGCAACAAAATCATCAATAGTACATAGATTCTAGCGTTCATAAGAACCCTAACATTTACGAATCACTTGCAAAAAATCTAGATGAGTAGTCCAGACTCTTTAAATTTAAAACCATGAGGGGATTTACCAATCGTGAAATTCAGATCAACTAAAGTAAGATGATGATCTGATCCCATTGGATCAATGTGGAAAATCTGAGTTCTTGGAAAAAGTTCACAAAGCAAATCATTCCCCATAGCACGGTCAATTCTTTCTCTCATTGTATCACCATCTTGCCTCCTGTTACACCATGTAAATCTAGACCCATTAAAGCCAAGGTCAAATAATGCACAATCAACAATAAAATTCTTATATTTACAATCTTTTTCTCTTTTAACATGTTGCCATGGATGACCTAATAAGATATGAAAAACTTGTATGGTGCAACATCACATAGAATCTCATCCTAATATGTACCACAATGAAAAATAAATTTGAACCTGCTTAGACACCCAAAACTCATCACCATCATACAATAATTTATATGGTTTAGGAAGGTCAAAGATAGGCAAATTCAATTTGTCAACCATGCATAAGGTGTAGTATCAATATTTGCACCAATATCATCATATGTAGTTCTTGCAATAAATGTTAAAGAAAAAATATATAGCATCCTCACACTCCCTACTCACGTGTTTCACTCAAACCATTTCCAAATGCCACTCATTTTTCACTCAAATTTGACTTTTATCTTGATATATGTAACTATAATTTCCTTTTAACACTCAAACTTGCCTCCTATAATATTCTCAATTGAAACACAACAAAAATCAAGAGACAATGTTAGTATGTGTGGTAGTCTTCACAACCATAAATAATATTGTAAGAAAAAAATGAAAAGGAAGGGAAGACACGTGGAAAGAAAGGAAATTGAGGTAAGAAGATGAAGAGGATGTGAATCTGAAAGGACAGAAGGAAAGGAGTCGGTGAAACTCAAGAGAAATTAAGGAATAGGAAAATATCAAAAGGGAGAGTAGCACAGAAGCATGCAAAGAGAAAAATAGGGAAGCTAGAACAAAGAGAAAAAGGGGAGCACTAGCTTGAGATGGATTTAGGAAAGGGAGTAACCTTTAAGGGAAACAAGCCTACTCAAATTAGGCAACTAGTAAGAAAAAGGGAAAGGTTAGCAAAATATAGAAAAGTGAAGGGAGAAAGGAAATTTGCAAGTAGAAATATAGGAAATCAAAGAGTCTTAACCACCACTCAAGTATAAAGATTAAGAAAACTATTATGACGCATGCAATGGAAACTCTTCAAAACAATGGGTGGAAGAGGAGGAGGGGAAAATGCAAGAAAGAACAACAAAGATGGAATGAAAAGAAGACAAAATGATAGAACTTGAAATCTAGCAAACCCAAGCTTTGATGCCAAATGATACTCGAATAGGGGTGAATCAGCAAGAAAAAAAGTAAGACAATCCACAGCAAAACTCCAAGAGAGCTTGCCATTTGTAAACCTCAACACAGAAAGTCAATCGAAAGGATGATCGAAGGTACGACCTTAAGAGAACTTGTTTGACACAACCCTAGCCTTAGAAACAACACAAAGGATGATTAGTCCCTTAATATTGTCAGTGTCTTTGCGCAAGAGTACAAGGATGTAAGGCAACCCTTAGAAAAATAGATAATAACTTTCAAACTATAGTTCATTTCAAGTCCTTGTCCCTATGCAAGTACAAAGGAATGGTCTATGTATAGGAAAGCAAATAAAATTAGAACCTATTGAGTTATTTATTCTCAGTGGATTAAAATAAAGAGAGAAAATGGGTCTTTACATGTGATAAAGACTGGGACCTTATTTGCAATATTTCCAATTGAACTTCTAGAGGGAACAATTAATAAAACTGCTCCATACATGTCCAAAACACTAGGGTATGTGCATGGAAGTTGAAAACTATATATAAGGTTGATATGTTTCATTCTCTCCAGTACATAACAACACTCTCTCATTTTTCTTGTATTTGCTGTGAAAACAAAACCAGGTTCGAGTGATCCGTTCTGCCACGTAGGAATCTGTGGACTGACTTTTAAGGTATGTTTCCTCCTCTACTCGCAGAACCAAAATCCTAAGACTTAAATGATACGGATGGAACCTCATTAATGATTGGATTGGCTATAAGAGGCGTTGTTTATTACATGAATGAAAAAAAGGAAATTTCTTAAACTTCAAGAACAATGTAGTCTATATGCAAAAAAAAAAAGAAACAAATTCAAAAAAAAATCTCTTTGAGTGACTTACATTCTTTAATCTGAACTCCACATACATCGATCTTGTACATCATCATGTTGGGCTTCTAGCAATATAATCACCATTATTGAACCTTCTAAATGGATTTTTATGTCACTATTTACATCCACAGACATGCATGGGCTATTTAGGCTTCAATTTGGGCTTGATTCTTGAATGAGGTTGAATATAAGCTAATCATGTAAAAAGCATACGTCTTGAGCTCTTGAGAGGTTTAGAATAGCTTGAATTTGCTTTTGGACCACTTGTGGATTATTACGTACCTCTTGTAGACCTTATTGGATTTGCGAAACCCATACTCTATCAATATGACTTGCAGACAATTATTTAATTCTTTGAAACCAATGGAGTACCGAGGAACTTGATGATAAGAGACTATTCACATAGTGTCGAATGAATTCCTTCAATCTCTAAGACAAACTCTGGGAAATCAACATTTAGGCTAGAGTGTCTAACAACTTTGAGATCACCATCATGGAATTCAAACCTAATAGCGATGCTTTTCATGTTTAAGTATAATACCATCCTAGCTAGGTAGCTTTGAAAACTTTTTTGAAGAAGGATATTACGAGCTAGAGAATCTTGAATACAAGGCCAACTTCCTCATATGAAGGAACACAAGAAGAAAACCCAATAGCGATACTTTTTTCATGTTTAAGTATTTCTGTCATCAGTTACACATTCTTCCTGTGTAGGAAGAGGCCGAGGCTTATTGGAAAGCAAGGAACATGCAATGAGCAGTATTGGAATGTGTTTTGTATGTTTTCTATGATCATGGTAATACCAAGTGAGGAGTTCCTCGTAGAAAAATAAAGGGACAATGGAAGTTAAGTCCCAAAAAGTTGAATTAATGATAATTAGGTACACCAACAAAATTTTATAAAGAATATGAGTTGTAAAAATCGATTCAAATAGTTAACAGAAATTTTTATTACAATTAGTTGTAAGTATCAAATGTATTTGATATTTAAATGATTATATGCAATTGGAACTTTTAAAAATTTGCAATTAAAAAATGTACATGCGTCACACATATATTTTCAATAAAAAACAAAATGGTTAATGGACATGTTAATGGTAGGACAGAAATGTCAAGGTTTTCAAAATGCTTAGGGGGAAAATGACCAAAAATCAAACTAAGGACACTAGCAAACCCAACGTAAATAGCTTGAGGGCAAAAATGACCCTTAATCTAATAAAAATCTAAATCTATTACATGGAAGCTCTTGATTTTAATATTTCTTCAATTTTCCCAAACTTCAGCGAAGTCCTCTAAAATCTAAATCCATAAGTAGCTCTATCTGAAATTTTTGAAATCTATATATATGTTGCATTGATCCACATTTTAAAACGGAATTATGAATGTCTAAATTGATTGATTAAAGTTCTGCAATATATTTTTATCACATGGTTTTGGCAATTTCAGAAGTATGTTACCAAAATAAGCTCTCGGTGGCATTGAAATTTTAATACACAAAAAAAAATTGTTTGAGTTTTTATTTAAATTATGTTTTATAACTGGATCTTGTAAATTTTAAATGTTTGCTAAATATATCACTACTTCAATAGCAATACTTATTAAAAGTTTCTTTTAAAATTGTATATTTTATATTCCTGAAAATGAAACATTTGATCTTCACAATTGTGATAAAGTTGTTAGATATTGCTCCCGGGAGGAATTTTTACTTTTTTAGCAACGCTTTGAAAGTTTTTAGGGTGAATTTGAAGACATGATTAAGAATAAAATTCGCCTTTTATACATGCTGAAAACTCAACATTTCAATGTCACGTAATTGGTGGTGCATTTTTTTATCGTGAAATTTGTGGTTTACGTGGATCATGAAGTTATGAAGTTATTAGAATAAGAGAATAATCTAAATAACTACCTGCATTTGGAAGAGCCATCATGGGATTAGAAGGTTAAATATTAGAATGAAAGAATAAAATTAAATTATGAAGAGAATCCTATGTGACTTTAATAGAATTGAAGCATTTGAACAAAAACACACACTTGCCATCCATCCATAGACACTTGCATGTTATTCTTCCATCATATATGTGCAGAGAGACATAGATGATAACTAATTATCATAACAAATATAATATACTCCCTTTATGTAAAAATATAAGGCATTTTTAACCGAATATCACCTCCAATAAAGTAGTTACTTACTTTCAAACTAACTCTATTTTTTTATATTTACTTCTATTAAATACTTTACAATAAATATAAAGTCATTATCAATAAGGGAACTTTTGAAAAAAAGCAATGATTGTACCTCGAAAGACTAAAAATGCCTTATATTTTTTAACATCCAACTTTTCAAAAAAAATTTTAATGAAGGGAGTATCATATGAAATCCCTCTACGTGATCTTAGGTGCAGAGAATATACTCATAACCGTTTTATGAAATAAATAATCACAACTAATAGAAAAACTCTCAATAGCCAATAATTGTTGAGATCGAATGAAATATGGATTTGTTACCTTTTAAATATAAGATCAAGAGTTCAATAGTAATTTAATAAGTTGAATTTTGAAATTATTCAAAAAGACTTCAGGGCAAAAAGTTTATTAAAATACATGAAAAAATTGCAAATCTAAAAATTTTTCTTCTTCCTCGAAATCGTCCAAACTATTTCTAAAATTTATTTTTAGTTATAAATTCTTAACTCTATCGTTTTATTAACACAAAGAAATGATGAATATGATTTATATTTATATTTATATATTTGTGTCCCTTGACATGGGTTTAGATATATAAATGGCAAACATAGTGGGGGAGATAGAACAGAGTACAAAGGAAATGGCCTCTCCCAAGATGTATCATTGCTTCCTCTTTGCTTATGTTTTAGCTATCAGCATCTTCTTCAACAATGCAACTGCCATTGAAGAAGAAAGAGGCCATAGGAAGCACACCATGGCTAACCGTTTCTCTCTCCTTTATCTTGCCATCACACACTTGCACAATTGCACACCTTTTAATAAAATATTTTGTTTATAATCAGTTTGATCATAGTTTGATTATAGTTTTGACTATCAACCTTTAAACTAATACCTTGACTAATTCAATAATTGGTTTGGTTTGTAATACTTTGCTGTCACTGTTGACATCACTCCACCAACTCAACTTCGTTTCCTCAGTCTTCCTTAATTGTCAAGACCCACCACTATGCTTCAAATCCCCGACATGAGACATTGAGTCCCACCACCATGCTTTAGAGTCAGAGGAGCAAAGAGTCTACTACTATATTGTTTATGCTTATTGCATGGTATTTTAAGTAAATTCTTCTATTTGTACTCCAAATGAGAATTGTACATAATTGTGTCGGGCTTCTATTGAAGCAAATATTACACCCAAATGTAAAATCAAAAGTCAAAGACCAAAGCCCGCCTAAAGCGTGAAATTAATATATGTTGTTCTTGAAACTTGTTCTAGGGCTACGTGTTAGTCTTGTTTTATTAGCCGCAGCTGTATCACAAGTCACTCACCTTGCCGCCATTGTTTTATATATATATATATTTGTGTAAAGGCTACTGTACTATCATTGAGAACAGAATATTATACTTCTAGAATTGTTGTCTCTGAATCTTGTTATGGTATCAAAGCTATAAGACTTATCATTACAATCATGAGTGAAAAATCATCTGAGTGGTCTCCCTGTGCAGAGTCAAAATCTTCTCCCTTATCTTCCTTTTCTTCTTCTCCATCTCATTTTATTTCTATCAAATTAACAAAGGAAAATTATTCTTTTTTGAAGGCTCAAATACTTCCATATCTTTATGGACAAATTATTTTTCATTAATGAAGGAAATTATTCTCCACCCTATATTTCTTTTCCTGATGGAAAATCTAATCCAGAATACCACAAAATGGTTTCCTCTAGATCAACTGGTTTTATTTGTTTTAATTTATTCCCTCTCCCTGGATCTTCAATTGGTCAGGTGACTGAACACAATACTGCCCGTTCTATGTGGGAAAGCTCTTGAAAGATTAGTTCGCCCAGCAATCTCAAGTAGTAAGGTATCTTCATTTACATCACTAAATTACTTCTCTTAAAAAAAAAGGTTTATATTTGAATATTTTAAAACTCAGTGCTTTGTGCCAAACAGGCCTTATGAAATAAGAAGAATCCTAAGCTAATTCCAATGCTCAAAACAATATGAGCCATGTCAAAGCACAATGTTTTAATAGAAATGAGATATTAAAGCTTCTGACAACGAGTCTCAACTAATAAAGCAGCAATTCCTGGCCAACACGTTAACATTTTGTTTAATAATTAGAGAAAGGCTTTTATTAGATCCACCACATACATACCAAAAAAGTAAATCTGTTGGGCTATTCATAATAAGAGAGAATAAATGAAACCGGAGAAGCAAAGAGAACAAAAAGTTACTGGCTTGTCATTATCAATTGCACTTGGATTTAGGTCTAAATGGGTCTTGATTTAGAAGGATACCACCACCAATTTGCATATCATTAACCAACAAAGATTAGCCTAGTTGATAATAATTTAGCTCATAACTCACAAGATCGTGGAATCAAATTCTGCTAACAATGTAAATACCTTCTTGGTCGATGATCTATAAATACATCTAAAAGTGTTCTCTAAGTCTAGAGGCATGCCCTAACCCTAGTAAGCCTTTGGGATTCAATTCACCTAAACTTTTTTCGATAAAATAATTTGCAAATTACTAGATTTATAATTTGTTACTAGGTGTAGGGCCACATTATTCTCTAAGATATCCATATTGTCACTTCCTAAGGAATCACATATGCATAGCCATAATTGATATCTTCACCAGAATTAACCTCAATGACCATTAAACTGCACGTGGCTCGGGGGATCTCAACATTTTTATCCATTCTCATCTCATGATTGAGCACATTATTTTAGGGAGTAATTGTGTTGCACTAACAGCTTAAAATTATCATAGGTGAGATTGAACTCGTAACTTCTACTTACCTAAGAACTAATATGCCATTAGGCTACAAAATCATTGAGCCCTATTCGCATTGCTAGGTATGGCATAATGCTACGCATGCAACATGCACCCTCCTCAGTATTTGCGAGGACATCAAAACATGAGCCATTCCCACCATTACCTCTAACAACACAATTTTTTATCCTTGCTTTTTCTTGGCCTTTGTGGTTTTTACACTCTATTATTAAAATCATAAAATATTAAAATTACAAAATTTTATTGAATCATGATTTCTTTGAAAAATCATAAAAAATGTAAAACTCTATCATTTTGGGGATTCAAGATACAAGATTGTCTCTTATTTTATGTAGAAACCAATAATAAAAAAGTGAAAAATTAGGGCATTATAAAGGACATCCAAAGGAGTGACATAAAAGGCCCCAAGCCCCTTGATTTTTGAGAAAAATACTTCTTCATTTTCCCCAAATTTCAATTCAAAAATCAAGTTTTAATTTGAAAACCCTTAAGTAGCTCTGGATCTGAAGATTTTGAAATTTATGTTCCACTAATCCATTTGAAATGGAATATTACGACCTGTTAAAATGAATTATTAAAATTCTGGAATATATTTTTGTCATATGGTTTTGGCGATTTCATGAATAAATCACTAAAATAAGCTCTCAGTGCTTTCGAAATTTTAATACAAAATAAGTTTTATTTTTTATTTAAAATGTGTGTTATAGCTGGCTTTTATAAATTTTAAATGTTTGACAAATTTTTGGCTACTTGAATACATATTTAAAATTTGTTTATACTCAAGGAATCTTCACAAATTAAATTTCATATTTTACATTCCTAAAATAGAAACATTTGCTCTACACATTTCTTGAGGAGATTTTTTTTTTTTTTTTTTTTTTGCAAGGCTTGAAATTTTTTAGTGTGAATTTAGTGACACGAAGAGCAAAACTCGACTTTTACTCATGTTGAAAGTGATTAGTAGTGCATTTTTTTCCCGTGAAATTTGGTTTTTGGCAGTCTTTGGTATCCATATATTCCCTCTCATTTATATACTTTTCTTTTGACTTTCTTTAACCTTACATTCTCTGAATCACAATATAAGTCATTATTAACTGATTTAGGTCTTTAAAAAAGTTGGTTAAGATATTAATTTTTTAAAATATTTTACATTTTTCTAATCATGCCTTTGAGTATAATAAATACAACATTTAAATTATTCAAAAGACCATTATTAACTATTCAATAAAGTAAGGGTGTCATTGAAAAAAAAATATATATATATATATATATAACACCTCAATGTCCTATGCTTTGAACTAAACAAATCTTCTGAAAAATGACTTATATTGTAGTCAACAGGGATTATTTAAATTATTATTACTGAAATATTACATCAATAATATGTAAAAATCTCTCGTGCGCTTTGAATGCGGATTAGATTTTTTATAACTTTTATTTTAAGTTTTTGTTTTGTTTTATGACTCTTTGTTAATGAAGAAAGACACTAAAAAAAGGTTATTTTAAAGACATAGTCTTTATCTTGCATTCCAATATTCTAAGGTGTTTGATTATCACTAATGTCTTTCCAAGGATCATAATTATCATTTTCTCTTCATGCAATCTTTTAGTCCTTTATTGTCATTCCCACTAACTTGTAACCATTATGAAATAAATAATCACAACTAATAATAGAAAAGCTCTCAATAGCCAATAATAGTTGAAATTGAATGGAATGGATTTGTCATCCTTTAAATAAGATCCAAAGTTGGAATATTGTAAATGTTAAAAAACTATATTACAAAAGCCACCTATTCAAGCTCAACAGTAATTTAATATGAATTGATCTACATTATACATTTATGCGACAGCTTACAATATTGTATGCCAAATAATTCTTGAACAAAATCTATGAATAAAATATATTGTTTGTTTAAATCAATTACATGAAAAATTGATAAATTTTATTATAAACATTGCAAAAATATTATAACTCAAGATTTCAAGTTAAAAACTATATTGAAACAAGGAAAAAAAATATACATTTAGTCCTTATAATTTAATTGAAGATTCAATTCGTTTTTTTACATTTAAAATTTTAATGAAATATTTATAATTTATAAATTATTTAATTTTGTCCATTTTGATATAAATTGTCTTTGTTATATTCTATTGGTGTAACATCATATATATATATATATAATCTTAATACATTTAATATGTATAATGATGAAAGAAGGTTCTAAAAATATAAGTTATAAAATATATATCACATATATGACAATATGTTTACAAAAATATAATATTAAAGACTGGATTAAAATTTATTTTAGCTATATATGCTTCATTACAATTTTTAAAATTTTAAATGTCCCTTTGAAAATCGAGTGAAATTATAAAGAACAAATCAATATATTCTGTAAAAGAAGTTAAGTTTTGAAATTATTGAAAAAGAGTTTAGGGTCAAAAGTTTAAACTTCATGGAAAAAAAATTACAATTTAGAAATCAAAAAATTAAAATCACATTTAGTCCTCCAAAGTACTCTAAAAGTTATTTTTGGTTATTAATTCTTAATTCTAATGTTTTATTACTCAAAGAAATTATGTGCTTTTTATTTATATTTATAATCTTTATAGTTTTGTCCCTCGATATAGGCTTAGATAAAGCCTATAAATGGAAAACATAGTGGGAGAGATGGAATCGAGTATAAAGAAATGGCCTCTCCCAAGAAGTATTATTGCTTCCTCTTTGCTTCTGTTTTAGCTATCAGCATCTTCTTCAACAATGGAACTGCCATTGAAGAAGAAACAGAGGCCATAGGAAGCAAACCATGGCTAACAGTTTCTCTCTCCTCTCTCTTTCCATCTCACACTTGCACACCTTTAACAGGTTCTGTCTCTCTCCCTCTCTCTCTCTCTCATAATATGAAAATCCAAGTCAACCTACCCAGCTAAACCGATAAACTGTGTTGAATCAATCTCTTGATCAATTTAATAAAATATTTTTTTGTTCATAACAGTTTGATCACATTTTAACCACAATTTTGACAATTAACTTTTTAATTAATATTTTGATTGGTTCAATGATTAGTCCGACTTTCATCACCTTTGCTAATAAGTCACAATGTTCCTAGCTCATGAAATTGTGAACTTACTAAAGTTTTATATTATGTATAGATATTTCGTAGGTTATATATTTTCCATCTCTCTTCCCTAAAGCATTTTCAATTGATATCTGTAGATGTGTATGGCCGTATGTCTGCATACTTGTGCACATTCTTCTTTCATACATAAATTTAGTTGTAATATTATGAATTTGAATCATCTGTGTATGTTTGTTGTTAAATATGTGATATTCAGAAAGATGATGAAAAGAAGGGGAAATGAATAATACTCTTGTCAAGTAAAATTTATTACTCGTCTTTCACTCTCTTGAACGATCTAATTATAGATATATAGAGTAATAACATGTGACTTATGATTAGAGTACTACTAATTTTGATTTATGTGTAGTAATATAATAACTTCAAGTTTTAAAATTTTTGTTAAATGTTTATAGGATATATTTTGTCATTGGATTTAGATGTACAAGAGTTAAGATACAAAAATACACATAAATGTTTACTCCAGGAACTTCTGATGATATCTTTAAGTCAATAGTAGTGCATGTGTACCTATTAACTTTATAGAAGAGACCAACCTTTCTCAATCCATTAAAATAGCTTGACATGGGCCGTAGATTTAATGGGTTTTGTAAATAGGTATCCATGCACCATTATTGATTTAATGATATCAGAAGCTTTTGGAGATTTTTGCATCTTAACCTTAATTACATACAATGGCTTTTGTATATATGTACTTTATCGTTGAAAACTATATGTACTCTAAGTACAAGCCTAGAAGTGATCGATTGTATAGATCAATCCGTATATATAACGTAATTTGATACAACTGATTAGGTTTGAAGAAGAATTCAGGCTTGGAAGTGATACAAAGACATGGGCCATGTGGTGAACTAAGGCATGGGAAAGCAAATCCTAAAACTATTCCAACACACTTTGATATCCTAAGTGAAGATCAAGCAAGGGTGGATTCACTTCACTCCATGCTCTCCAAAAGGTTGAGCCATGACAATATGAAGCAATTGGATTCTATAGAGTTACCACTATTGCCCGGTGCGGTCCTTCGCACCAATGGCGAATACATTGTCACCATTGGCTTGGGTAGCCCTGAAATGAACTTGTCACTCATTGTTGACACGGGAAGTCATCTCACCTGGACACAATGCAAGCCTTGTATTGTTAAATGTTACAACCAACAAGAACCAATCTTTGATCCCTCTAAGTCCACAACGTATTCACACATCAATTGTAGCTCTTATACGTGCAATCAGATTTTGTCTACTGCAAGTAAGTTAACTAATCCTTCCCCCCCATGAAATAGTCAAGCTATATATGCATATTCTCACTCTATATTCTCACTCATTTTCATATAAAAATGGAGCAAGAGAAGTACTACCTTCTAATTGACTTTTAATAATAAAGGTTTTATTTTTATATTTTGAAAATTAACTATAAATGTCTCTTGATTATGTTTTGATTGAAAGTTAAATTGTTGCTGATAAATGCGCGGACCATTGTGTATTTTTTTTCTTGAGATAAACTATAGTAATAATTATTGTGAATTTACAACCCCAACACTCACACACACCATATTGTGTGAGTTATGTACTGCTACTTCTAGTCATTTTAATAAGAAATTAAGAACAACTTTAAATAAATTCATATTATGTGTGTTTTAAATCTTGTAAAATTTTAAAATTAATTTCTATACACATATTAATTAGTTAGAGGGGTTTGTTTAAATAATTAGGAAGTTTCATAGTTTGTCAGGAATACTATGTGAAAAAAAAATAACACTTTAAACAAAGTATATTATATAACAGGAAACATGATAGAATTTCTTATAAATAGGCCGTATTATTATTTTTATCGTTATATTTTATAGAGTTAAAATTGTTAATCTTTGTTGGTTTAGTTATTACTCTTTTGTTTCAAAAATTATAATATATTTTTGTTTATTTTGAATTAAAATCATAATTTTCTCAAAAATTTACTTCTTATCACTGCCATATTTTATGATATATGCAAACTGTTAATTTAGATGAAAAGATTAATTTGATATGCTTGTCATAGACTATCAAAATGGATGTCAGCGTCTTGGAAGAAATTTAACTTAACAATTTTACGGTTAACAAATAAATAGGGTGACGTACATTAGTTTACATACATGAATGTGTAATAATTAAGAGAAGCTAATGAATTTTTAATTAAAAAAATTGATGGCACACAACTAAATTAATGATATTTTTATATTATTTTAAAAGGATAAATAATTAAAGAATTCTTAGTCTTCATAAACATAACCTTGTTTTCCCCCTATACAGGATATCAAGAATGCCCTAATTCTCCCACAACATGTATATATGTGGCTAAATACATGGACACTTCTACCTCGGCCGGCTTTCTCAGCAAAGAAAGGCTCACCGTCGCCGCCAATAACACTTTTGACAACTTCTTATTTGGTTGTGGCCAAAACAACCGAGGGATTACCTTTGGTGGTGCCGCCGGCGTACTTGGCCTTAGCCGCCACCCAATCTCCTTCATCCAACAAACGGCCGAGGCCTATAACAAAGTCTTCTCCTATTGTCTTCCCTCCAACCCTAGCTATGTCGGCCATCTCACCTTCGGCAGCGACGGAGTTTCCAAAGATGTCCAATACACTCCGATCAGCAACATCCCCGAGTTAACCTCGTTATACGGCATCAGCATCATCGGAATAACCGTTGGTGGAATAAACCTAACGTCCGTTACTTCTACATTGTCATCGGCCAAAGCAATCATTGACGTCGGCACGTTAATCACGAGGCTTTCGCCGTCAGTTTACACTGCCCTGAGATCGGAGATCCGACGCCGGATGGCGATGTATCCGATGGCGAGCGAGATGTCGATATTGGACACGTGTTATGATTTTAGTGGGTACAAGACAGTGATGTTCCCAAAGATAAGCTTGGTGTTTGGTGGCGGGGTTAAGCTAGACTTGGCTGCGAGTGGGATCTTTATTGCTGTGAGTCCCAAACAGGTGTGTTTGGCTTTTGCTGCGAATGCCAGAGAAGATGATATTATTATACTTGGAAGTGTTCAGCAGAAGACGATAGAGGTGGTGACTGATCTTAATGATGAAAGGCTTGGATTTGGGCCTCCTGGTGGCTGTAAGTGAGACAAGTCACGCATAAGACATAGTAACTGTTGAAATGATATATTATTGGGAAAAAAAATCATGCATTTAATATTTACAATTTCAACTAGTGTTATACTAAATTTGCTTGGTTTTTGAAAAATAAGTGACATGGTTGAGGTATAGTATAATTTGCTGTGATTTATATTTTATTTTGAGTTTGATTTGATATATATTGGTGAAATTATATTTTGACATGAAATATCTATTTTTTTAAAAAAAATGAGGTTTTTGAAGAAAATAAATGCTAAGAAAGTATAATAATTCATTCAAAAACTCAAAACAATGAATCATTTACTATTTGTTAATTTCATTAATCATGAAGCCAAAATTAATTGCAAATCCTTGTGCTCATAAGTGCAAGCATTTTCTTTGTTGATCAAAGATAAAGAATCCCCATAGCCTGATCTCCCACAAAAATAGATAACCCTATACTTTTGAACGACTCTTTATCGACATATACTAAAAATGTCTGAAAATATGCGTTTAACAATACGAGATCACCACTAATAGTTCCAAGACCGATTAATTTGGCACCTCTAGCCTCGGGAATTAAATTGAAATTGTAAGAATAGATCAAATTCTAGGGTATGCTGCAACAACATATTCTTTCATCAACCACATATAACTTATAAGTACCTAGCTAGTACAAAAATATTTTTAACACTTATTTTTGGCATCAGTTAAAAAGGAATAGGTGATGAAAATGTGCGCAGTGGCATTTGCATAAGTTGAAACTTGTAAAAAGGAATCGATGTCAAAAGTGTCGTCCATGGCATTTTTGTAATTGAGCAAAAATTTGCAAGACTTTATGAACTTGTTAGAAAGCAACAAGTGCCAAATTGTTTTTAATATTTGGTCAAAATTGTTTCGTTTTGGCCCATTTATTTCTCAAATAAAACCCTCGTTATCTACTCTCATCGTGTTTTCTGCTCTTCATATCATCACTCCGCAACTTGTCTCTCCTACCGTCCGTGCTTCTCATCGTCATCATGATTCAACCTCGGTGTCACTGTCAATATCACTCCACTAGCTCAACTTCGGCTCCTCATTCTTCCTTCATCATTAAGACCCACCTCTATGCTTCAAATATCTAACATAAGACGTTGAGAACCACCACCATGCTTTAGAGTTAGAGGAGCAAAGAGTCGACTACTGTATTGTTGATACTTTCAGAGTGTTCTAGGACGTCACTTTCGGTCTTCCTTCAAGGTTCATGTTTGTCACATGATATTTTAAGTAAATTCTTCTATTTAATTTGTACTCCATATGGTCGTACATCATTCAAGCTTCTAGCAATGTAATTTCATTCTTAGACCTTTTAAATGGATCTTCATATCACTATATATGTCCACACACATGCATGAGCTATTTAGGCATCCATTTGGGCTTGAATAATAAAGTTGAATCACGTTATGAAATTCTCATGGTCTATTAGACAATGTGTTTGGGTCCCGATTTAGAGGATTGAAGTTGGATTCGTCCATGTGCATATATATAATTGTTTTATTGCTTCTTTGAAAACCTTAATTACATAAATCTTATTTTATTATAATAAACTAGAACGAAAACCCTAATTCTAGAAATAAGGAGGTGGGTGGCGCCTCCTCAAAGTAGAATTGGAAACATTCTTCATGAGCACGTAATCAAATCTCAGCAAAAGTGAAATAATGTAACTTGGAAAAGAATAGTTAAGATTGTTAGTACTCAAAAGTGTCTCGTCATGCATATGCATATTCAAAGGCTTTTGACAAATATATTTACTTTTAACCTCACTTTTGTCACTATCCTCTCCCTTATACTCTTCTCTCTTTTTTTTCTTTCTTTTTTCTCAACACACTTTTTTTTTTGCTTCACTCTCTATATTTTGATATTTCTCTATACGATCAATCGCTCTTTTTTCATCTTCCTCTTTATTTTCACTCTTTTCTGTCTCTATATTTTCTTCTCACTCTTTTCTTTCTCTCTCCCCAACTCATTTTCTTTTGTTCTATTAGCATGCTCTTTTTCTCTCATTCTATGTGCTTTCAAAATTTTGATTTGATCATTATAATCCTATAGAGGCTTGAGATTTTAATACATTAATTCAAATGCAAAGGAAATAACAATTTTTTTTATACAAGGAAATAACAATTCTTATATCTATCATGTTTTGCTCTTGTAACATGTTTCCATGGATGGCCTAATAAGATGTATATGCAAAACGTGTATGCATGGATGCATCATATAGAATTTCGCCTTGATATCTACCCAATGAAAAAGAAATTTAAACCTACTTAGACACCGAAAACTCATCACCACATACAACAATTTATATGGTTTAGGATGGTAAAAGGTAGGCAAATTTAATTTCTCAACCATGCATAAGGGCACTATCAATATTTGCACCAATATTGTAAGACCCTGAGTTTAATCTTGGGATTTAAATTGAGGAATTATTTTTAATTGAGGTTAATTATTTGATTAATTAGGATTTTAATTATGACTCAAATTGGGCCTCGTATCATGATTTAGGTAGTACACTTGCAATTGTTTTTTATTATTTAAGGGAAATATTTTTCTATCATGGTAAGGTTTTATAAAGTTATTTGACTCTTTCTTACCAGATAGTCTCTTTTTTATCATAGTAGTGTTTTCAAAATGATAATCTTTATTTTTTTTCTACCATGGTAAACCCTTTATTACCATGGTAGTGTTTTGAAAAGATAAAGTTTGTTCTTAATTATCATGGTAAAGGTAATTAATCATGTTTTTGAAAATTAGAACGTTACAAATATCACCATAATGATCATGAGGCAAACCTTCTTTGATTAAGAGCAGAGTGTGGAAACTAAATGATAGCTCATATTCTCCTTTATTTGACATTTTTAGTTCTTGCAATAAAGGTTAAAAAGGAAATATATATATATATATATATATATAGGATCCTCACACTCTCCACTCATGTTTGGCTTTTATCTTGATATATATCACTCTTGCCTTTTAACACTCAAACTTGCCTCCTTATAATATTGGGAAAATCACTATCAGGTCCCCTACAACCATTTCAAACACCCAAAAGTCTCACCTAATTCATAAATAGTTCTCAAATCCCCTAGGACTTAAATGTACGTAAGATAGAAATTACAATTACCAAAATACGCATAGTTTATTCCAAAGTCACTTCCTTTTTTTTTTCCCCGCCTCAGCATTGCATTTTTTCAATGGATGTTTTATTAAGTACCCATCTCAATGCATCTCCCCCAAGTCCCCTGCGTGGAACCAATCTCCCAATTTCAATTGTAGCCCAATATAGAAGTGAATTTCCCTATAAAACTACTTCGCCATTGCGGGTTGACCCGTCGTTGCTGCCTTCGTCTTTAACTCTTTTATCCGAATCCTTCAGTAGATCCATCGCATCCATCTCTGCCAGCCTGATTGTTCTCACCCCTCGCCATGCCTTCGAATCTGGGTTCAACGTACTTGAAATCACCAAGCCTCTTGCTTGGATTGACCCATGCATACTCCTAAGTAACCACAAACGTTAAAGCTTCTACTCGGTGAAACTCTTTGGCTGGTGGCAATACTACTGCTGCTATGAGGACTTGAATGGGGCTTTCCAAGGGCTCTTTTGTTGAGGAGGAGTCTGTTTTCCTTTTAAGTATCGCTGGTGCAATGCACATGTGTGTGACACCATGGCTTTTGAATCCAAGTCCGTGTGACATTTTCTCAGGGGTAGTATTATTTTTATTATTATATTATATAGACGTAAAATTGTTCATCTTTGTTGGTTTAGCTATCATTCTTTATTGGGAGAATGGTAATAAAATCCCAAAGGAATTTATGATAGTTAAGTCATTGACAAAATTTTTCAATAAATAAGTTGCAACTATTAATTCAACCAATTGCAAACAAGAATCCTAATTGTAAATTGAGAGTTATACTTGATATTTACAGGATAAATTAACTCACTAGCCAAAAAATCTTGTGCCAAAAAAATGGAACAAATTTTAAAAAATTTATGTGTAACTAGTTCATGTTGATAAACGAGGGATTTATCATTAAAAATTCAAAAATTTATAAGAAATTTATCATTGATATACAATGGTATATTAACAAATATAATAAATTAGTCATAATATAAAATATAATATATGTTGGACTGTTTGCTCGGTTTGGTCCTATAACATGGACTATATCTATAAAAGCTCCAAATTTAAATATCTTATATGCAATCCAAACTCCTGAATTTAGACTTGTTGAATTAATATTTTCAATTGATTTTTCAGAAAAATTGTCTAGGACCTAACTACCATAAATTCTCAATTTTTGGACTTTATTGTCATTCTACCTTCTTTATTCAAAAATTATTATTTATTATTTATTCATTTTAAATTTACCTTATTTCAATAAATTTTTAGTTCTTTCTGTAAAATATATTAATATAATATTGGATCCTAAAAAACAAAATAAAACTATTTCACCACTTTTATTGTTATACTAGAAGAGGAAAATCGATCATAATTTACTTAACAATTTGCTTACCATTGCCAAATTTTATTATGCAAGATGTTAATTAACTCTAAAATTATGATACGTTTGTCATACACTCATGCCATATCAAAATGGGATATGTTAGTGTGTTTGAAGAAGTTGAAGCTAAAAATTTTATTATGGTTAAGGGCTAAATAGCAAGTTGACCCCCTAAATTATAAATCCAGAAATATTTAAAATTCTAAACACATTTTGGTGCAATGTTTTCTTTCAACTTTTCAAAGTAGTGCAGTGTTGTCCCCATCTTTAGCAAATATTAGTTTAGACCATTAGTTAGCAAAAAAATTGTAGAAAAATGCCTCAAACATTAAAGCAAAGGACCAAGAAAATGAGTTTAGGGTATTTTTGTAAGTTTTGATTTGGATCCTTTTTAAACTAACAGTCAAAATTAAATTTTATTGATGGTAGAGATAATCTATGAAACACCAATACATCAAATTGCCTCATGCGTATACTTGCAGATACTTCTTTAATACATATCCATAGAGTATCAAAATATTATTTTTTTTAATTTTAAAAAATTTTAATTTTATATATGTATCACGATACTTCTAAATTATGAATTGATACTTTAAAACTAATACTTCAAATTTATTTTTAAGAAATTAATTTTATCATATATTTTGATATTAATTGTTTTGTTTCTAATATATTTTTGTAATTTTCTTTTAAATTCAAAAATTAGATTTTCCTTAAAAAGAATAAGTTTTTGATATAATAAAAGGATAAAAATTATATTTTTTAATTATAAAAATATAGGAATATAATCTTTTGGCATATAAAACCTAAGTATATAAGGACCTATCAGCGAAGATTAGGTAGTAGGCAATTAGGTAGAGATGGAATAAAAGTATAATTAATGATTATATTTTGATTGGTATTACTATAAAGAATTGTATATGTATGCTAGGTTGGATAATTTATAAATTAAAATTATATTTTTAATTTTTTTATGGTTTTTTATAAATATATTTGCACATATAAAAAATGTATCATATCTTATATTTGTTAAAATAAAAGTACTAATATATCATATATGTATCATATTTTATACGTATCTGTGCAACATAGGGGATAACATTTCACTGTTTTTAAAAGTTAAAGGGGAACATTGCATTAAAAATGAATTTAGAGTTCTAAATATTCTAGGACCTATAATTTAAGGGTGAAATTACCCTTTAATCCTATGATTGAAATATGTAAATAACCAAGGTGACTTGCATTAGTTTTCTGACATAATACATATACTTGGTGTAGTGAGAGAAGCTAATAAATTTTTTAATAAAAAATCAATGTGGTACAATTAAATATGTTTTGTCATTACAAAGGATATTTAAATTATTTTAAACGGAAAATTAAATAAATTTATTTTTATAACTTTATTTTAAGACTAAGAAAAATAGTTTTCAATTATTTATTTGTAACCACTACTACAGAATTATACACATTTGACGGTTATTTTCCTATATATTTAATGGTTGAAAACTGTCAAATAAGACACCGTCATTTATGCAGCTCCATATACTTGACGGTTATTTTAACTATCAAATATGTGATATTATACTTGACAGTTCTAAATAACCATCAAGTATAAGGTACAAGAACTTGCTTTGACTGAAAAACAAAGTCATATTTGATAGTTAGATGTGAGAACCGTCAAATATTTATATATATATATATATATATATATTTTTGACGGTTATATTAGATAACCATCAAATATGCATATATTTGACGGTTATCAAAAAAACCGTCAAATATGTTGTAGAATTTTTTTTATATGAAAGCTGCATTTAAGCAGCCCCCTGCAATAGAATTGACATTTCATAATCCAGACAATCCAACAAATATATATTATCATCAGCAACATTCTTTCAGAATTAAAAGAACATGTACATATATATATATACGCATGCACAATACACATTAATTATAAACAAAAAAGTTGCAAATCTTAATCCTAAATCACAATTCTATCCTAAAAAATGAAACAATAATTCTATCATAAGCCACATTCTTTTTTGCCTTCAAGCTAGACCAAATGTGCACTCACTAAATGTATGAATTTTGCATGATCCATAGTTGAAATATATGTTGGCACCACTCTTCCACGACTTCATTGATGTGAGCATCCCCAAATTCTTCACAATAAGCATCATCATGATATTGCAATTTAAATTATAACCATATCAAATTTAATTAGCTAACTAATGAAATTTTTCCATATATAAAACATATATTTAAATTAAATATGAACCTTGGTAGGGATTGAAGTCTTGGCGTGAGTGATGATGTCCCTAATGAATCTCATCACGTAAAATCCACAGTCCACTAAATCTGGTCTTTGTTGCGGGCACTTTAAAAACAAAACAAACAAAATATATTAAATTATTGAATAATTGTTAATAAATAATTGAACAATTAATGTTTAAACACGTACCCTTATTACTGTCCATGTGAACAAATGGTCAAATGGTTTGACCCTAGGGACAGTTAAAGATTCATCTATGTGGTATAAAAACACAGCCTTAAAAACACAGAAGTTGGTAAGTTTGAAATATCAAAAAACACAAATATGAACTTAATTAATGCACTTAATTGTTGATTAATTTCATCATATCTTTGTGATTATCCGGTTATTTGCCAGCAGAACACAAGTAATAGATGGTCAATTTCTTATATTTTTCTTCAGCCGGATCGAGGGCAATCAGCATCCAATGATCCCTAAAATAATTAACAATTGTAAAGAATATATAATAAATTGAAATAGTTAATAAAATTGAGAAAACACATTAAATATAACAAATAACTAACCCTTGCACGGAAGGTATCAAGAATAACCTCCCTTTTTTTTTAATAGTCATGCCTTTGAATGAATCGCACAGTCACTTTGCTTGCTCTTCACGATCAGAGCCCCGAATGTCACGAAAAGTAGCAATGTCATAAGGACAAATGAAGGCGAACATCCTAGTAAGGTTATTGAGGGGCACGATAAGTATATGATAGAGAAACTTAAAATTAATAAATCAAACTGATTAGTATATATTTATAAAAATAATGACTACTCTTGTGCAAAAGAAGTACCTCAAATAAAAATCCATGACAATCGTGCTAATCATGCCATGGTGGAGTACTTCATCTATGACTTCGAGCATTATGTGATTGGTATGATCTCTGTCATACATGCCATGCTCGAATGGGATGTCTACAGTAATAAAATCATGAATACTCCTTTGCATGTCTGCATATGCCCCTAGTAAAGTCAAGAATTTATATGCCAATTAAGGCTCCACCTTTTGAAGCAGGGGAGGTGCGATAATCTTTGACTCATGGCCAATTGATTGTTTACTGGGGAAGTCTTTTTCCTTGGACTATATACTAGAGATAGTTAGAGATCAAAAGTTATTATATAGATACCTTATCTTTGTTTCAGATCATCTTTATAAATTATATATATATATATGTACCTTATCTTTATTAGATATCGGCCTTATAAGGGCGATGGCCATGCAACAAAGGTGCCCAATGCGTTTCCTACAGTCATCACATCCTCCGTGCGAATGGGCAGCTGATAGTTATCGTCCAAAGAAACTTTTAGACAAACTTGTACGTGGCCTAGAGGAATTGGCACATTATGTATAGTGCCCCTAAGGACATTATACATTATACCAATTGCAACCACATGGCGATTTAGACTATTTGCCAAAAACTCACATTCAGCTTCACCCTAAAGCAATGGAAACATTTATAAGTTATAAATACAAAAATGAATATAACTAAAAAAATATTAATATTACCTTAGGAAGGTTTGGATGAGAAGGCTGAGCTACGGTGCAACTGTCTCTCTTACTATTGGGACTAATTTCCACAGGAGTGGATGTCTTTCCTTGGGACATGAGCAACACATCAACCAATTGATATGGCCTATCAACCTCATCTTTTAGTGCATTAAACTCAGCTGAAGAAGGCGTTGTACCTTTTGATGGCTTTGTAGTCCCAAATACTTGCTTCTTGGTGGCACTACAACCAATACCCCTAATGTGTCCGAGGTGGTCAGGATTACCCAATGCCTGATCCAAGATATCTTCATCCTCCGGGTGCTCACCCTTTGAGACTTCATCTGAGATAGCAGCCTATGTGACACAAATTGAAAAACTTAAATTATTTGTTTGAATGAAAAAATTGAATTTATTATGTCAAATTAATAATATTGATACTTACACATTTATTAGCTATCTCCTAAACATGCTCATCTATAATGTTACCCTCTTTGTTAGTTTGGCCTTCTATGAAAAGAACATGGCGGGATATGCTACTAACTCCTGTGCCTTCTCGCTCAATCTATACATGTTAATAGCAAAAGAATTAGCAATTAGCAAATATAACAAATAAAAGTGGAGTAATTTTAAAATTAATAAATATTAGTAATTAATAAATACCATCTTTTCCTCTATGCCAGAATACCCCACACGTCCTTTCTTAAAAGGATATGGATTTTTCTTAACCAACTCCTGATTTTGTTGGCTCAATTGCTATAAAAAAGATTAAAATCAATTAAACATATAATATAGCATAATATTGTTAGAAAATTAAAATCAATTAGTAAAATAAAATCACTTGAAATTCTATTTGAAAATGAGATGCAACAAATTCATCCTATTGTTGTTGGGTTACTAAAGGTCTAATTAAAGTGGGGACCTCGAAACTAATGTTTCCACCTGCTCTTTTAATATATTTTGATCCCACAAAATATCGAAAAGAACGCATTGCTCTCCCATCTATTTGGAGGACATACTTCCTTCGACTAGCATCAATTATAAATGCTGACTACAAAATATTAGCATGTTATTAGTAACTTGATAAACTATTATAGGCACAACAGTCACATAATGGTAAGTTAACAAATATACCTCTACTTGTTCCCAAATATACTGCCTCGTAGATTGATCTGCCTTCTTCCAATATATGAGTGTGATAGGCACATTTGCGCTTACAATAGCTCCAATATAGCTGATGAGTTTATCTTTATTGTCCTTAATCGGTTGCCCTTTAGCATTCTATTGGAGGGGATATTTTTGTCCAACTATCCTCCGTCTATTCACTTCTGTCATCAATATTAAGCCCTTTCTAATCTCAGTTGCCTCCTCTTAAAGCTGATCATCATTCATTGCCAGACTAGGAGCAGCACTGGGAGCATCACCACTAGCTACAACATCAGGGCCACTGCTGGGGTCGATACTGGGGCCACCACTAGGGTCGACGCTAGGAACATTGTTGGGGTCAATGCTGGGGCCACCCGTGAGAACATCAAGGTCATTATGACCTTTGCATTTACCTTTCTTAAGAGCCATTTACCTATAAAATGCAAGAAAACACATAATTAGAAAATCAATGGACACATGAAATAATTATTTACAAAATTAACTAAACATACATGAAACAGTTATTTAGAAAATAGAAAACCATATGCGATAATTAAATAAACACAAGTAATAATTATTTACAAAATAAACACACACATGTTTAAGTTGGTCTTTTCCTTTTTCTTGTCTTCTTTTGATCTTTTTTCTTGCTCACTCTGGTCTTAAATTCTTTTTCCTTTCTTTGATATCCAAATACCTTCAGTATGATCATTTCTCATATAGAACGCATCACCTTCAGTGAAATTACTTTCACGTGACATTCCTAAAAATGGATCATCCTCAATAACAGTGTCATCCATGTCTTCAATGAATTTTTTTGTCAATAAAACAATGGACCAATTAGTTTTAGCAACATTAGGAACATAGAACACTTGTCGAACCTGCGTAGCAAGGATGAAAGGCTCATCTTTATACCCTTCTTTGTTCAAATTCACCTGTATCAACCCTGAGTTATCATCACTTAAAAAGCCATTATTATGGTCAACCCGCTTGCAACCGAAGATGAGAATTTGAAACTTTACATAATGTAACTCCTAAATGTGCTCAATTACCCCAAAATATGACATATTTGTGTATATTGGGTTGTTGTCTTTAGAGCTAGTTACATGCATCGCATGAGCAATTAGAGTGAGACCACTATTTTGCATTGTGCTTCAACTATCTTGCTCTTTAGTATAGAAGGTGTATCCATTGATAAGATAGCTAGCATAAGAAGCTACTTGCATGCTTAAACCTCTAGACAACCATCTCACTTTTTCAGAAACAAAATCATGATTCATGTTGAACTTATCACAAATATGCTCTTTCAGCCAATATGTAAATTGTGTATTATGTTCTTTTGCATACCAAGTTTCACCTCTATTGGGATTATCCTTCTTAAGCTTACCCAAGTACTTGTCTGTAAATTCTTGAACCTCTTTTGAGTTGTGCAACACATAAAGATGTGCTTGATCTTACTGTAAATTTGAGACAGTAATTATATTCTTTCCTATTATCCCTTCCCCACCTTCCCTTCCCATATGCCGAGACACTGGTAGCCCAATATAATTGAAATTTTTTAAATACTCAGTACAAAATTCAACCGCTTCTTCACTGATATGCTGTTCAACAATGCAACCCTCAAGTCGACGACGGTTTTTAACATATCCTTTTAATATCTTCATATAACGCTCTACAGGATACATCCATCCTAAATAAACTGGGCCACACATTTGCACCTCCTTCACTAAGTGAATGGTTAAGTGAACCATTATGTCAAAGAAAGCATGTGGGAAATACATCTCCAACTCACACAATGTTTTTACAATTCGACTTTGTAACTTTAGCAATTTGTTAGGATCAATAACTTTACTGCAAATGGATTTGAAGAAGAAACATAATTTTACGATTACGTCTCGCACCTTATTAGGTAGAATATAACGTATCACCACCGAAATAAAATTTTCCATCAAAATATGATAGTCATGAGATTTTAAACCCTTCAACTTTAGGTCTTTCATTAACACAAGGTTTCTAATGTTTGATGAGTAACCCTCTAGAACTTTAACTGCAGCAAGAAACTCACAAAAAGAAATTTTTTTTCTTTTCTAGACAATGTGTGAGCTGCTGGATGAAGAAAGGTACGACTCCCCTTCTCCTCTGGTGCTAAGTCTTCCCTTATCCCTATAGAAAGTATGTCTAACCTTACATTAATGCTATCTTTGGTCTTTCCAGGAATATGGAGTAACGTACTAACAACACTATCACAAACATTTTTTTGATGTGCATCACATCAAGAAAATGCCTAACATATAAGACCTTCCAATACGGTAACTTGAAAAAAATAGACTTTTTCTTCTACTCACTTGTCCCAAGGTACTTTGAAAAAGGTTTCCCAAATTTGATATACAAATCCTTAACCTTTTCAAACAATTGGTCACCAGTCAACATTAAAGGCGGGCCACGTTCTTTTAAATTCCCATTAAAACATTTCTTCAATTGTCGATAATAATGACTTGGATGCAATCACCTATGATGCCCCATATAAGCATTCTTCATACCATGCTCCAACCTAATTGAATTTGTGTTTTCTTCACAAATAGGGCATCCAAGTTTTCCTTTTATACTGTACCCTGATAAATTACCGTATGCTAGAAAGTCATTTATGGTACCAAATAATAAGGCTCTCAAATTAAATTTTTCTTCCCTATACCCATCATACACCTCAACCCCTATCTCCCACAATGACTTGAAGTCTTCAATTAGAGGAACTAAATACACATCTATGTCATTTCTGGGTTGTTTTAGCCCTGAAATTAGCATGGATAGCATCATGTATTTGCATTTCATGCATAACTATGGAGGAAAATTATAAATTATCAAAATCACTGGCCAAGTGCTATGGGTACTACTTTGGAGCCCATACGGATTCATTCCATCTGTACATAATGCAAGGCGTAAGTTCCTTGATTCTTGTCCAAATTCAGGGTACTCATGATCAATCCTTTCCCATTGGGGAGAGTCAACAGGATGCCGTAGTTTCCCATCTTTAATCCTCTCATCTGCATGCCACGTTAAATTTTTTGCATCTTCTTTGCTACTATACAATCGTCTAAATCTAGGCATAATAGCAAAATACTACAATGCCTTCTCCGGACTTTTCCCATTATCTTTGAAGTATGATGCTTTACATTTTGGACACTTAGTTAATGATTCATATTCATTTCTAAAAAATATGCAATCATTTAAGCAAGCATGAATTTTCTCATAGATCATGCCAATAGCACGTAACATTTGTTTTGCTTGATACATGTTAATAGGAAACTCATTCACTTTAGATAGCATCACTTTAAGAAGTGCAAGCAATTTACTAAAGCTCTTATCACTCCAACCACTACTCGCTTTCAAGTTGTACAAACTTAACACCCCTGACAATAATGTGAACTCAGTACAACCACTATACAAAGGCTTTTCCGCATTATTTTTTAATCTCTCAAGCATTTCAAGACAATCCTTCAATTCCTCTTCAATTACCCTGGCCATCTCTTCACGATGGTCTTTCTCATCAGCCTCATATGTACTTGTATCAAAATCATGTGACAAGTAGCTCTTACTATAACCCTGACTCGCATCTCTTGTCTCTCCATGTGTGTGCCAACACTTATAACTCTGATCAATTCCATAACATACTAAATGATCTTCTAATTCAGACATAAAACCCGCTTCATCAAACAACATTTTACACAAGGGCATATCATACTAGTATGATCATTTGTGTGCTCAAGTACAAACTTAATAAACTATTTCACCCCATTCAAGTATTCCTTCATTAATCGATTGGAAGACATCCATTCCTTGTCCATCTTCCAGATTTAGAAAGAATCATTTTGAGGAAAAATGTGATTATTGACTCATTGATATTAGGTCTTCATCAATCAAATAATGAATCATGAGTCACATGCTTTCACACATAATTCCTCAATAAACTTTATTGACTACAAGTACTAAAACTAATTTGAAGAACTTAGTTTTAGTAAAAATTTCACTATCTACTAATAAGTAATAAAACTTCATAGCTTATAATCTAATTCACTCCTACTTAGTTAGGATAACAACCAAATTTACAAAAACATAATTTCAAAGATTTGAAACTTAATAAAGCCACAAATTTTGTTACTATTTAACAAAACTTTAGCAACATAACGACTTATAATTGAAAGTTTCTCGGACATTTTACCCTCTCTTCGAATTAAATTCAATCCCTGTACAGTTTAATCAAACTTAATTCAACAGCAACAAGTCAATTTCTTTAACGTTAACTAAAAAAATAAATGTGAAATATTTTTATTCTCTTAGTCGATGGTTAAGCCAAAAAAAATGCTAAACAACTAGCTAGTGTCATGTGCGCAAGCATGCATTTTTCTATTATATTTTTGGATTCCAATAATAGTAAATCAAAATATATCTATGCCCAATGGAATACTTCAAGAACAGTATCCTCTCTGTTTTTTTTCTTCTTTTCAATGAATCTTGATTTTTATTTTGACATAGGAATTAAAGAACTGCCAAATAATGATATATCATCTTTGGATTCTAATAATAGTGGATATATAAGCTACATTGATAGATATGCCTTGAAAGAGATGCTCTAAATAAACGTTAATTTTGATATATATATATATATATATAGGCTAGATTCATAGATATATAGGCCATATTTAGACCCCTCATCTTTAGACTCTACCCAAAAATCTAGCTTTTACACCAATAAGGAACTTGTACTAGGACTAATTTTGAAAGAGATTCTCTAATTAGGTATAATAATTAATATTCCAATCTAAATTTTTTGGCTAAGAGTGCTTGGGTGATTTTCAATTTCTTAGAGGCATTCTGTCGAGCACCTTGCATGCATCCATGGAAATAAAAGCAAACAACATCAACGTGCTTTCATTGAGCACCCAACCACAGTAGAAAATGATCAATGTAAAGTAAGCAATCTAGTACAAGTATCAATCACAAACCATAGCTACCACAGTCACTAATTTGAGCCTAAAGCATTTGAACAAAAAAAGAGAATGAATAACTTAAACATACCTGAGAATTTCTTCGGTCAATGCAGAATGAAATTGCAGAACAGAATAGGTTGAATGCTCTAATTCTTCACAGAGCAACAGCTTGATCGCTTGTGAAAGTGTTGCTCACAGCAAGTGTACAGGTTGTAGCAAATAATATAAAATGAGTAAAGTATCGTTCTCTCAAGGATTTGTTTAAAAAACTATAATCAAGCAAAAGCCTAAGTAAATTTGATCAAGTTGAGCTACACATAGTTAGGTGAAATGATTTTGCAAATGAAACTAATACTAGAAAATAAAGAAAAGTGAGTGATTCACAAACTTCAAACACAATTTAGGACCTAAGATTATTTATCCCCATTGCATTTCATAACACCAAAATTACCTCCACTGATAAATGCTTTTAATGAAAATAAGTGCTAACCTAGGGTTCTAAAAATACTTAGATAAGCTCTCTCAAATCATGAACAAATGTTTAGTTAAATTAATTACTCAATCTCTTGTTATAATTGATAAAACTTAATTTTAAACACTAACCCTAATGTAGCTATGTAAGACTAGCAAGTATATCTCTATCTTATTAGCAAAACCATCCATTCAACATGCAAATATTAAGTTCTTACAAAATCTTACCAAAGTTCTACACTTAACCTAGTCCTCTCAAGCATCAATTAAGTGAACCTAACATCTAAATGGTGGCCAATCACTTAGAAGCATTAAGAAAAGAGTAAAATAAACACATATATCATTAATCACAAAAAGAGAGGAAAAAAATAGTGTTAATCCATACAAGGGTTCCCAATAATCCTAGAACAAAAGGATTTAGCTACTCATAATCATTCACAAGCTACAAATATACAAAATAAGTGGACCCATTTTAGATTAGAAGAGAGGACAGGGAAGAGGAATAGAAAAACCAAAGAAAATGAGTTCCAAATGCCTTCAAAGCTTCAATCTCTTGATCCCAACTATTCCAATGCCCAAACTCTAGCACAACCAAGCTCAAAATGTGTCTAAAAGTCTCCAGAATCCGTTCTGGGTTGAGTTCTCAACTTATATGTGTCCTAACCAACTAATTTCTGATAAATGAGACATAGCGTTTTTCTGATAGGGGCGAAAGTCACGACTTTAGCAGTTTTGCACTGTTTTTACGGCTAACGAAAATCATTCATTTTGCTCTTGATTTCTTTATCCAAAAGCCTTTCAAAAACATCCACAAAGCTCCAAAAATGCTTCTAATCAAAACTTCAATCAAAATAACATGAAATTAGGCTAAAAATATCAAATTAAAGCTAAGAACACAAGCCCAAAACAAAATGTACATTTTCCTAATTTGGGCAATAAAAACATATACAATTAAACCAAAATGGATTAAAATCTAAGGAAAATGTGATGAAATAACATGAACTTCTAGAGGTTAATAGAAGGCTTTGATTCTTCACTAAGCTCTGATTACGGAGGCGATTTTGTGCTCAGAGAAGCTAGGGCACGACGATGAACAATGGGATCTTCATAAATCAATGCTTCCAGATGAGTCGAAGTAGCAAAGACATTTGGGTGGAGAAGAAATTTTAGAGAGATTCAAAATTTCCAAGCATGTCTGGTTTAGCTCTGTCGGCAGAGCAACGCGTGATATGAAGAAGGCAAAGGCAATTTTAAATTGCATAACTTTGACGATTATTAGGGTTAACTGTCAAATATTGTCTTACTATATTTGACGGTTAACTACTTAACCGTCAAACTTATATAAAAAAAATTTTAAAAATTTTCTAATTTAAATATTATATTTTAAGTTTAATGGTTTTATATATAACCGTTAAATATATTGATTCATGTATTTGATGGTTTTTGTTGAAACTGTCAAATATTATTTTTCCCAGTTACCGTCTTTCCTTATTCAACGGATTTTTCAATAACCATCAAATATATATGCATTAAATATGCGTAATTCTGTAGTAGTGAACCTTGTTTTTCCCCTACCCAGGGTATCAAAAATGTGCAAATTCTACCCACACATGTATTTATGCGGCTATTAAAGTGTGACACTTATCACACTTTAGCACCTCTTCCTCCATCATCTTTCTCAACAAATAAAGGCTCACTATCGCCTCCGGTGACACCTTTGAGGCTTTGGCAACTTCTTGTTTAGTTGTGGCCAAAACAATGGAGGGATTACCTTTGGCAGCACCGTTGGCATACTTGGCCTTGATAGCCACTCGATTAGTGACGGATTCAAGATCCTAGGTTAGTGAGGTTAAAAGGACAAACTATTAGAATTACAACCTAGTGGCAGGGACGGATCTACGTTGATAGTAGAGTGGGCAGCTGTCTCCACTAAAATATTTTTTTTTTCTTTAGAAAATAAGGTAATATATGTATTATATGCCCCCATTTAATACATATTAATTGCCTCTGATGATTAATAATACTACTCTCCTGTACCTTTCAACTTTTTTTCATTATTTTTACATTCCTAATTGTCAAGACTCACATAAAAAAATATCACATATCATTACAAAAAAAACATGATAATTGCCACGACTTTTTTTTCCTTCATTAGTCATGGTTTAAACCGTGGGAATATTAATCATAAGAAATAATTTTTCATGATGTTTAAATGAATCGCGGGAATACTCATGGTTCTGACAGAAGCGTGGAAAGAGCCACGATTGTGTCAAAACCGTGGGAAATGGTGATATAAAATTAGAAAAATTGATATTATTATGATATATTATAATAAAATTGACTAAATGTAATAAAAAAAATCCACATTTCAATTACTATTTTAATTAGTCCAGAAAATTAAAATTTAATCCGACATCGCTGATTATATGCTAGTTTTATTATTCCATAGCCAGTGGTTTAATTAATTCACTCCAAAAAAATTAATTTAACTTGGTGAGAAATTTAATTAATTTAAGAAGCATTGATTAATATTAAAAACGAGTAAATTTATTAAAATCTGATCCATAATTTACTTGGTCATATATATATTGGGCAAACTGAAGATTGTTCATTACATTAAAATTCCTCAATAAAATACAGATGAAATTATTGAAACATCTAGCCAAATGACAATAATTAAAAAAATACAAATACAAGAAACACAAACTAAAGGACGCCACCAACAATATGAGAATCCTGCTACTGAGAGTTCTTCGGGAGGACTACCAAAAGAATTAAAGAAATATATCAGAAAGATAAATTTGTAGAAGAAATATATTAGAGGATGAAGAAGAAGAAAGGAAGATGAAGAAGTTTTATTAGATGAAGGAACAGAGAAGATAAAATAGAGAAACATACTCAATGATGATGAAGACGAAACATAGATGAAGAAGTTTTAAAAAGATGAAGAGGTAGAGCTTCGAGAAGATGAAAATAGAGGCTGAGCGCACTTCCATGGACAGCAAGAATGTGGTGCGCGCAGTGTGAAAGGAAAAATGAGAAAGAAGATCAGAGCAAATGCCAAAACAAAGGAGGGAGTACAAATTAAAATTGAGGAGCGAAAGAGCAATATATGAGCATTCCCACAGTTTCTAACAGAACCATGGGAAAATCTTCTGATAGAAAAGATATTTTCCCACGATTGATGACAAAAATCCATTTCCCATGGTTTTGGTCAGAAACTGTGGGAAAATCTACTAACAAAAAAGACATTTCGCACGGTTGCTGACAAAACTGTGGGATTGTCAGACGATTTTTAACGGAAATCATGGGCAAAGCCACAGTTGATAAAAATTGTGGAAAATAAATAGTGAAAAGTGCATTTTTTTTAGTAGTGTATTCATTACAAAAAAAGGAAATTTATTTAGTGATGGACAAATCTCTAATTAAATATTATTTTTTTTTACTAAATTACGTTTTAGCGAGGGATTTTGTTCTTTACTAAATTTATATTTAAAAAATAACTCACTAAATTTAGCCAAAGAACTATTAGCGAGGAATTGTTAATTTTTAGCGAGAGTTATATCCCTTGTTAATACTATTTAAAATTTAATAACCTTAGCAAAATATGCTTATATTTAAAAATAGTGATACCATAGCACCCGATATATGTTCATCAACTTGTGATATGTTGCCTATAACCTCGTATCTTATCAACCGTCATATCACCTACCATGTTATGCCCCATCATTTGTCACGGGTGCGATAACTCATAATATGTCATCATTCACCTCACGCCATGTCTCTTGATCCTTGCCATATCACATATTCATTATATTTATCCTAAGATCAATACTTGAACCCTTGACCTCTTACCTTCCAAGCTTTATGATCTTATTTTTTTCTAGTTGAACTGAAAGGTACCTACAATCATTATATAAAAAATTAAATATATTATTTCACCATACAAATATATCAAATAGTATATTATAAAAAATATACATATATATTAAATTTTTTAATTATTAATATATTAAAAATATTTATATTTTATTTAAATTATTCTCTATATTATATTTTTAATAAAATATTATTTTATTAATGAAAATGAACTTAAGATAAAGAAAATATTAAATATTAAATAATTTTATTATGAATATCTCAATTAATTTTTATTTTTAAATGAAAATAATTAAATATATAACTAAAAGTCATTAACAAAAGTTAATTTTTTTTTGTTTTGTAATAAGTAGTTAGGGATAAAATCCCTCACTAATTATCTTATTTTACAAAAGGATTAATAATCTCTTACTTTTTTTCATTAATTTCTTCGTTAATTTAGTATTTTACTAAGGAATAGATAATCCCTTATTAAATTTCCTTACTAACTTGCATTTTTTTAGTGGTGATTTTATACCTATTATTTTATTTCCAGCTTTTTTTTTAAATTAAAACTGATTTTCCACACCCTTTCAACTTCCTTCCTAAGCTTTAGCAAGAAAAACAAAATCCATAAATCCCAAAACGCTGACTCATTTTTCACCATGCCATTCCACTCGCGCTGTGTTGCTCTGTGAGTCTATGACTCTATCTTTGTCGCCCTTGCCTGAGCCTCCGTGAGTGACTGGGTCTCTGCCGGACTAACTCTCTGGTTCTGCGTTCAGCGTTCTAGTAGAGTACCCTATACCCAAGCCTTGCTTCTTCAATCTTCACTCAACTCATTTGATTGATGAAATAGAATGGTGATCTTGATTTGGTTTTGCGTTTTGCCTCTGTGGAAATTGGAATGAATAAATGAAAGTGACAGAAAAAAGAATAAAAAAAAATAGACATGTGATTTTTGCTTTTGGTGCAGTTGCACAAGTACGACATTGAGGGCTATCTTTTTTAGGACCACCATTGTTTTTTATTTATTATTATATAGAAATGCTGAAATGGTCAAATGAATAATACTTTTATTCAATTAAATATATGATTGTTTAGTTATTTACATAGGAAAAGAAATTTTTGATAGTATTAAAAATAAAAAAATTATTCAACATTATCAAAATATAAAACCTTGTAGGAAAAAAATCTCAAAAAAAAAACTTGTGATGTATATTCAATTTTTTATAATATATCATGATATATTATTTTTGTATTACAAGTGTGTTTTTATAAGTGTAAATATATGATGCCCTATGGTTAAAAATTTCTGGATCCTTCACTGCTTAGTGGGGTCGAAATATTGTTAAAACTAATAAGATCAAAGAGGTAAATTTTTCATGCTGTGCATGTAATTTTTGCAAAGGTGAATGGAGGTCAAGTGCCCACCAATGTTTTCAAAACCAGACCGAACATTGAATCGAAAAAGTTAGCAGTTTATGGTTCACATGTTCCAATCAGGTTAGACCAATGGTTGAACCGGTGATGTAATAATTAAATTTAAAAATTATATATGTATATAATAATTTAAATATAATAAATAAATATGAAATTGCTACATAACTTAAAAATAAAATTAAATATTTTAAGTTTGTCATGACTTAATAAACCATATAATATAATGTAACATCAAATGATTAAAAAAATTAGTCACTGTCTAAAAAATTTGACAAAAAAATAAAAAAAGAGGCATTTTTTGAACAGTTCAATTTTTGAAAATCAAAACCAATTTCCGGCTTGATTCCAATTCCTAATTTGACTGTCAGTTCAAAGCGGCCCAACTCGATCCAACTTTCCAAATGGTTTTTTTGGCTTGATCAAACGTTAGCCACCGTTAATCGATCTAACCATCCAGTTCGGTCTGGTTTTTAAATCACTGGTGCCCACCCTCACTACAACATAGGTTCTCCATTGCACTCAATCTCCTTTGTCTGACAAACAACCAAGACCTATAAAAAAAGTCTCCTCTTACTGTCTCCTCTCCACCCCTAATGTCATCAACCACCTCACCTTTGGCAATGACAAGGTGTGTGTTTAGTTTTTAATTTGTTAAAAGTTTATTTATTGAAATTTTATTTGACAAAAGTCAGTTTAGTAAAAGTCAATTATCATAACAAAATTTGTATTTAAATATAGTTTTTTAAAAGTTAATTTGATAAACTGAAAGTTATTTGAATTATGATAGTAAAATGTGTTTTTGAATGTATAATTACCAAAAAAGATATTAATTTATAATAATTTGTAACTTTTATTATACAACTGTAATATATTTAAAATATTTTAAAAATGTGATCAAAATTTTAAATAGCATAAAATTTGATCTATAATATTAAAAACTTGATCTCTAATTATTTATACTTTTTTTTAATTTTAAATTTTAAAAAATATGGTGAATATTTATAATTTTCATTATAAATTAATGCTAAAAATTAATATAATTAATTATTCAATTTATAATGCTAAAAATTTAATATCTAATTATTATTATTTAAATGATAATTATATTTTTAATAAATTAATTATTTTTTAAATAAAAATAAGAGATTAAATTTGAGATAATATGATTAAATAAGATCCTATTTTTCAAATTTACTTTTCAAAAATAACAAAATGAGGCTTTTAAGAAGTACATTTAACTTATCATAAAAAAACTTTTAAAATGTACATTTAATTTTATTAAATTATATCTAAATAATTTTTCACATTTTAAAAGTGAAAAAATGCTTTTGAAATGTGAAGAGTGTAATATTCAAACGGTGCCAGAGTTTCCAAAAATTTCCAACACACTCTGCTCACAGCCATTCCCAACTTAACAACATCGATCGACGGCATCAACTTCACTGGAATCGTTGTCGATGGAACATAAAACTATCATCCGTTACTTTGACACTGTCATCAGCCAGAGCAATCATTGACGTTGGCACGTTCATCACGAGGCTTCCGTCATCAGTTTATGTCATGCTGAGATTGAAGTTCCAATGAATGATGGAGATGTATCTAACGGCCGGTGAGCGTATTTGTGATAGTAGACACGTGTTATGATTTGACTGGGTATGAGGCGGTGAGGACTCCAAAGATAAGCTTGAGTTTGGTGGTGGGGTTCAGCTAGACTTTCGATGCGAGTGGGATCTTTTGTTGTGTTTGGCTCTATTCGTGGATGAGATTATGACATGAGAGTGAACAGGAACTTCGTTTATTAGCGTAGGATCTGAATCCTAGAAGGCTTGGATTTGGGCCTCCCGCAATTGCCAGTGAACCAGGTCACATGAGGCATGACCATTTGGGGAAAATAAATCCTACGCTTAGGTTTTGTTTGATTGTGTTCTCACTGTTTATTTCAAAAACTGTTTCTACTTGGGGAAATACAGTTTTAAAATTATTTTTTAAAATAAAATATGTTTAATTTTTTTAATTTACAAATATTTTTAGAATATAATATCAATAATAATAGTCATTGACAGTTAATAGTGATAGTTTATGATAATAATTGATTGAGGTAATTGTTATTTTCAATAATTAAATGTAATGTACTTTAAAAATAAAAAAATAAAATGAAAATAATTTTAAGATGTTTCTATTTTAAAAAAAAAATAAAAATAAAAATAATTTTAAAAACAACTAGATTTAAAACATTTAGCCAAACAATTTCTTTAAAAAAATTTGTTTTTGAAAATAAAGACCAAACAAGCCCTTAATGTGTACAATTTCAAAGGGTTTTTCCCTAACTTTATTCAAATAAGTGGCATAGTTTAGGAATATATAGTGTGATTTGATATTATTTATATTTTATTTTTATTCGATTGGCGAAATTATATATTGACATCCTCATAAGTACTGAATCCAAGATTTTTTTTTTCTTGTACTTTTTAAATTTCAATCACCAAGAATTGATTGTTTCAATTTTTTTATCATTGCGTACAAGCATCTTCCTATAAATAATAATTTTATTTGAAATATGATTAGGTATTTTAAAATATCTTTTTGTTAGGTCTTCTTACACTTCCTTTACAACTCATATATTTATACACATTAATGTTTTTCATTCTTGCTAGAAATATGTTTTCCAGCTCCAAATCTAATTAACTTGCTTCATAATCATTTCAAAATTGTCATGCTTATTCAATATTGTAAGGGTTTTTAAAAGTTTAAAAGCAACATTGCACTAAAAATAAATTAGATTTTAGACACTATTAAATTTATAGTTTAGGGACAACTTTTCCATTTAACCCATATTATAAAATTCTAAGCCAATTCCTGGACTGAAATTCCATTTGTGTGTACCTAAAAACCAATATGTGGGAAAAATATTTTCGTTTAGTTTCACAGATTTATAGATGTTTTTGTCAAAATTATACAAATATAAAAACTTTGACATTACAAGCATTCCTTTTAAGCTTGATGTCATCTTGCATCCGTCTCCGATGCAGGGCACATTAATGAGTGTTTCATTTAAAAATTTAGATCTGGAGCATCCTAATTTAAAGATGTATTTTATATTTATATTTTTATTTTTATCTTATATTTATTAAAAAATTTTAAATATATTTATCTATTATCTATCTAGACAATATGGTTTTAATCTGCACGATTCAAGTTTATATTAAAAAATTTTACAATTTTATAAATTAATTAGCTAGATATACTTTGAATAAATTAATTAGAATTTTTGTTATTATTTTTATAAAATTTTATTTAAATAATAAAATATTAAAAACAAAGATAATCTCTTAATTGGCATTTTTCAATAAGAATATTTTTTAGAAAATGTAAGTTAAAAATTTTAAATCTAGACATTCTGGAATAAATCTGGATAATTAATTTACAAAAAATTGTAACAAAATATAATCTTAAATTTGGGCCATCTAAATTAAATTTAGATTGTTCAGATTAGTGATAAGCATTTATTATTTTCATAAATTTTATTTTAATATATAGAGAAAATATAAATTATAAGGTTTAAGCATTAACCATCCAAATTAAAACTCATCAGGCGTGATGAGCATCACGGTGCGGCACCGAAGATGATTCCCACCTTGGATATAGTGTATATAGTTGAGATTAGTATTCCAATTTTACGTGCTGGCTTGCCGTCTTTAAATTTTCAGTCAAACTCCTTTCTTAAGATAATGGGTACTTCTTTGAAAATGATTTAAGAGTAAAATTAGATTATTAATGCGTAAATAAAAAATGGACAAGTCTTCAACATAAAATTTTCCACCCTTACATGAAATCTTGATTATGTCTCATGGTCCTGTTGTATTTATCTGCTTCTTTCGGTGTAGTTTTGTAGAAAGAAATGTTAGCAATAGCGAATTAAAATTCAATTTGAGTCATGTCAAAAGATATTGTCCTTAAAAACTATTCTACCGTACTCATTAGCAGCTCACCCAAATTAAACGCACCCTTCCTATGAAAACAAATTAAGCAAGAAACAAAACCATAGAAATAATGTAGGTGCCCGGACAAAAATAAGAACTTAGGCAGTAGAACGCAAGTGATGAGGAAGAGAGATGCTCAAAAGCTCAAAGGTTGTGCACATAGAGACTATTTATATGGCACATAGTAGACAACACTGTTGGTGGAAGTTAACACCAAAAAGACACCGATTAAACGAAAATAAACAACCATTAAGGCTCACATTTCTGAACGCTGGGAAATATTGGGACATCTATGAAGGTGCTAAACAACCTCTAAACACACTAATAAAATATAAAATGAAATATTCTCACTACTATTCCTATTTTACCTTAATTACACATGCCTCCACTACTATAAAAAAAAAGGCTTTGATGATGTTTAAAATTTTAATTTTGTAATATTTATAAAACATTATAAGTCTCAATGCTACTAAAATTTTTAAAATGTCACAAAAATTTGGCACAATGATGGTGTTTTCTCAAATAGGAAATGCCACCTCTTGAATTACTTTTTTAAAAATAAAAGGAAGAGAGGTGGCATTTCATTCATATGAAACACCACCTCTCCTCCTTTGTTTTAAAAAATTAGGAAGCATTATATATATATATATATATATGTAATATTTTATATATCCATTAATTCAAATACATAATTTTTTAATAAATATACAACTAATTTATATAATAAATTTTATTTATACAGTTATTATAACTAAATTATTAATTTTTCATTATACAAAATTTTAAAAAAATTAGCAAGGTCATAAAAAAATCATGAAAGAATATGAGATGGAATATAGATGAGATTTAATTATTTTATTAGTATTGTTTAAATAAAGATATTGAATATCCATGATATATATATATATATATACCGATAATGTTTAAAATTTTAATTTTGTAGCGTTTATAAAATGTTACAAGTCTTAATGTTACTAAAAGTTTTAAAACATCACAAAAATTTGGCACAATGATGGTGTTTCCTCAAATAGAAAATGCCACCTCTTAAATTAATTTTTACTTTTTTAAAAATAAAAAAAGGAGGGGTGGCATATGAAACACCACTTCTCCTCCTTTGTTTAAAAAAAAATTAGGAAGCATTATATATATAATTTTTTATATATTTATTAATTCAAATACATAATTTTTTTAATAAATATACAACTAATTTATATAATAAATTTTATTTATAAAGTTATTATAACTAAATTATTAATTTTTCATTATACAAAATTTTAAAAAATTTAACAAGGTCATAAAAAAACCATGAAAGAGTACAAGATGAAATATAGATGAGATTTAATTACTTTTATTTAGAATTATTTTATTAGTATTGTTTGAATAAAGATATTAAATATCTATTAGATTATTTAAGATTTATTATATTTGATTTGGTATCTAGGGTTTAATATTATTTGATTTAGCATATATTATTTATTTTTATGTTTGAGTATTATCTCAAATAAAATAAGATATCTAAACTAACTAGATATCTTATCGTCATCTTTTAGATTATGATTCGATTTAAATTTAAATTTATTATTTCTAGGCTCTATTAATAGTCCTAGAGTTTCTTATTTATATTCAAATTTTGAGTATTATTGAACAAGAAATTTTAAGAGTTTCACCCTTTCTTCTTCTCTTTTCTCTCTCTTCCTCCTTTCTCTTCTCTCTCATTCCCCACCTCTCCTTCTTGTTTCACACGAGTGTGTCAAATATTTCTCTTGCATATTTATTAAATCTACCAAAAATTTGAATCAAAGTCAAAGTGACAACATATTCAAGACTATATATATATATATATATATATATTTTGCAAAAGTAAAGATATAAAATTAACTTGCCACTAAATTGAACTTTTGGTGAATAGTAGTATGCCTAGGATAAGAAAATCATAGAGCAATGTATCTATAAAAAAGAATCAAAACCATGAACAATGTATATTCTTAGTGAACCATATAGATGGAGTAACAAAATTTACTAACCTTTTTTGATGAGTTGAAAAGATTTGCAATCACACAAATAAGAGTAAGCCAAAATGAGACCCAATTCAAGCTTGGAATAGAGAAGATCAAATGAAATGAACGCCTTCGCTGCAACACTTGTGAAACAAATTTAGTCTTCAAATTGGCCATTGTTAGCTATGAAGAAATGGAAATAAGGAGGAAGGAGGGATCGGGAACTTGAGACGATAGTGATGATAGAAGAAACTCACTTTTACACTCTTTACTTCAATGATGAAGCCTAGGGTTCTAGAGCGGGAACTGGAGATGAGAATTGCAAAAAGTATACTACTAGAGATTAGGGTTTATAAGTTTCAAGCGTAAGGTGATTTGCAAAGGTGTGCAACTAGTGAATGAAAACATACTTAAATAATAAAAAAATAAAGAGGTGGCATTTCTTCATGAAAGAAACACCACCTTTATGATTTAATTTATTAAAAATATTATAAATTAACAGGGTAGAGACCTCTCTACTGTTTAATTATTAAATAATAATATATATATTAATAACTAATATTAATTAAATAAATTATAATAAAATAATATTTCATCTTATAAAAAAGTACTTGAATAATAAAAAAAGAAGAGAGGTGACATTTTCTATAACATCTTAGAAATTTTAACTCAATAAACTAAGCTTAATTTGGATAATTAAATTTAATGATGTAATGTGTGACCAAAGAAGTCTAATTTGTGCGATTGATTGTGATTTTAACTCTTAATATGGGTCCGAAGTAAAGTTAGGTCATATGTAAAAAGGGACAAAATATGAAGGAAGAGATTTTGTGTCACATGTCGCAGCTCTAGCTTTTTAAAATATCCATATATTTAAGCCGAGTTTTAACTTTTCTTTTTTATGTTGGTTTAGTTGGCTCATTGAGCTTGTCTCAAATAACTAACTTTAGTCTTAAATATGAAATGTACAAAGAGAAGGAAAACACTAGTTGTTCAATTTGTTTTCGTTGGGCCGGGCCTGGAAGGATTGAAAGTACGGGCTGACAGCTGGTGCCAGAATTTTTTCAGCGCATCGATGCTCGAGTTAAACCTAGTCCTATGTATATTTGGGAAGCTGGGCTCAATTTAAGTGTGTCAATGAAAAGCTCAAAAAACTGTTTTTTTGTTTAATTAACTGTTCAGGTTGACAACTGGGTTATTTGGTCTTTATTTTGAAAAAGGATTTCTCCAGAAGAAATATGAAAAAAGTTATTAGATTACGTTTTTTAAGTTATCTCCTCTATTCATCGAGTGATCAAATTATCTTCTCCTGGTTGATAAAATAAATAAATAATGATTATCCATGATATCCACCAAAAAAATTTGCAATCATTTATCAACATATAAATCTATATTTGAAATAAACAATAAATTCTTATAGGCTTACATTAAATTTTAATATATTTAGATGAAATTTCTATATAAATTAAAAATAAAAAAATTCTAATTTAATTATTATTTCAGAAAAGCCTCCCAAGCCTCTTAAGTAGGTGCCTCAGGTTTTCGGGCCAAGTGCTAGAAACTTAAAATTCCTAGACTTTACTCAAGCCACAATAAACCGTTTTCAATAGCCTCATTTGCTCTAAAATAGAGGGTATTGATTAGGTTTATATATTGTTTTTCTAATTAAACTCTTTACTATATTCCACTCATCAAGTAATTAATTAATAAAAACATTTAAATAAGACAAATGTTATATTTATTCACGATCAGAAAAATGTGACAATTTTTCAAAAATCAAAATTTTAACTATCTTTTAAAAGAAAAATATAAATTAATTAACAAATAATTATATTGTAATTCAAAAAGAATACTTTTTAACTTTTACCTGAGTCGTATTTTTCTACTAGTCTTAAATGTGGGTTATTATTGCTTATTTTACTACAATAAAAATATAGTTAAAGCAGTTAAATTCATTGAATTTGTCACAAATTAATATTGTTTTTTGAATTGGCCAAATTTTTTTTCTGGCAGAAAAAAGTCGGTGGCAAACAAAAAATTGGTCGATTTTTTTCCCAAAATGTTCCCATTTAATGATTAAAATGATTTCATTAAACTAGTGATCCTCAATCAAGTTGAACAATTTATCTCTTTTATTTATAAAATCAGGAATCAATAGCAGAGTAACTATTAAGGGGTATCATTGGAGCAAAAATTATATTTCAAATTTCAAATATTTAGATACATGACTTGTATATAATTTGAATTATCCCATTCCTCGCTCTCCCTCAGCCCACGACGCACCCTGCAATCTCCGTTCTTCACGAAATTGCGTCGGAAATTCCTTATTGACGTATTGCAGGGAAGGACACAGAGTCACGAACAACAGGAAGCTTTTATTTCGTTTATTAATTAAGATTAAGGTATATTTTTACTTTTATACTTTCGCTCGAGGGCATTGGGCACTATATACTAATAAGTGTGGCATTTTTCCTTCTTAACTATTTTTCATAAGAGTAAAAGTCCCCCTTTGTAAACAAATCACTAATGGAGGGGGATTTCTACTCCTCTAAAAAATGATCTAGAAAAAAAATACCTCACTTATTAGTATAGAGTACCTAACTCTTCTTAAAGAAAAATATAGAGGCAAAATTATACTTTAGTAATTGTTAGTGACTATTTTTATTTAAACAATGACTACTTTACAAAGTTGTAATTGCTTCTTTCATTTAGAGAGAAGTTGTAATTGCTTGTTCTATTTTAGTCATTACCAGAAAAAAAAAGTAGTTATTGTTTGAATTAAAGTAATTAAGGATATTTACAACCTTTAGACTTTAGTAAATCAATTATTTGCATAAGTAAAGTTAAATTGGTTGTTTCATTCTTATTATTGTTAGAAAAAAAGTGATCATTATTTAAATTAAAGAAGTCAATAATACTTATTTTTCATTTTAAATTGAGAGTATTTTAATTATTTTACAAATTATCATTAACATCTAAAAAGTTCCTAGGGATTTGAGAAGAATCATGGTATTTTACAAGATTTTATTGTTATTTGCATATTTCAAGCGTTTAGAATATGTTTTTCCCCTTATATTTTCTTCGGAGGAGCATTGGACACCATGTACTAATAAATAAGGCATTTTTTCTTTGAACCATTTTTCAGAAAAGCAAAAATCCTTCCCCCATTATATTTTGTTGCTGTTCTAGAAAATGATTTAGGGAAAAAAAAAAAAGCCGCACTTACCAGTTCTAGTGCTCCTAGCGCTAAAGAAAGTATAGATATAAAAATCCACTTTTTTAACCCTATAAATTAACATTACTAGTCAATTTAAAATTTTCTATGATCGCATGCGTCAATTACAAGATCGAAAAATGAAATAGTATGAGGCGGCCAGTCTTCCCCGCCTAACCTGAGGTAATTGTTTTCGTCGGCAGCGAAGATCGAGTCGCTGGTCGCCCAGCTTAACTATGTTTACATGGCAGAATTACTCGGATTATATTAGGCATTAATAATTCAGACCCAGTGATAGGAAAATTCGAGAAAGAGAGATTATTGAAAGGCTAAATTCTTGATATATTTCTCCTCTTACACACTTACAAATTTATTATTTCTTTATGTGGGGTTGGTAGTAATACTCAATAGCCTAGCAGCTTTATCTAACGTCTGAAATGAGAAGTGGAAAAGCATGTACCTTTCGTACGATGACAACCATTTCGATGAAATGATAGTCACAACAAACAAACGAATTGACTAGATGGTGTTAATTGGCAGGACAAGTTTCCAATACACAATATAACGTGTTCCCACCATATATACTAAGATATCTCTCATTTCACACCCAGCCATCAAGCGTTGATCTTGACAATAGGGGACAACTTAACGTTTTGGTCACTTTTGTGATTGACGGTGCGTGAAACTAGCTATATTTCCAGCATTCGCAAACGTACACGGCGGGCAAGGCAACGAAAACTCCACTGAAGGATCCTTGGATTTCATTCACCACGGCCTATATATATATAAACACGAACTTCAACCCACCTCTCATCAAAACACAGAACAGATTCAACACACCAATACACAACACACCTTACATCATCATGAATACCCGAGTAGTTTTGTGTCTTATTACTTTGGCCTGCCTCCTCTATGGTATGATAATTCACATTCATGACATTAATTGGTTTAGTGTTTCCGTAGACTGTCCTTCTAGTTTTCCCCCTTTTATTTTCATCAGCTAATTTTATTATGCCATGATAAATTTTGAACCAATCCCATTTCTAGTTCGTATGTTATTCACATGATATTGCTTGTAACTCATAATTAAGCATGCATAATGCGCCATGAGAAGCAATATTATAGATGACGTATGATATATTAATATGTCAGACGTGGCTTCTTCGTGCAGGAGGAAATGCAACCACCATTACTTTTACGAACAATTGCCAATTCACAGTGTGGCCAGGAACCTTAAATGGAGCTTCAAGCCCTGCATTGTCCACCACCGGATTCGAGTTGGGAATGGGAGATTCCAAAACCTTGGACGTCCCTTCACCGTGGTCGGGTCGATTTTGGGCTCGGACCAGATGCTCCGGTGGAGCCGGGAACTTTAACTGTGCCACCTCAAACTGTGGCTCCGGTCAAGTAGAGTGCAATGGCAACGGAGGAGCCGCGCCGGCAACGTTGGTAGAAATTACGGTGGCCGCGAACGGAGGACAAGATTTCTATGACGTGAGTAACGTGGATGGGTTCAACTTGCCTGTGTCTATGGCTCCACAAGGCGGCACCGGAACCTGCAAAGTTTCAAGCTGCAAGGCGAACATCAACTCGCAGTGCCCAGATGACCTGAAAGTAGCCGGTTCTGATGGAAGCGTTATTGCATGCAAGAGTGCTTGCGTGGCTTATGGCAAGCCTGAGTATTGTTGCTCTGGAGATTACAACAATCCACAGAAATGCCAACCCACCAATTACTCCCAGTTTTTCAGCAATCTGTGCCCTGAAGCTTATAGTTACGCTTATGATGATGTCAAGGGCACCTTTACTTGCAATGGTGGACCTAACTACGTCATCACTTTCTGTCCATGAGCGATGGGAAGATCAGATGGAGCTTCGGTGCTCGTCCACTATGGGATAATTACTGGCCAAAAAAAAAAAAAAAAACAACGGGATAATTAGGCAATAAATGTGGACGATAATACATGCGCTGACATATGCATGCATTAGAATAACTGTTTGATTTGATGATTATTTTGCTAAATGTGCACAATGATATCAAATCATATACCAGTACAACGCATATATATATATATAGAGGAATACTACGGTTAGATGGGAATAAAATATAAGTCGTTTTTTATCACATGGTGTCTTTGATATATAGTTTCGTCAACGGGTATGACCGACTATATTCTAACTTTGAAGCTATCAACTAGATATGTATAATTTTCCATGCTATCCATAGGAATGATATAATAAATAGGAGTTTCAATGATATTTAAATCCCATTAAAATATGTGGAGAAATATTTTTAAAAATAAAAATGATAATAGAATTTACTAACTTAGAAGAAATTTTAAGTCAAATTGGAAACTAAGTTTCCAAATGAATCATTCCGTCGAATTGGAAACTATATATTTTTTAATATGTATAAAAATAATAAATGAAAAAAATAGTTATCGCTCTTTTTCATTTCCTTATCCAATATCCTGATCCTCGGAAAATCTGAAAATATTATTACCTTTTGTCCAAACTAATTTGAACGGTTGAACCGACTGTTGGAATGCAGCACAATGTGTTGAGTTGTGTTTGGTTTTGTATTTTAGTGCTATTTTTTCATGCTTATCCTTTTTCTATTTTCCTAAAACAAATGATATTCTATTATTTGAAAAAAAAATTGATCACAGATTAATTTTCTCTTAAACGTTTATTATTTTAAAATATTCAGGATTATATTCAGGTTTTCTCTTAGACTTTTCTTTGTCGACTCCATTATTAAAGTTAAAAGAATATTGCCCTTCAGTAATTTTCATTGCAAGAGTTTGTGCAATTAGGTCATAAATCTATGGATCAAGGAAATTAAACCTGGATCCCAATATAATCCTGAGTAGAGAAAACCTGGATTTAAAAATTTTTAACTGCGATAACTATTAAAATTTCTGTTTTTCATTAAAAATTCGAAGTCAATAAAACATCAACTAATCCTTGTATATGTACTTAAATGATTCATTTGACGGAACAAAAGGATATATAGTTTCCAATTTACCGAGCTCCAGTTAGAATACTCAGTCATTAAAAAGCCTGGAAAAGCATCCTTCGGTGATTCATTTGATCGCATGATTCATTCCAAAAACATGAAATATTGTAATTTGGTTTCAACTTTTATTTGTTTTCCATTCTTGCATTTGTAATTGTAGTCATACTATATATTTGTTTCTAAGCCATGCTTTCGGCTTTATTCTATTTATTTCATGACATATTCTGAAATATCATGTCACTTTAGGCGTTGACAGATGGACCACATTGGACAATGGATAAGTTCACCGAAGCATTTCTCTCAAAGTTGAAATCATATCCTTTGCAAAATCAATCTATTTTCTTAATTGATGTATAGTTGCATAAATGATTCGCCACTTTGACTGGACTCCTTAGCATTTTTTCTACTGTTGCTGGTGAGATCTTCGGATTGAAAAGTGTTGCTGCATATTGTAGTGGTCTTGAAATCAATACGAAAGTGATGAACAAGGATGCAGATGAGGGTCTCGCTGAAGTGCTAATTGGTGAGTACGTAGAGTATGTAAATTGCTTTCAAAATGACGTAATGCAGGATTTAAAAACTTAAAACTCAAATCCTTGCAGGGCTGGATAATGAATATAATCCTGTTGTTTGTCAACTTACTGACAAACCAGAAGTTAGCTACCTAGGTTCAGTTGCAGGCCACTCTTCTCACTTTTGAATGCAGACTTGATCAACTGAATCAGTATAACCATATTTACCCTACTGCTAATCTTGCTTATCAAGCTCCAGCACCATTCCTTCGAGGTTGCTTCACTAGGCATGGTGGTCGTGGTTCTTTTCAACCACGTCGAGCCTTTCGAGGAGGCAGAGGCTGTGGTCATTCTACAAGAGGTTCGGATAAACTTGAGTGCCATCTTTGCCGCCAAACTGGTGATCTTGCCCATTCGTTCACTGCAAAAGCATCAACTGACGGTTGGAGAAATGAAAATAGAATCTCAAATACACAAACACACATAAGAGATGTTTATGTAACATATATTTAAATTTTAAGAAAGGTTTATGAGTTTTTAAAATAGAAGAGAGATTTGTGCAATTAAAGCATAATAGAAGGATGGTTAGTATATTTTACTCTAAAATATAATAGTCAAAATTTAAACAAGGATCAATGTTTTCTAGTAAGCATGTTTAAAATCCCCAACGTTTAAGAATCCAAATTTAAAACCAGCTTAAATTCCCAACATTTAAGGAGAGATCTAGATTCAAAACCAGTCTTTATGGGAGAGCTCTTTTTAAATTAATATATTTGTTTTTGAACAAAAAATATTTTCACAAAATAGTGCCCGATACTACACATCTACATCACTCAGAAGTTTGCTGTCATGCAAGCAAGACCTCTTTTCTCCTTGGCCAATTTTCTGTATTATTTTCACTCTTTGGTACTTATATTCTTAGAGCTTCTCTCATATAGGCAATGTGAGACTTAATCTTTTAACAGACCTACCATTAACTACAACAAGACACCCCGCCTCTTCTTAGCTTGAAGATCAGAAATTCAAAAAGAAAAAAAACCAAGAGAATAATCATCATATATAAAGAAGAATATTTCATTCCCATTTTCTTTGAAACATGATGTTCTAGAATTTTAATGTAATTTGAAGTATTTGTCTCTATCTCTCAATTTTCTTTTATTTTATACATTACCATAAAATAGCGCATTTCTGTCACAATTATTCCAAGAGAAAATATAAAAAAAAAACTGAGAAAAAGGAGATTTCTTCAAAAAAAAATTGAGTTAAAATTTTTAGGAATTTGTTTTTTATTCTCTTGAGTTCTGAGAGAACAAATTGGCACAGAAACTGAATGGAAGAAAATACTCTGGTTTATTGCTTCAAGTTGTGATGCTTACAAGGACATGAGGACTCCTATTTGTACTACTCTGATGCTTAAACTGATAGCTAGAGAATAAATGGCAATTGGCAGGTTACAAATGTGTTTTTATTTGAGTTATTGGTAGTGTTGCAAATGATCTGAATGGACGACTATTTCTTCTCCCATTTACTATTGCTATCGCTCCATTTCAAAAATTTTCTCTTGGAATAATTCAAAAGAAAATATTTCTCACAGACTAATATGAGATAATTTCTCTCAAAAATATTTGAGAAAAGCTTTTGTGGATTTAGTCATTAGAAAATTTTGCTCAATCAACTCCCAATGTATTTTACTCTTAATAATGAATTATGCTAGTTAAGTATACTAAATTGCCTACAAGTGTTCTCTTAAGTCTTCAAGTAGGTATTTAGTTTAATTAATCCCTTAATCTCTTAATTAACTAATTGAACTCCAATTTTCCTTGCAAATCCTATGTGACTGGTAAGGCTAATGAATGTAACTCTACCTCATTAACAAACTATCAATTCAACTTGTAAACTTCAAGCTCTCACACAATTTAACTAAAGTCTTACACTCATCTTAGCTATGTCAAGTATCAATCAAGGAAATCCAATAATCTAATTGATGTCCAATCAACTAAAAACATTAAGTATAGAGTAAATCCAACATAATCATAAATACAAAGGGGAAATGATTATTTAATCAATACAAATGATTCAAAATAATCCTAAAATTAAGGGTTTAACTTCAAATGTTCATCAAACCCATGAGAAAATACAAATATATTTATTAGCACAAACATTGAATAAAAGGAAAGGAAGAGAATGGAGAAGAAGAACTAAGATATGAAGCCAAAATCTTTTTCAATATTCAAATTGAAGCTCAATCTACACCAAAATTCATGCCTTAGCACACCCAAAGCTCATAAATACTCCCAAGAAGTCCAGAATGCTAGCCAAAGTTGAGAATGAGTCATATATACTCCAATATCCTAATTTTATCAGCTAAATAAAATTCTTTATTTTGCTGCTTTATTTTGCTGACGCATCAAAAGTCACGAACAAAGTCGCAACTTTTATCACAACTTTGCTTTGTTTTGTACACTTCTCCCAATTAGCATGACTAGTCATCTTTCCACTTAATTTTTTCATTTAAAAAAAACCTTCCACAGTCATCATTAAGGGTTCAAAACTGTATCCAACCAAATCTTAAATTAAAATATCAATAAATTAGCTTCAAAATACTAAAATAGAGTCATGGTTTGAAATTTCAAAACAATATACACATTTTTCTAATTTTAATATTCAAAATATGTATAATTGTGGCAAAATATATTAAAAATCCAAAGAAAATATGCTCAAATGACATAAAATTTCAAAGGTTAATAATATATGACTTTAATGATGTTATATTGCCAATGCTAGGATTTTTTGTTTATTGACAATTATATGAATGTATGACCTTCAAACTATTTATGCTTTTGGTATACTTTGAATGATTGTAACCTTGAGGTTTGATTTATTTTGGAAAGTTTGCTTAGTGGTTATAAAATTTTGAAATGCATAACTATTTCTAATTTCCTATTCTATTTGGTTTATTGTGTTTCAATTTTTAAATGGAATCATATGGGCATTTCACACTTGTTTTATGCTTGGAATCCTGAATTTTGAAAATGACAATTTAAAGAATTTAATTCTATTTACCATAGTAGTATTTATTTATTATTTAGTTTAATTTTCTATGCCATGGCAAAACCTTTTCCATTGTGATAGTCATTTTAATAGGGGAGAATGACAAAGAGTTAATTCAAGTTAGGTCCAAGTGTCAAACTCCAGAAATTTATAACTTAATCTCTCAATTTTGCTACTACGTTATAATGTTTACAACTTATTTTTTAAATTTTAACATAGTTAAAGCATAAAAAAATCATTTATTACTTTTATTAATGCGGGATGGCCATGTCTATAGTAAATGAATAGTACTCCATTTGTTGCTCTCTTTTTTTGGGGTCAGAGCTCCATCTAGTGTCTTCATTAATTGTGTGTTCCAGTTCTCCATCTATTGTACTATTATAATTATAATAATATTATACTCTTATAATTATAATATAATATTATGATATTGGAGATAGAGATTTGAATATTATAGTATTAATATTATTATAATATTTGATGGTCCTTGTTTGTTTTTTTCCTTATCTCAACTAATATTTTATATTTTATTCTAAATCTACTTACTATAACATAGAAAAGGAAGGGGAAAAGGGGAGGCCGGTCTTACATCAACGGGACAGATTAAATGGGAAGGTCGGTGGCTCAATTGGTGGGATTTCAATAATTTTTGAACTCTTGATGATTTTTGTGTTGCCATTTTGCACCACTAGGTGATTTCAACAATTTTTAAATATATTGTTTGCCCATTGTGGTTTTCTTATATGTGGAACATCGTTAGTTTTTGTCCCAACATCTTCGTTTGTCCTTCTTTGGTTACTCTTCATTTGTCCCAGCATTATTTTTGTGTTGGTGGATTTGATGGCAAAGGATGACTGTCCATGGTATTTCTCCCTTATTTTTTAGACTTTCTTTATAGATGTTGTTTCCCTCATCTTTTCCTTCCCTATTCTATTTGGCTATAGAAATAAATTAACAAGGGTCCTCTCATTCTCAGATCAAAGAATTGAGTGGGGGGATTATGGTTATCCTAATAATAAGTCTATCATGGTTGAGTGTCATGTATACTCTGTTCGATGGAAGATTTATACTGTGATGTTGTATTTATTTCTCATAGATGATGGTTGTGAGAATTGTGCATCTAGGTAAGGAAAGAGGTGGGATTATCCCTCGATGTCCTCTTCGACGAATCAGTTGCCTCATAAGAAGTATGCTAATTTCATGTCTCATATATGTTCTAATGAGTTTAACTTGTGGGGTTATTTATTCGAGGGTGTGTGCCTAATCTATTGGAGTGATTTGGTCTGACTTGTTACTGTGAGTTTTTATTAGTTTATAATTTTGTGTTATTTCTTTCTTTTTCAGATTACAAAGTATTAAAGGCTGGTTATGAGGGATATGCTGTGGGTAATGGAGTGACGATGGGTGATGCTTTGGTGGTGACTAATAAAGGTTTGCCACGGAAATCTCCACTCAAGGAAATCACTAATGTTGATTGTCCTCATAAATGGTTTGTATAGTTATATCCTTTGTTTGGTTGTGTTTGCTATTTTCCTATTATTTATTCATTGGGTGAGGTGATGATTCATTGGCATTGGCACAAAGAAAGAAGTATTGTGAGAAGATTGTATGAAGATGAGTTTGTTGATCAGAGTCTACTACGTTGTTGAGTTGCCATGCAGATTTTCTTTTTCTTCTGTTGGTTTAATTATTAATTAATTCTCTATATATAAGTGATATTTAATGCCTAAAGCTAATTTTCTATCACCATATTGTGTTTATGGTTTTTCTCCCCTCATGTGGGTTGGTTTGCTCTGTGAACAATTTCACTGAGGTGTCCATTCGTTGGGTTGGTCTTTTGAGTGTGCACTATGGGAAGAGTTGGTAGGTACGTATGTAAGGTTGATTATGTAATTTTTTTTAACTTTTATTATTGTTGTTGTTGTTGTTGTTGTTGTTGTCTTTTTGATTTCATGGTATAGTTTCCCTCATTGTGTTGGTGTGTTCAAGCAATACCCATGATGGTCCTTTGAATGTTGATCCTTGTATTGTCCAGAATTTGTTAACCATGTTAAATGAATGCAATGAATTGGTGAAGACTTATCGACTTACTTCAGATATGGTTAAGGTCGATGATAGGGTTGATGTTAGAATAAGATTGATTGGAAAATATCAAGGGAGTAACCATACTTATGCTATGCCATGTGCATCTAAAATAGCAGCATTGATTATCGGAGACTTCGATAAGTCATGTGGTGAACGGGATGTGATAATTGAGAAAAGATCTGGAGAGTTGATTTGCATCAATGAACTACATCCATTATATTTACCTTTACAATATCCTTTGCTTTTTTCATTTGGATATGTTATGTATGATGATTCAGTGCAACACATAAGGGTAAGATTGTGAAATCCTAATGGTAATATTAAAACTATAACTATTAGAGAATATTTGTCATACAAGTTAATGAGTAGACATAATACCAAGTCAACTTTGCTTTTGTCTCGTCAATTGTTTCAACAATTTATGGTTGATGGGTATACAATGATTAAGGTTGAACAATTAAAGTACATTTTTATAATCAATGTAAATTATGTGTTGACAAGTACAACAACCTCACTAATGCAGTTCTTAGGAGAGAAATGAATGCTGCCCTTACAGGTAAAAGGATTATCTTGCCATCTTCTTTTGTTAGTAGACCACATTATTTGATTGAAAATTATCAAGATGCTATGGCTATTTGTCAATGGAAAAGGTATCTAGATCTCTTTATTACATTTATGTGTAACCCATAATTGCTAGAGATTAATATATTTTGTGAAAAAGAAGCAATTCATTCATTTGATAGGCTTGATATTATTTGTCGTGTTTTTCAAATGAAATTACAATCTTTATTATCATGTATCCAAGATGAAGAATCATTTGGAGTTGTGTCAACAGGTATTGTTTTTGTCTATTTTGTTCATTATGATAATGAACTTAGAAGTTTGATAGGATTATGTCCCTCCATGTTGTTCTATTTTTTCATTTTTTAGTTCCTTTAGTTTTCTGTTGTTATTGTTCCAAGTATTAAATATTTTAACTAGCATTAACAATCTGTGCATTATCGTTCCCATTATAAATGTTAATTTGATTTATGGCCCTTCTTTGTTTCTAATTTAGATTTATCTTTTGTAGTTATCTATACAATTGAGTTCTAAAAAAAGTTTACCCTATGCACATATATTATTATTTCCTAATCATGATAGCAAAATAAGGACTCTAAAAGAGGTTGATCATGTTATTTCTACTGAAATTTTGAACCCTGTAACTAATCTATATCTTTATGATCTTGTGAGAGATTATATGATGCATGGACCTTGTGGGTTATTGAATCCTAAATCACCTTGTATGAAAGGTCATAAATGCATGTGTCATTTCCCAAAAAAGTTTGTTGAAAATATTGTTGTCGACGAAGAGGGTTACCCACTTATGGGAGACATAATAATGGGAGAATTATTAAGAAGAAAGGGGTTCTGTTGGATAATAGATATATAGTGCCTTACAATCCTTTACCATTGCTAAGGTTCCAAGCTCACATAAATGTTGAGAAGACTAATCATTCTTGGTCAATTAAATATTTGTTTAAATATGTAAGTAAAGGAAATGATCATGTGATTGCAAGTTTTTTATGCTACCAATGAACAAGTCTGCACAAAAAGGGTTTATGATGAGATTTGTGAATTCTTTTTTTTTATAAGAGATTTGTGAATTCTATAATTGCCATTATATGTCTTCATGTAAGGTAGGTTGGAGAATATTTTCATTTGATTTACAATATAAACATCCAACAGTTGAGAGGTTGAAGTTTCACCTTTCAGGGGAACAAATAGTTATGTATACTAACTTAGATGTTATGGATGAGGTTTTGGAGTGACCAGAAATTAATAATTTCATGATGATAGCTTGGATGGATTGTAATCTTCAGAATAAGGATGCAAGAGAATTGACTTATAGTGAATTTTCAACAAAATTTGTCTGTGATCGTTGTAAACTTGAATGGCCTGAGTGTAAAAAGGGCTTTAAAATTGGTTGACTTTATCATGTCCATCCTAATTCAGGCGAGCTTTTCTTCCTACATGTTTTACTGAATAAAATTAAGGGGCTAACATCTTTCGAACAGCTTCGGACTGTTAATGGTATTGTCTATCCTACATTTCATCAATATGTTACGCAATGGGTCTTCTATCTGATGATAAGGAATATGTTGACGGAATTAAAGAGGCAACATTTTGGACATTTGGTAAGTCATTGCGATGGTTTTTTGCTTGAATGTTACTGTCATAAATACTATCACATCTAGATTATGCATGGAATCAAATTAAGGAGTTATTGGTGGATGATATTTTATATATTCCTCACTCATATTCTGACTCAATTAGTAAGTTAAAATTCTTTACATGTTTTAATTTAGTTAGCAAGTGGTTTGTTTGTTTGTTTTTTTTTGTTTTATCTACTCGTATGTCCTTGGAGTCTACTTTTTTAATTTGGTGTTATTAGTATTATTTATTTATTTATTTATTTTGATACAAATCATTATGTTACATTTGAAGAGAAGGAATCCATGGCTCTTCAAGAGATAGAATATGTGTTGTAAAGGAATGGTCAAAGCCTCATGGATTATCCTAGAATGCCTACTGCAAAAGAACTAGAATTTCAATCTCAATTTGATAATTGTTACATCTTAGAAAAGTTAAATGTAGACAAAGATAAATGTGCTAGTCAAGCGAAAAATATGGTTTCATTAATAATAAATCAACAATGATATATCTTTAATGAAATCTTATCATCTATTAATAGGAAGGGGTTAAACTTCTTTTTTGTTTATGGACATGGTGTTACTGGTAAGAATTTTATTTAAAGAGCAATGTGTGCATTTGCCTATTCACAAGGAAAAGGTGTGTTGACTATTGCAACGAGTGGGATAGCAGTAACAATGCTCCCATTTGGTTGAACAGCACATTTTGCTTTTCATATCCCAATTGAAATAGTAAAAAATTCAACTTGCAATATCCATCTTGATTCACCTACAGCATAGTTAATTAGAAAGGCATAATTCATTATTTGAGATGAGGCTCCAATGATTAAATGTTGTTGTTTAGAAGCTGTTGACAGGACATTACGTGATGTGATGCATATTGATGATTAAGAGTCATTTATGTATTCATTTGGTGGAAAGTATGTTGCCTTTGGCAGGAATTTTTGTCAAATTATTCTAGTTTCTCCCAAAGGTACTAGAGTAGATATCATAAGTTGTGTGATCAATTGATGATACTTATGGCAATTTTATCGAGTTTTTCATTTAACTAAAAATATGAGATTGCAAAGTAGATGTAATGAAGATTGCAATGCAATTGATTGGTTTTCTAAGTGGATTTTAGATGTTGGAGATGGCAATGTTGGGGAATTGAATGATGGTTGTGTCTTAGTTGATCTACCACCTTCTATAATTGACCCAATGTTAGATAATCCCATTGCTAGCATTGTTCATGAGGTGTATCCTAATTTGGAAAAAAGATTTAATGATCCATCATATTTTACTGAAAGAGTGATATTATCAACAATAAATGAGGTTATGTGGAAACTAAATGGTTATGTTTGTTCACTTTTCCCAAGGGAAGAACATGTTTACCTTAGTGCTGATTCTATTTCATTGGTTTCTCAAGGCAATGATTCTTTTGAGCAATTATATCTACCGGAGTTCCTAAACTCTATCAATTCATCTAGTTTGCCACCCCATCGATTGGTTTTAAAGGTTGGAATGCCTGTCATGTTGCTTCATAATATTGACCAGTCAGCAGGCTTATGTAACGGCACAAGATTAGTTATTTGTCATCTTGGTATGTATGCAATTCAAGCTAAGGCATTAAGTACATCCAATAAGGATGACATGGTTGTAATCCATTGAATGGATTTAAACCCTTTCAAGTCAAAATTACCGTTTAAGTTACAATGATGACAATTCCCCTTGATGCATTGTTTTGCTATGACAATTAATAAGAGACAAGGACAATCATTAGAAACAGTTGGCATTTATTTACCTAGCCATGATTTTACCTATAGATAGTTATATAGAACACTGTCTCAAGTAAAACATATCACAAGCTTGAAGATTTTGGTTTATGATTCAAAGAATCAATCGTTAAATCAAACACACAATGTGGTATATAAAGAAGTGTTCGACAGTCTTAATTAGGGAAGTGTTTAGTCATTTAGCAATTAGAATGTTTTGAACATTGAGTAATGTTTTCTTTTATTTGTTTTTTTTTGTTTCCCTATGTTCTAGATACATGAATAATAACATTTTTTCTTCCCCCTCCTCTCCATGTATAGTAAAGCATATTATATCTAGATAATTTGAGTTGACTTGTCGTACTCTAGATATAATGGCATTACCATAATATAATTAATATAGTTACAAATAGAAAGGAATGGATTGCAGTGTATCATGAATTACTTTTGTTTTTCACTATGGTTGTGACCTTAGAGGTTTTATTTACCTCGTCGAAACTATAATGTCTTTTAATTACTAGCAATTAGTACCTACTCTGTTTATCATAAATAACTATTCACTTCACTTACACTCATGTGTATTCAATTAACACTTACCCTTCTTACCAATAAAAAAAAAACAGAGAGAGAGAGAGAGAGAGAGAGAGAGAGAGAGAGAATTACTCAATTTGTTGACACTTTCCAATGTTCCATTCAATTCTCCAACTTTTGTTTTGTTTCATTTGTCTGGACATTGCTTGAAATCACTAATCCACACAATTAAATTATTATTAGTGAGAATAGAGGAGGAAAAACTAAAGAAATTTTCTGAAAAAACAAAATTAATTTATAAATATGTGAATATTAATGACATGAACAATATGTTTTCTTTAAACTCATAATTCCTACCTAACAAAAAAATGATAATTTATAACAAAGCAAAATTATAGTTAATTTTAAGACAACATAAATAAATATATATACTAATGTAATTCTATTCAATTTGAAAACGTTATCAAACTTATCTCATAAAATAAAATTATCTATTATCATTATAATATCATAAATACTGAATATGCAATCTAAATTTTAGAAGCATAATTAAAAATTTTATTTTGTTTAAATTTGAAAAGACTTATCTATTATTGGTGTTGTATCGTTAAAACTAAAACTACAATCTACATTTTAAAGGTATAATTCAAGATGTAATTTTATTTAAATTTATAAAAGGTTAACATTTATATTTATAAGTTTAATTTTAAATATGATTATTTTTTTAATGCTTCCTTGTACATTTTGAAGGTTAACTATTTATTAGAGTTGTAGTCAAGAAAAAATAAGTGTTGAGTAATGAGCCAAACGACTGTTGCTAAAAATCAATAAGATCCATTTGTATAGTGACCATAAAATGATAATCTATATTTAGTTCATTGTTATGATACCCTGTGGAGAACTCTTAAATTTTCTTGCCTAAATTCACAATTCAAACAGCATCCTTTGTGGATGTCGTTTATAAATATGGCCACAGTTCTGCCACAGCTAACCTTGTGTTATAGCAAATTTTATCACATTATGCATTCCTCGACAAATCAAGTTCAATTTGGTCTCTAGCAATTTTGAAAAGGTTAAATTTCCTTTTTGTATTTTTCTCCTATATTTGTTCTTATTGGATAGTATTTCTATATTAATGAATGCCTTCTCGTCTAGAAATCAGTATGCAATATGGATTTTCTTCTGTGTCGTCCACCATTTCTCATTTTTTCCCTTGATATATGCTCAAACTGTTTATCTTTCCCTCTATCAATAAACAAAGCAAATATGAGAAACAACAATATGATTTTGGTTCAGTGTATTAATCTGAGGAAAGAAACGTCAAGAATCCTTATGCAATTACTCTATAAATGAAGCTGACAAAGTCCTCTCTTCCTCAAAATGCCTACGGCCTCAGCATGTTGCCTGGGGACTCGAATGTTAGTATTTTCAATTTGGTTTGGATATCATTTACTTGTGTGATGAGTATCCACTAAGTATTCCATCATTTTTTTCTGGTGCCCTCTAATATCTCCCTATTTTCATTGATCAAGGAGATAGAATTTCAGCAAATATTTATGGAAAAGTCCTCATGGACAAGTTTGATTAGGATCTACACAACGATCATTACTATGCTATTTAGAATTTTACAATCATAAGTAACAATTTGTGCTACCTTGCGACTACCTATGAATGCTGTATCAACTTCAACTCTCACACATATGTGTTACCATGTGAACCTTTCAAAGTGGAAAACTTACATAAGTTTCTTGAGATTTCAAATATCTTATAGTTGGATAAAGTCCCCAACTATCTGATAAGTATGGTAATAAGGCTAATCTATTTGAAGAATTTTGAGTGGTTACGTCTATTGGCAATGATTATTTTCATTTATATAGATGTTAGAGGCTTTTTAAGGATTATAAGGCAGCTTGAAGATGTGTCGTCTCCTCTATGTAAATATAGAAAGTTTACTTTTATGATTGTCAATCCTAGGTATGTTTCTTTAATTTGTCTTGGTTGAGTAAAGTTTTCTCCTATCTTATTTTTGGACCTTTTACTAATGACTTATATGGTTACTCTATAGGGACGTTCCTATTTGATATGTATTATGGGGGGGAGTGTGCTGTTAATGCATATGCTTTATACTCTTAACAAAGTAATCTACTCATCGTAGTAATTGTAAAAATACACATGTCTAAAGGAAAATCAAATTGGTATGTCATCTTTATCATTACTTGTATAAATATAATCTGACTTCGGCCTATACCTCTGGTAATTAGATAGCATTCCACAATAAATTATGTTCATACTAATTTTTTTTCTTTTTTTCTTTTTAAATAATTCCATCATTAGTCTTATTGTGAATCAGGGAAACTTGATATCACCAACTCTCTAATGGCAACAAGATTACTTTTTAACCCTAATATCCCAGATGTAAAGGAATTGATTCAGAGGTATATCTCATACATATAACCTATTTTTAATTTTTCTTTGAGGCTTAACCGTAATAACTTCTGTTACAATTTGATTCTGTACAAGCTACTATTTTTTTCTTTTTGTTGGTGCTAGGATTGATACCACTCCTTTTGCATCTTCGTTAAGCTTTACAAAATCGATAACAATGGAGTCCTCACGTTCTGTAACTAGAGAAGCTCTTAGAGATCAAAAACTCATCTCAATCTCTAATTTGCTCAGCATTACTGCAATAATTTTACTTTATTTATCTAGTAATACTATAAATAGTTAGAGACATTTATATGAATTTTTTTTAGTAAAGTAGTACCTCTTTCTCTATTACATTTTATTTTTTGTTTCTTGGCACCAACGTTTTTTCATATGGTGCATGTATAGCCTTCTTACTACATTACTATCGATGTACTTGAAAAATTCAAAACCAAGTTTGGTTAGTTGTATGATGGGTGTGCTTCTTACATGACTAAACCATAAGAAAATGCATCGGGTTTATTCTACAAGAAATGTAAGCAAACTATTGAGAATACCACTCAAAGGTAACACTTTTCTGATTCAACTATCCACATGTGAAAAACAATTTTTGATATTGATTTTTATTCAAATTGAGGATTCATTACCAAATTACTGATGAATCAGGTACAACCTCTATTGTCTTCTTTGACAACCTTGCTGCAAAACTTTTAGGTGCCTCTGTGGATGAGCTGATAGATAATATGGGATGGGTAAGAAAGACTTCTTTATGAAATCTAGCCTTAATTTTTATTTATTTATTTTATTATTATTGTTATTGCTATTTTATTTAATGGCATCTTTCATTTTGCTTTCATTTTTCTCTATATACTTAATAACCGATGCTTGTTCTAAGCTTCTACACTCATTCTAAATTGATATATATTTACTTTAAGGATAAGGAACTTGTCACACACGCATTCCCTAAAGAAGTAGACATAGTTTTAGGGAAAAAACTAATCGTGAAACTCAAAGTTGATGATTGTATTATCAGTGGTCAATTGTCTAGTTGCACTATTATTGAATATATTGAAGACGATACCATTCATGTTCATTTGCTTGACACACCATCAGTAATGAACTGCAATATGTTTTCCCCTCAACCTCATGTTTCTAAGTATGGTTATTCACTATTGGGTATATATATTTGATGTCATAAGTTAACAAATCCATTGATTCAGACAATGATAGTTTATTATCTACTCCGTGTTCCTCTATCATCTCTTTGCAAACTAAAAGTGACCATTACAAAGAGTCACCTAACTTGGATGATATTCCTACCACACAATTCTGCAACATGTCGACTGCCAAGCCAAAAACATTTCTTGCAAAGAAGAAATAAGGGAATGGTACTGATCGTGTACTTGATCAAAAAGGTATCACGATGAATTTATCCATTGTCAAACATCTAAAAATAGTTCATAAGGACAAGAAGTGTTAATTACTGTAAACATTTTAGGTGTTTTGTGGTAGTTTATCTTTTTATTTTATTTTCCTTGATGGGCCACTTTTTAGGAGACTTAAATTCGCTACCAATATTTTGTATCCCAAAATGTTTCCAAGATTTTGGTTTCATGTACAGCTCTATCAGTTTTATGGGATTGACTAATTAATGTGCTTGCTTAGGCTATTATACTAGGATATATATAATATATAAGTGTGTATGTGTGTGTATCGGGTCTGATGAGGTATGATAGAAAATTGTATCTCAGTTTCAAGTGTATACCTTATAAAATTTATAAATTTACCATCCTTTGTTTTGAAGTTAATATACTACCTTCACCCTAAAGTTATATTTATAATTAACTCAATGATATGATATGTTAGAAAAAAGATTGTATAATACATTTTGCCTTTTGTGATGATTATTAATTTTTTATTTTAAAATCCAACTTTACATTATTACTAATTGAAATCAAACTATGTAAATATTATATCATATTTAGTCCTCAGTTATATATGCAAACCATCTTCAAGGTGTACTTTGTTGGTGCTAGGTCCTCTTTTATTTTTCCACTTTGGGTTTACTTTAAATAATTAACCTAATGAAGTAATGTACCAAAATAAGTATCACATGACACATTCCTCCTTTTGTAATGATTATTCATGTGCGATAGCCCACGTCAATTATTCATTAGATTCTCTCACTGTCGTATAACTTTCACTTGCACATAATCTTGTACACTGAAGAAAGTAAGTTTGATTCTATAAATTATGTTCCCGTTTTCAATTGAACTTTTGCCCATGCTATTTTCGACCCATGAATACCATAACTTAATCATAACTTGCATATATATTTTAATAAACCTTCTAAAATCACCAATAGATAATTCTCATGAATATTATCACAATAATTTCACATACATTAAAATTTCCTCAATGTTCATAAGAACTCTGGTATAGAACAAAGGATATTAAGACACGCAACATTGACACACTGGATAAGGTTTACAAACTCAAAAACCACTTCAAGTAATTTCTAAACATACCCATAGTTATAACTACAATGGATATTCTAATTCATTTCAAGACCATGCTAGCAGCCTATTTAGAGACATACTAGATGTGAAGCCCAAATAAAGATGTCAACGTCACCTCAAGAGAAGCTCCAAGAATCGAACATAACAACTTTAGTTCTTTTTTTCAGTACCACTAAGGGTGGAGTTATAACTTCTTGTGTATCCAAACCAATTCAGCATCCCAATGGTAATCTTTACACATCCTCAAGTCTAACTCATCATCCTCGTCCTTAGTCATAGTTCTAACATGATCTCTCAATCTCTATCCATTTGGGCAAGGATTTTTTTGACACAGTTTGTTCCTCTAAAGCTCCTTAAATTCAGTCCCATCATACCAAACAATTTGGAACAAAAACAGACTCAAATCCCATCTACATTTGATGATCTATCTCTCACGTCTAACCTTCCTCAACCATTCCAATCCATCTCTCCTTATCGGATGCTTAGCTAACATGAATGGGACATCGAGTGCAAATAACCCACATACATACATGGCTTTAAAGGATCCTATTAAAGTGGACATATAGAGAAAGTCTAGCGCCTGCATCCTTAGCGAAGCGAGAGTAGAAAATCTTTAATACTTTGTCATTATAATGCTTTAGGATTTTCAGCATCAACATACTTATGCTAACAAGATCAGCCCATAGACTATAATATTATTCCAAGTTTAACCTTTCCAAATTCTATCATCCAGAATTTATCATCCTTGTGATTGAAAATTACCTTCTAGCCCTTTGCTCAGCCTATCTCTGTAACTTCTCCTCTAAGTCTATTCTAAATTGCTAACTCAATCCCAGACGTGACGTGACATGTTTTAATTACTACCAGCTTTTAAAATAGCACCTTATTTTAAAAATTCATATAATTTTACTATTTTGTTAACTAAATCTAACTTCAATTTGTTTGAATTCAAATAGTTTATCTGTAGTTAAGACATTCCAATTGAAAGCTTCAAATTTCCCGCCTCGACCACAAGAACATGGAATACTAAATTCAAATTTTAAATTATTAATATTCATCAATACTTATCACCCATCGATAGTTTTTAATTATGTTAGTTACATTTATGTTTTAAAATAATAGACAAGTTTAAATTGAAATTCGAGATTAGTTTTTTATTTTTTCTTCCTCTTCTCCCACAATCATTGTTTATTATGGTTACATTCGCATGAGAAATTAACATAACTACAAATTTTTTATATGATAAATTTTAAACTTTTTTCCTTCTCTGTTCTCTAAATAATCACTTTTTCACTTTGTAACTATCATTGCTAAAGTTTTATTTAACATTGGATTTAGGCTGCAACTCTTCTAGATCCACAAGTAAAATTTATTAGGGGTTAAATAAAATTCTTTCAAAGTCAGAAAACAATTAAATTTCTTCCCTTTTCCAGACACAACTTAAATTATATAACATTACCCATTGATTAGTACGTAGTTCGCTTGGAAAATTTATTTCAGATTGTTAAGACTAAATATCCTCTGGTATCCAACTAAATTGCATATATCAACTGTTACTATTCATATTCCATTCCAACATATTAGTTATGTCAAAAATAAAAAATTGATCCTTCGATAGTATTATTGCATATATGAATTATTGAAATAAATCTCTTTCTAATACAAACTGCAAATTGTATTTCGTTAAAGGTAACAAAAATGTGTGTGTGTGTGTGTGTGTGTGTGTATTTTCCCTTTATTATTATGACTAAACAAAACAAATATGACCACACTTGGATTTGCATCATTACAACCAATTGATGTTGCTATCACAAATTTTGATTCTATATTACTTTAGGCTAGTGCTATAAATTATCTTCCTTCTGTCATTGTAATAGGGCTAGATCACTCCCACTATATGAAAATATTCAAATTTTAGACTCCTTCAAGTGACATGTGTTCTCCAACTCAACATTCACTACCTCTTATTTACTGTTTTACATTTTCATATATTTAAGTTTTGACTCCTGTTCTTGGCCATTCATGATCACCACATATTTCATAACATTTTATTATCCTCGTACACGTCCCCAATCAATGTTTCCACTTAGTTATTTCCATTTTTAATTTGATTTAGACAATTGTATTTATTTTTATAAATTTGTATTGAATCAATATCCCATCTAATATAATTAGCCGAGTAACCTTAGGTCATTGTGCTTTCATCCATGTCATGTGATCGCATTGACCCAGCTCAGTTCCTATAAGGCAAACAAGATCACATACTCTTCCATTACAAGTTTCTTTCGTTAAACTTTCCTGTTTTATGACAACCCTATAATTGAACCATACTTTTCATGTACGTGTTACTATTCAGCACTATCATTATGTCCTGATTATCTCGAGATTATTCAACATAGTCAAGAATTATGTTGTCTCTTAACGTCACACGTAGTCTCTTGTAAAAGCTATTTCCAAGCTGGTATACGAAGCCAAATATTTTACCTTCTCTTCCCTAGACTAATGTTGCTATGTCTGCATCTCAATTATTCCTTCCATCTTATTTTTATTTCTTCTCTTACACATACTAATTGTTTATCTCCATCTTCGATCATTTTAATCACTGATTTGAATCTCTTCATAATACTCCCACACATTTCTTTTTACTATTTGTCTGTTATATCATACTTGTAAAGTTAATTCTATTATACATCGTTACTCACGTTATATACACCACCTACATGTTGCCCTTTCAAATTGCAACTTTACCTTTGGCAAACTCTATACTCACTCCCTTAAACTTGATCTCTACCTCTTCCTTTTCCACATTTTACTCCCTCATTATAAGCAGAAGACTCTTAATGACCTAAAGACCTAAATTACATGTTCAAGAAGTTTATTTCTCTCAGGAACTATGTAACATTAACCTTCCATATAGTCTTCACTCTTCATCGTATGTCTTATTCAGCCATAAAAGAACTTTACTCTTTTGTATGCCACCAAGCTGGTCATACTATTGGAATACTTTGACTAATCCACTCAGCTACATATATTATCATTTATATAATCTAAAATTCCTATCATTTTGTTGCTACACCCATCAAAGTTATAATGCAAAGCATTTCGCTAATATATGGAACACGATTTATACAAATATGATACTAGATATGAAACAAGATTATTAAACAAGCATAGAAAGACCACACCGACCACAACCCCTAAGATTACTTACATAAACCCATTTGTTAGTTAAACTATTAACTTTATCTGTCACCTAGGTGATTCTCTTCTAAAAGACACTTAACACCTAACACTCAAACAACATGAACAGAACAAAGACTTAACTTACACCAAAGACCATAACTAAAGACCACAAAAATAACTCTATTTGGGATACAATAACCATCAGATATTTGCACAGCTAAACCTAGGCTAGCCAAAATCCAATGGCTTCACAAACCCACTGTACCTCAATATCTAATCTACATTCTTCACATATTGTTCCATCATTCCATGGTCCTCATCCATTACCTCCACCGCCTCTCTCACATAATAAATACCATTCTAGTCGCAAACCTCTTTGGTACCCGAAGAATTAAATTCATGTTGCACCACCCCATTTCTCAGACCAATGGATAGGAACATGATCATACCTTGCAGTTGCACCTTACAACATTGAATTTGCTTTTCTTCGTGAAGTATACACCAGTAGCGTACCATCTTAAGACTAACTCTAGCATGTTGCATTTTTGGATTGATGAGGTTCATCATAACACACACGTACATAGCCTTTCGCAGACCCATCCTAGCAGCTCTTAACAGGCATACCCATCTGAAAAAGGGATCCTTTCCCCTTCATAAGAAGTTTACCTGCCTACATAAAAAATCATTTCTAAGTTACCTGCATCAAAATTGTATTATGGTTCCAACTTTATTACATTTTTATATCAAACATTAAAAAAAACACAACTTATGTACTTTTGCAACTTTGATACATGTATAGGATAAGAAACGTAAATAATACTTTATTTTATGTTGCTCTATGTCATCTTTTCTAATTTAAAGTTTAAAAATAATTCAGATTTATTCAATAATGCCAACCATCAAAATCTTTACATTTTAACATGCGAAATCCATTTGTTGTTAGATAGTCGCTATCAACTCACGATAAAAAAAAATGGCCGATTCGTATTACCTCACATAAAATGGGGGGTTGGAAAAAGGTTGGGCCAGCTGATCTATCCATTGAGGTCTTTTGCCTATGTAATATTTTTGCCTTTAATTTTCCAGCAAATAATATCCATTGAACCACCGCAATGATATTCCCACAATAAACACTAAACCATTGTTCCTATTGGTGCACTTCGTATTACTAACTGCATGATCATTATGAAGTGTAGTCTTTAATGTCAAAAATCATATCTTATACTTACCTTATTCTGAACAAAGTGATGATACCCAAGGCCCATTACATTTGGACAAACCCACCCGATTCAAAGACCCGTCCTCACCATATCCTTTAAAGAAATCGACAAATAAACGGTGCAAGTTTATTAGCAAAGATACTTCTTCACAAATTAATGTTCACAAATGTCATGCCTTGGCTTTTGTTAATAGTATTAATTGTTCTTTAAATTCCTGATATTAAACCGTTACATGAATTTACCACTGCCATGAGGTACAACAACGCTCAACAAGTTGGCTGACATATTTGCCCTACATACATTGGACAGTTTCACCCCCAAGAACAACCCTATGGCAGGCCATGACTGATGCAGTATATTGCTCTATATTTTGCTTACAAAGAACTTTTGAAGGAGTTTCTCTATCTTAAAATATAAGACACCTTAAGTAAATTAAGGTTTCATTAAATGTGTCAATTTTAATATTATCCTTCTTCTCTTTATAATTAATATTGGTCTCTTCTCTTTTCAATATATTAAATGATGGATATTTTTAAAAATTTATATTTTTGAATTGAAAAGATAAGATTATTAAGTATATTTAATGAAGTTTATTAATATATAAATTTTTATTTAAAAATATTTTATAATTTAAAATGAAAAGAGTATTCTTAATACTAACGAGGCATCATCATACGCCACACCAACATCTTGGCCCTTAGTATAATTACTGGACCTTTGTCTTACATCTTGATCCACGAATGGATCTATTTTAACGTCTATACTTTTAACAAAACACATGAAATGGGCCCATTACAAAAAAAAAACATGGAAAATGTAATTTTATTAGTGTCACAAAGCCAGATCAATTATTAAACAACTACATTTTTATTCTCGAACTCTTAATATGTATAATATTAAAATAAACATTTGTATATTATGATTTTTAAAAATGTTAGTTGAGATTTTAATTTTTTTAAAAAAGTTACATTTCTTTTTCAATTATGCTCTTATTAAATACTCTATATAAATACCTTAACAATAACAATCAAAATTCTAAAAATATTTTTTAAAAAAGTATAATAAATGAAGTAAAACTATTATAGAAAAATAATAATAATAATCATAGACACCTTACATTTTAAATTAATTAAAATTTTTAAAAAATATCTTGTATTAAAACCTAGAGGAAGTATTTTCAGTATTAGTATAATATTCAACACTTATTTTCTGACTCACAAACCGACCTTTTTCTATTATAAATTGTTTATAATCTTTCCTTTTTATATTTACTATTTAATATTTATAAAAATTACTATAAAAAAATAAAAAAGAGGTACCCGAATGTGTTTACAATAAAGGACAGACTTTATTTAAATTCTCTTTATTTTCCGCCCACATCATCTATTCATTACCCACTGCTCCATGCATCACGGGATAAAATCTAGTTCTTATTAGAATTTATAATATAAGTTATAAATTCATCATAATAGAATTACAAAATTAAGAAATTGAGTTGTAAATTTATGAAATTTGACACTTAAAACATAACTTAAATTAATTAGTTCTTTTGAGACCTTTTTATCATTCTCCTTTTTAAAAGGTGAAATATTTTATAAAACTATGTTTTATTATTTTCTACCATAATAGTTCCTTTTCTATTGCAGTAATATTTCAAGTTAAAGAATTGTTTCAAAATAGAAAAGAGGATTAATCTTATTTATCATGGTAGACACTTGTCTACCATGATTGAGTTAATAATTTGAAAAAAAAAAATTTAGGGTGTTATATTTAGTGCTTGCCTTACTGCCAATTGAGTTGTAGTGAACTTGATGTCTTAAATCAACAAAATTATATATATATATATATATCACTAAGCTATATACTTTTATAAAGTTTATATTATTTTATTTAAAATTAATTTATAATATAGGATATTTTTGAATGATTTCAATTTATTTGACCTTAAAAAATAGTTCCAAATTTTTTTAATAATTTAATCAATAATTTTATAATATTATTTATTTTAACATAATTTAAAAAATTATATTAAAATAATTTTATAATATGGAAAAAAATTCATAAGATGAGAATCATTTAGAATTATATAATTTTTAAAAATAAAAAATAAAGTTAAGTCCTAGTATATTTTTAATATATATAATAGAAACTTAAAAGAATTACATGCTTCATGTATTTAAACTAATATTAACCTGGAAAAAAAATAATATTATATATCTACTTTTATTTAATATAGTGTCTCAATTAGAAAAAATTATTAATTTCACTCCCCTAATTAAAGGTATATTTAAAAAAAGCATATTAATTGTACATTAAAAAATTTAAAATATCTCATATTTTTAACATCTTATCTCATAAAAAATATTTTATATTTTTAAATGAAGAAAGTATATTTTTATTTAATACATATGCAGCATGAGAAATTATCGACATGTGCGAGAGGAGTAATCTTTTTGTTAGAGGAGGGGTGGGACTCCACATGCTCACACACTCAATAACAATACACCGTCGTGTATAAAAATTGCCATGAAGTTAGGGGCCATGACCCCCCTACAAGTAGGTCCGCTTTCCCACCACCTATGGTTGCTTTTGATAACCAGTTGGCTTAAAAAATTTCAATCCCATTAACTAAGCGAGCCATCATGAGGGCCAATAATTTGAGCGAACTGAGTTTACAAGTAGGTCCGCTTTCCCACCATCATGAGGGATTTATTTGGACAGAGTTAAAAATATTCTATTCTTTTAAAAAAATTTATATAATCAATCTTAATTTTAATTTTTTTCGGCCAAGTTCAAACTAACTCGTCAAACTTGGCCAAAATTTTCTCCTCTATATACATATAAAGTAGGTAATTCCAGTGGCCAATCTTATTTGGGTTAGGTTTAAAGTATTCTTTTGCTTTAAAAAAACTCATATAGTCAAGCTCGACCTTAACTTTTTTCGGAGGGATTCGAGCTTGTCTGAATTATCGACTCTAATCATGCTGATAAAAGTTCCTGCCACTTTGCCAAGATTAAATACCAATTTAATATCCAAGTCAAATAAGCTAGCAAAATTTTAGGACCAAGCTTAGGAATTTAGAAATTTTTTATACCCTACCCAGATGAGCTTGAAGAAATTCGAGCCAAGCTTGAATGCTTAAATTTTTTATTTATTGGTGATAAAATAATATTAAAATAAGATAAAAATTAAAATATTAATTTTTTAAAAAATAAAAATTGAAATTAGTTAAAAAAGATAAAAATAAAATAATATTTAATAATTTAAATATTTAGGCTGACCTGTAAGCCCAAAATGTTAGGGCTAGGTTTGATTATATAGGTTTTTTTTATATGTTCGAATATTTTAAGTCCGATCTAAATAAATCTGGTCTGAATTGAGCCCAACTTAAATAAGTCGGGCTGAACTATTGGCTGCACATAAGAAGTCTCCTCATGAGAAACAATCGTTTCAGCAGGTAAATAGTCGTTGGTAGCATCAACGTTGAGAGAGTGCGAAGAACTAATAGCGGTGGGAGCAGGGCATTGTTCCACACAATGAGTAGGTAGGAGATTCAGTGTATTGAGTAATGCCATTCATTTTGGAAATAAGAGATCACATTTTAGCAATAATACGATCCAGATTTGTAGCCATATGAGATGCACATCGTTCCATTGTAGCGGCATATTGCTTGATGGTAACTTCAAGTTCATCAAGTTCAGCTTCCTCAAAATCATTAGCTATTGAATTCGTGTCTCAATGAAAGCACCAATTGTCATTAACTAAAATATTACTCAAACCATAAATATAACTTAACTATCTTAAATGAAACTTCCAATCCAAATAATGGTTTGAAGAACAGACTAAAGGGGAGTTACAAAACTGTAATAAGTGAACGTAAAAGGAAAGGTAGCTACAGAGTTGCAGAAAGAAGGAGAGAATCCAACGTCAATGACGATGTCTAGAGGCAGATGCTAGAGAGAGACATGAATTGCACACAATAAGGGTTAATTCCAACCAAATATTAAGGAAAAAAGCTTGTGAAAGAATAGGAACAGCTAATAATTATAAATTAGATATATAATATAAACTGACAAATAACCATACATGTAATTAAGGAATATGCTTTAAGTGAACCTGCCATATTTGGCACTTTTATTTTGTCAGTTTTAAGATGAATTAAATATCCTATTCCTAATAAAAAAAGACTTAATAGGAAGATTATCTAATGTATCAATATTTTTAAAATTTAATATCAAATATGGATATTATCATATACAAATAGCCGAAAGAGATAGATTTAAAACAGCTTTACAATTCTTTTTGGACATTACAAATGAAATGTAATGCTTTTTCAATTAAAAAACGCGCCCTTAAAATTTCAACAAATGATGAATGACATATTTAATCAATACAATAAATTCACCATAATTTGTATAGATGGTGTTTTAGTGTTTTTCAATTCAATTTAAGAACATTTTAAACATCTTAATCAGTTTTATGAAATAATAAAAGCCAATGGTCTAATTGTCTCAGCTAAAAAAATGAAATTGTTTTAGGCTAACATAAAATTTTTAGGAATAGAAATATATCAAGGGAAGATAACAACAATGAGTGAAGTAGTAAAATTTGCCCAAAAAAAAATTCTAGATAAGATTATAGATAAAACCTAGTTACAAAGATTTTTAGGATGTAACCATACTTTTTAATAGATTACCAAAAATATCCATCAAAATGGACAAATAAAATAACATAAATAGTAAAAGAAGTAAAACAACAAATCAAAAGCCTACCTTGTCTAAGGATAACAAATTCGACAGCTTTTAAGATAGTGGAGATAGTTACAACAAAAATAGGATACAAAGGAATCCAAAAATAGTTAGATTGAAATAAAGAAAAAATAGTCAGATTCTATTCAAAAGTGTGGACAAAGCCTCAACAACAATATTCCACTATCAAAAAAAAAATTTATCTATTGTTTTGTGTGTTTCAAAATTTCAAGACCATTTAATAAATCAAAAGTTTTTGATAAAAGTGGATTTTAAAACAACAAAAGACATTTTACAAAAAGATCTTAAAAATTTGCTTTCAAAATAGATATTTTTCAAATGGCAAGCGATTTTATCATGTTTTGATTTTAAAAAAAATTATAAAAGAAAAAAATACTTCTTTTCTAGATTTTCTAACAAGAGAATTTTTATAGAGAAAATCTTTTCAACATGAGTAAAGATGGAAGACTATATTCCTCAAAGATGTATAATTTCAAAACCACAGACATATCAATAAGCTACCATCCAAATAAAAAAGCCAAACCCTAGCCAATATATTCCAAAAGAATATTCAATGACTGTTTGTACCATAGAGCTAGAATTTTAAAGAGAGTGTATTTCTTATATAGTACAAGCTATATTGCCTCCTCACAAAGAAGAAGAAATTTGGAATTACATTTCAATAAACATGAAAAAGATAGAAAATATTATGAGTTGATTTTGGTGGCATCAAAATCCATCATCACCGCTCATCAAGAGAAAGATGGAAGCCTTTATAGCCAAATAAAGATCCATAAGATGTTAACTCTAACCACTTAGGATTACTCACCTTTTATAGCAAAAACTTTTTCAATAAACTACCATGATCAAGTTTATAATTATTATAATTATAAAGATGTATGGTATAATGTTTTATTATGACTATTCCTAGTTTATTTAGTTCGCTAGGGATTGTCCAAACAGTTTTCCAAAATGATTCCTTGAATGGTTTCATATTTTTAGACTAACAAAGAAAATACTCCCTTCAATAGTGATAGAGGGATATGAATGTTTTAAAGAAAAAACTTATTTTAAAGATAATGAAAACTTATTTTATTTTATTTTTCACATGAAAGTACCATGGATAATGAGCTGATGCTTTATTGTAGTAAATAAAAGGCCACCATGTCCTACAGTCAATTATTTTGTTAGAAGATTTAGAGTCAAATGGTGGGATAAATACAATCAAGAATATGCGAATACTCAAGTGGTTCTTAGATGGATGAACACCATCGTCAGAAAAATATTCCAAGGCAAATAAAAAAGCAAGCATCACAAGTAGCTTCTTTCTTGGCTAAAAAGAATAAATTAATGACATAGTTGATAGCGACAAAAAATAAAGAAGAATGGGCCTCTCTTATTCTAGAGGTAGCCTCCCAAGCTTCATAGACAACTTTTGATGTAGAGTCTTCTACCAAAAATTAGAGAACGAAGATATATTCAACATATATTTTGAAGATTATCAATTAGTTGCTAATAGAGAAAAACAAAAAGAAAAGAAAGCAAATCGTAGGTGAGAGATGTGACAAAAGAAAAAAAAAACAAGAAAGAAGAAGAGAATAAAAAAAAGTCATTAGTGAAAGATGTGACGAAAAGGGAGGAAGTAAAGACAAGAATGGAACCTTGTCAAAAATAATTCAAACACTGAAAGAGAAAGAAAAAATAATCAAAGTTAAAGAAATCGAAAGAGATAACTCAATCATAATCTTTCTAAACTTCTAAAAAATTAGAAAACTCTTGATTTCACAAACATCAAGTATTCTGACGCCTTCACGGCCAGAGTAAAGAGGGAGGGAGGGAGAGTCTTCACTCTCAAGTCTTAACAATGACCTTCACGCTCCCCACCAGCACCTTTTCTTTACCCTAATACCTTGTTCACCTTTTGTAAATGTCTGGCCCACTAACACATATTGCCCCTTGGGTTGAGCCCATATCATTAGGCCCATTAATATCTATTTCATGATCTGAGCCCATATTGACACTAAGCCCATTCATGACATCGTGGGATATGAATATGTACAATAGACCGATTTGAAATTATTGAACAGTTGAAACCATCACTTAGAGAGACCAATGGCGTGAGAGGAGCTCTAAACTTAGAATTTAGAACATGGACATGAACATAAAGAAGATAAAACCCTAGTGCTTAAGGAAGCACCTGGAAACCAGAAGCCAAAATCACGTCCAAAGCTCAACTTACATTGGTGTTAGCTTCAATGTGAAATGAGGTAGAATAAATAAGAAGGCATTTCTCTTTCTTCCTTTTATTATGTTTTTTTTTATCCTTTTGGTTACAAAGGGGAGCAAATCAGGGACCTGACAAAGAGATGCATAATTGAAGTGATATATAGCCATTTAGGATTAGTTTTGGTGATAAGCATGATAATAGGGCACGGATATCATCCGAAATTCAAACAATTTATTTATTCTAATATATTAAAAAAAGTAAATTGGTGCTTATTACATTTTTTAATTAGTATTTAACATGGTATTTTTATTTTTAAATTGCTTTTATTTTAATATTTAAAGGAAATATTCTTTTTATTTTATTTTTTCATTTCATTTTAATTAAGATGTTTTTGAATAGCAAATTTGGTACTTTATTATATTAGAGTTTAAGTGTATTTTTCTTCTCACACTTTCCTTTGAGCAGTGCTACACCCCCTGCATTAGTATGTTGGGTTTTTCCCCCTAAATTATTTTCTAAAGAAATGAAAATCCCTCTCCATTAATAATAAGTTAACTTTATTATTTTTTGCCGACGGACATATCATTTGATGCTAATTAATTTGTTTCTAAACTCTTTATCTAGGAGTTGGGTACTCTAAAGTTTTATTAGAATAAAATTTAATAAATATTATTAATATTTAATATTTATTAAAAAAATTAATATCGATTAAGTCTCTTAAATTTTTTAGATCATTCTTTGTAATTTTTTTATCAACTAATGATTAAAATTAATAGATATTTAAAACTGAAATTTTACTTATTTTTAATTGGTGTTTTCATATAATGCAATTTGTTTCTAATTTTAAAATTAGAAAAGCAAGTTGCAAATTTAATAAGACAATATTAATTTTATCTAATTATTTGGAAGTTCATTCCTTTTTTTTTTATATAAAGTTATAAACTATTAAAATATTAAGTTTGGATAGTGTAATATTTTAAAGAAAGTTAAAAAAATTAATCATTATTAATTTTCTTATAAGGTCATTTTCTATAATTTATTTGAGATGTTGTTGTTGTAGTTGTTGTTTACAAATCTCCATATACAATTTACAAGTTATCTATAAATTTTTTAAAAAGTAGTTCAAGCTATTAATATTTAAAAAATAGTTTAACTTTTATGAATATTTAAAAATAATAATATTTAAAATTAAATATTAAAATGATAAATATTTTAATATTTATTAAATTTTATTGAGAAAACATAACTTTTAGTCCCTACATTTTGCGCATATTTTTTTAATGTTTTTTACACTTTATTTTTGTTGGTCTAAGTCCTTATAGTTTGTTTCGTCTACATTTTAGGTCCCTACATTTCTTGAGGGGTGTTGACATGCCACTAACGGCATTAATTATGATGATGTGTATTTTTTGTGGGGGAAAAAAGAAAAAAGCTTATATGTATTTGTTTAATAATCAAACCCCATCCAAGTGTGTATTGTGTAGATAAAAACAAGAAACAAGTAGGACCAAGAACCATCGAAAGACCATAGCCCTTATTCTTAGGGCACAAAAAAGACTTAAGGAACTAAGAGTATTAGAGGACGTCGGAAAAGGTTTATCACTGGTGTTGGAATAGAGAACATTGGTAAGTTCTACTCATTTACTCAGTTGACAATATGTCTTTCATCTACTCATTCACTCATTTGACCCAATTATAGTATCTTCTCCTCATTTGTTTACTCATTATTGTCCCTACATTTTTAGAGTTGTATTCCTTGATCATGTCCTCTCATTTACTCAACCCCATTCCTATATCTAAGATGCTCATAAAAAGCATCCTTAATGTTTCATTAATGTCATCTATGGTCTAAAATTTTTACATGTCTTTTCTTTTAATTTCTAGCTTGCTTTGTTTTTTAATTGCTATGTGATTGAACGAAGTTTTTTTATTTATAATGATTATTAAAGTTCTATAATTTGCTACAAGGTATAATATGGACTTAGAGATTGATTATATTGATGGTAGTGCAGATGTGAATTTGTCCGATATAGATATAAGATGTGGCAAAAAGCCAATGAAGACCTTCTTGATCCCCTAGTACACCACAAGCGTCTTGGCCGGCCAAGAAAGAAATGAAAAAGAGGGGTAGATGAGGAGAGAAAATACAAGCTTGAAGTGTTCAGGTTGTGGAAAGTATTGACATAATCGAAAGACTTGCAAGGATCCTAATAAGCAACCTGTAAAAAGGAAGAGGCATGCTAAGCTACCTATAAAAAATACAAAGACACAAACATCTTGTACACAAAAGTCCGTTAATGCAACTCCTCCTGGTAGCAATCAACCTTGATTGAGATGTGAACTTACTATAGTTTTACAAATATGAGATTTTTTGCATACATGTTTGTACATGGGATTTGACTTAAATGGTATTTTGGTACATGTTTTATACATTGCATGGTATTTTGGTACATGTTTTGTATATGGGATTTGACTTAGATGGCAAAACTGTTGAATGGCAGAATTATAATTTGACTTTGATTAGGTTATTGTTATAATGATTAAGTTCTTGGAGTTTCAATTCATTGTTAGAGATAAACGGTTTGATTAGTGGAGTTTTGTGTTTAATATTTAAAGTTTATGTTTTGAATTAAGAGTTTTAGATATATATATATATATATATATATGGTTTTGACCTTTATTCAGTATTTTTTATATATCTCTTAATATATAAATCTATTTAATGTGAAGCTACTTTCATTTAGAAATAGACTTATACATCTTTGCAAAGAACTTAATTTCGTTCAAAATAAATTTTATATGAAATAGATATGATTTTTCAAAGTTGGCTGTTGAAGTTTCCATTACTTCAGAAAAACGCTACTGACCTTTTCTCACCATTTTGATCATATATCTTTTCATACTTTGAATTTTCAAGTGGATCCTTTTTATTTGGAAACTAGACATTCAGGGCTTTCCAACCATAGTCATTTTCCTGTTTTGAAATTAAATTGAAGGAGTTATAACTATTAGAAGTTGACCCATATTTTTTGATTGTCTATATCAGTATAAACTGTTTATACCTATATAAGTCTTCCTTATTCCGATACAAACTTCTTTATATCAGTACAAACCTTCATTTTTTTTAGTTTAGCCTTGTCTTTACCAGTACAAAACTTTGTTGTACTAGCACAAATGATCTCTTATCCATATAATCTCACTTATTTCAATACAAACTCACTCATTATGTTATAAACATTAATTTTTATGCTCTGTTCTTCGTGTTTGAGTTCGTTCTCTTCAAAATTCATTCTATATCAATTATTTTCACTTTTTATGAGTTGTGTTAACCTTATAACCTTTCTAGAATTCTTTTTAACATAACTTTGAATTGGATTAAGAACTTATCAATTCTTACAAATTTTTTATACCTGTATAGTAACTTAGCACATCTAACACAGGTGTCTACTTTGCTATGTTTGAGTTAGATTTCTATCTTCCATTACTTTCTCACTTATGTTAATTTTAACTAATTTATGATTTAATCTATGAAATTGGAAACAGAATTGGTGGTCGTAATAATTTTTTCCACTGCAATAAGTGTGGTTCTATTTTGAAAGATATGATAGCTAATGGTGGAAATTTGTGAAAGATTTTTGTAATGTTTTAGCAATTTAATTTTATGACTTTATTATAGTTAAGTATGTTCCCTATTAGGCTTTCTTAGGTTGCTTCCTTGGTCTATGTTCTCTCTCTATTTTCTTCTATTCCCCCCTTTTTTTCTCTTTCATTTCTCCTAGTGATACTTTAGTAAACAATTCTAATTTTTGACCTGTTATAGAAACCATCTATGCTGTAGGCAATTTCTCCCTCAACTTCCTAGAGACAAAATATATTGAAGGAATTAAAAACTTTAGATTAACTAAAATATCTATATATTTTTGATGTTTTTCAAACTTGTTTTATTTAAATCTTGTTCTCCTCTATCTAGATTGTGTTTCCTAAAGATTTGCTGCAAGTTCTGAGTCCAAGTTCTCCTCTGCCCTAGATGAGAGAACGCTCGACTCATTCTTCTTGGTCATGCCCTAGGAATAAGGGCTGTGGTCCTCCGATAGTTCTTGGCTCTACTTGTTTTTTGTTTTTGTCCACACAATACACACGTGGATGGGGTCTGATTATTAAACAAATACACATAAGCTTTTTTCTTTTTTTCCCCTACAAAAAATACACATCAACATAATTAACGAAGTTAATGTCCATGTTAGCATGATTAATGCCGTTAGTGGCATGTCAACATCCCTCAAGAAGTGTAGGGACCTAAAGTGTAGATGGAGCAAACTATAAGGACATAGACTAACAAAAATAAAGTGTAGGGATCAATAATAAAATATGCACAAAGTGTACAGACTGAAAGTTATATTTTCCTAATTTTATTTTAACAAAACTTTGAAGTGACTAGTCCTACTAAAAAAAAGTTCAACGACAGCTTAAAATCAAAAGACATGTCACATTAATAGAAAATAATAGAGTTAATGAATTACCAATAGAATGTGATTTTTGCTTCTTTAGAAAATAGTTTAGGAGAAAAATATTGTACTTAATAGTACAAGATACTTAATGCTTTTTGAAGGAAAATACATTGGAAAAATGTACTCTAACCTATTATATTATATTTAGGGTTCTTTATTATTAAGATTTTTTTTCTTGGATTTTAATTAAGATTTTTACCAAGCTTGATGTTCATGTACTAAATCACTTATCCAATGTATCACTTTGAGAATAACAGAGAAGGGAATACAGTGTCTGGGCAAGCCAATAACACGAGCGAGCTGGGCATATTCTAGGCGGGCTTATTTAGATCGAGCTTGAAATATCCTATCCCTTTAAAAATGATCATATAGTCAAGCTCAATTTTAACTTTTTTCTACTGGGTTCGGGTTGGCTCATCTTACCAACTCTAATCATACTAATAAAAGCCCCCATCACTTTGCCAAAATCAAATACCAATTTAATATCCAGGTCAAATAAGCTAGCAAAATTTTAGGACTAGGCTTAGGAATTTAGAAGTTTTTTATACTCTACCTAGGTAAGCTCGAAGAAATTAGGACCAAGCTTGAACACTCAAAGTTTTTATTTATTGCTAATAAAACAATAGTAAAATAAGATAAAAATTGAAAATATTAATTTTTTTTAAAAATTGAAATTAGCTAGAAAAGAAAAGAAAAAAATAATATTTAATAATTTGGATATTTAGGCCAACCTAAAAGCCTGAGATGTTCGGGTCGGGTTTGATTATATGAGTTTTTCATATGTTTGAATATTTTAAGTTTAATTTAAATAAGCTTGGTCTGAATTAAATCTAATTTGAATAAGTCTGCCGGAATTATTGACTACATATAAGAAGTCTCCCCATGAGGAACAATAATTTCAGCGGGTAAATAGTCGTTGGTAGCATCCAAGTTGAGAGAGTGCGAAGAACTAATAGCGTTGGGAGCAGAGCATTGTTCCACACAATGAGTAGGGAGGAGATTCGGTGTATTGAGTAATGGCATTCATTTTGGAAAATAAGAGATCACATTTTGGCAATAATACGATCCAGATATGTAACCATATGAGATGCACATCGTTCTACCGTAACGGCATATTGGTTGACGATAACTTCAAGCTCATCAAGTTCAGCTTTCGCAAAATCATCAGCCATTGAATTCAATTGTCATTAACTAAAATATTACTCAAACCATAAATATAACTTAGCTATCTTAAATGAAAATTCAAACCCAAATAATGGTTTGAAGAACAGACTAAAGGGGAGTTACAAAACTACAATAATATAGAAATAAGTGAACATAAAAGGAAAGGTAGCTACAGAGTGGCAGAAAGAAGGAGAGAATCCATCGTCAATGACAATGTCTAGAGGAGAATGCCAGAGAGAGAAATGAATTGTATACAAGAAGAATTAATTCCAACCAAATATTATGAAAAAACTTGTAAAAGAATGGGAACAGATAATAATTATAAATTAGATATACAATATAAACTGACAAATAACCATACATGTAATGAAGGAATGCGCTTTAAACATATTTTCATATTAGCCAAAACTCTAAGTGAACCTGCCATATTAGGCACACTTTTTTTAGAACAAATACCCACATTTAAAGTGGATTATAAAGGAATAATCACCAAGATAGCAAGGAAAAGGATAATTTTTGAATGCGTAAAACCTGAAATAATTTGAGAAATAAGAATGTTAAAACAAGATTCTATATTTAGAATATATACTATAAACAGAAAACAGAAAATAAATTTTTTTAATAAAGAGAAAATAAAGAATAAAATAAATGAAATAAAAGAGAATTTTGAAAGAGATATTTTCGTATAACATCTAAATATTTTTTGGAATAGAAATAGACATATAGCAGCATCACCCTATGAAGAGAACTTTAATGAAAAATAAATACCAACAAAAGCTAGACCTATACAGATGAGTCAAGAATTGTTAGAATACTACAAAAAAAAAAATCCAACAATTACTTGAAAATAAATTAATAAGGCCGAGCAAATCTCTATGGAGTTATTCAGTTTTTTATGTCCAAATTAGTGCAAAAATAGAAAGAACTGCTCCAAGATTAGTTATAAACTATAAGCCATTAAATAAAATTTTAAGATAGATTAGATATCATATTCCTAATAAAAAAAACTTAATAGGAAGATAATCTAATGCATCAATATTCTCAAAATTTGATATGAAATATAGATATTATCATATACAGATAGCCGAAAGAGATATATATAAAATAGTTTTTACAGTTCCTTTTAAACATTCCAAAATGGAATGTAATTCTTTTTAAATTAAAAAATGCACCCTCAAAATTTCAACAACTAATGAATGACATATTTAATCTACACCGTAAATTCACCATAATTTATATAGATGATGTTTTAGTATTTTTTAATTCAATTGAAGAACATTTTAAATATCTTAATTAATTTTATGAAATAATAAAAACCAATGGTCTGATTGTCTCAGCTAGAAAAATGAAATTGTTTAAAACTAAAGTAAAATTTTTAGGAATGGAAATATATCAAGGGAAGATAACAACAATGAGTGGAGTAGTAAAATTTGCAAAAAATTTTCTCGATAAGATTATAGATAAAAAGTAGTTACAGACATTTTTAGGATGTAGCCATACTTTTTAAAAGATTATAGAAAAATCCACGAGAATGGACAAATAAAATAATATAAATAGTTAAAAAAGTAAAATAATAAGTCAAAAGCCTACCTTGTTTAAAATAATAAATTTGATAAATTTTAAAATAGTGAAGACAGATACATCAAAAATAAGATATAGAGGAATCCAATAATAGTTAGGTTAAGATAAAGAAAAAATAGTCAGATTCCACACAAGAGTGTGGACAAAGGCTCAACAATAATATTTCACTATTAAAAAAGAAATTTTATCTATTGTTTCGTGTGTTTTAAAATTTTGAAGATGATTTGATAAATCAAATTTTTTTGATGAAGGTGAATTGTAAAACAACAAAAGGCATTTTACAAAAAGATGTTAACAATTTGATTTCAAAATAGGTATTTGTTAGATGGCAAGTGATTTTATCTTATTTTAATTTCGAAATACAATTTATAAAAGAAAAAAATACTTCTCTTCCAAATTTGCTAACAAGAAAATTTTTACAGAGAAAATCTTTTCAACATAAGTAAATCCACAAAAGATGAAGGTAAAAGTATAGCCACGTAGCTAGCCACTCCACAAAAATCAAAAGCCAATAGAACTTTAAAGATGGAAGACGATACTCCTCAAAGAGATATAATTTCAAAACCACAAACATACCAATAAGCTACCATCTAAATAGAAAAGCTAGACCCTAGCTAATATATTCCAAAAGAATATTCAATGATTGTTTGTACCATAAAGCTAGAATTTTGAAGAAAATGCATTTCTCATACAGTACAAGCAATATTTCCTCCTCACAAAGAAAAAGAAATTTGGAATTTTGATTCCAATACACATGAAAAGAGATAGAAAATATTATGAGTTGATTCTAGTGGCAACAAAATCCATCATCATAACTCATCAAGAGAAAGATGGAAGCCTTTATAGCCAAATAAAGATCTACAAGGTATTAACTCTAACCATTTGGGGTTGCTTGCCTTTTATAACAAAAAACTTTCAATAAACCACCGTGACCAAGTTTATAATTATTATAACTATAAAGAAATATGATATAATGTTTTATACTATAGAAATTATGACCATTCCTAGTTTATCTAGTTGCTAGGGATTGTCCAAATAGTTTTTTAAAATGGTTCCTTGAGTGGTTCCACATTTTTGAACCAATAAAGAAAATACTCCCTTTAATAGTGGCAGAGGAATATGAATGGTTTAAAGAAAAAACTTATTTTAAAGATAATGAAAAGTTATTTTATCTCTTTTATGACATGAAAGTACCATGAATAATGAGTTGGTGCTTTTTTATAATAAATGAAAGGCCACCATGTCCTACAGTCAATTATTTTGTTAGAAGATTTAGAGTTAAATGGTGGGATAAATACAATCAAGAATATGCAAATGCTTAAGCATTTCTTAGATGGATGAACACCATCATTAGAAAAATATTCCAAGGCAAATAAAAAAGCAAGCATCACAAGTAGCTTCTTTCTTGGCTGAAAAGAATAAATTAATGACATAGCTAATAGTAGCAAAAAAATAAAGAAGAATGGACCTCTCTTATTCAGGAGGTAGCCTCCTAAGTATCACAGACAACTTCTGATGTAGAGTCTTCTACCCAAAAATTAGAGGATGAAAACATATTCGACATAGATTTTGAAGATTATAAATTGGTTGTTAATAGAGAAAAATAAAAAGAAAAGAAAACAAGTTACAGGTGAGACACGTGACAAAAGAAAAACAAGAAAGAAGAAATAATAAAGAAAAAAAGCAAGTCACTAGTGAAAGATGTGACAAAAAAAAGGAAAAAAAAAAAAGAAAAAGCAAAGATAAGAGTGGAATAAAAAAAAATAGCAAAGACAAGAGTGAAATCTTTAAAAATAATTCAAACACTGAAAGAGAAAGAAAAATAATCTCACACACACACACACACACACACACACCACAACACACACCCACACACACACACACACACACACACACACACACACACACACACACACACACACACACACACACACAACACACACACACACACCACACACACACACACACAGAGAGAGAGAGAGAGAGAGAGAGAGAGAGAGAGAGTCTTCACTCTTCACAATAAGCTTCACGCTCCCTACCAGAACCTTTCCTTTACCTATTTTCCTTTTGTAAATGTCTGGCCCACTAACACAAATTACCCCTTGGGTTGAGCCCATATCATTAGGCCCATTCATCTCCTTTTCATGATCTGAGCCCATATTGACACTAAACCCATTCACGACATCGTGGGACATGAAAATGTACAATAGACCGATTTGAAACTGTTGAACAGTTGAAACCATCTCTTAGAGAGACCAATGGCGTGAGAGGACCTCTAAACTTAGAACATGAACATAAAGAAGATGAGACCCTAGTGCTTTAGGAAGCACCAGCGGACCAGAGAGCCAAAATCACGTCCAAAGCTCAACTTACATTGTTGTTAGCTTCAATGTGAATGAGGTAGAATAAATAAGAAAGCATTTCTTTTTCTTCCTTTTATTATTATTATTTTTTAATCCATTTGGTTACAAAGGGGAGCAAATCAGGGACCTGGATATATAGCCATTTAGGATTAATTTAGGTGATAAACATGATAATAGGGCGCGGATATTATCCGAAATTCAAACAATTTATTTATTCTAATATATATTAAAAAAAGTAAATTTGTACTTATTAAAATTTTTAATTAGTATTTAACATGATATTTTTATTTTTAAATTGATTTTATTTTAATATTTAAAGGAAATATCCTTTCTATTTTATCTTTTTCATTTCATTTAATTAAGATGTTTTTGAATAGCAAATTTGGTGCTTTATTATATTAGAGCTAAAGTGTATTTTTCCTCTCACTCCTTCCTTTAAATAGTGCTAGACACCCTGTATTAGTAAGTTGGGTTTTTTTCTTTCTAAATTATTTTTTAAAGGAGCAAAAATCCTCCTCTATTAATAATTTATTAATTTTATTATTTTTTGTTGACACGACATATCATTTGATGCTAATTAATTTGTCCTAAACTCTTTATTTAGGAGTTGAGTACTTTAAAGTTTTGTTAAAATAAAATTTAATAAATATTATTAATATTTAATATTTATTAAGAAAATGATCTTTTAAGAAAATTAATATTAATTAAGTTTCTTAAATTTTCTAGGTCATTCTTTATAATTTTTTTAGTCAACTAATAATCAAAATTAATAAATATTTAGAACTGAAATGTTACTTATTTTTAGTTGATATTTTTATATAATGAAATTTGTTTCTAATTTTAAAATTAAAAAAAAATAAGTTGTAAATTTAATAAGACAATATTAATTTTATCTGTTTATTTTGAGGTTCATTTCTTTTTTTAATACAAAGTTGCAAATTATTAAAATATTAAATATAGATAGTGTAATATTTTGATGGAAGTTCAAGAACTTAATCATTATTAATTTTCTTACAAGGTCATTTTCTATAATTTATTTGAAGATATTGTTATTTACAAACCTCCATGTATAATTTACAAGTTATCCATAAATTTTTGAAAAAGTAGTTCAAGCTATTAATATTTAAAAAATAATTTAATTATTATGAATATTTAAAAATAATAATATTTAAAATTAAATATTAAAATGTTAAATATTTTAATATTTATTAAATTTTATTTTAATAAAATTTCAAAGTGACTATCCTATTAAAAAGAATTCAAGGACAACTTAAAATCAAAAGACATGTTACATGATTAGAAAATGACAGAGTTCATAAATCACAAATGAAATATGATTTTTGCTTATTTAAAAAATAATTTAAGAGAAAATATTCTATTTATTAGTATAAGTTGACGGAAAATACATGAAAAAAATGTACTCTAACCTATTATATTATATTTAGTGTTGTTTATTATTAAGATTTTTTTAATTTTAATTAAGATTTTTACCAAGCTTGATGATCGTGTACGAAATCACTTATCCAATGAATCAGTTTGAGAATAACAGAGAAGGGAATACGGCGTCTGGATTCATCTACATATATATATATATATATATATTTTTTTTTTTTTTTACCCCTCAAGAAAGTGACTTGGTCCAATGACCAAACTGGACATCATGATCAGCATTACTGTGCATCGGTGGTTTCAACTTTAACCTTCACATAATCCTGCTCCAGTTTTACGTTTTCTAATGGGAAAAGTACGAAGATGAGTGTCTTATCCATAAAATAAGGTTGAAAGAAAAGATAGTTATGAATTCATAAATTGCTCACGCCGAGCAAGAGTATGTGGCTGAATTGGCTGTTTGGGATGGATTGTGTGTGCGTTTGGGTGCGTTTTGATTGAAGCGAACCACATTGGATTGCCTGTGAGGAAGATGATCAGCGAAAGGAAGATAGGCTTTACTTGTCGAGGATGGAGTGGAACAAGTGCTAGGGCAGGAGTTCGATCGAATAGAGCGTGGGGCTGGAGATTTGCGGTGGATTCCTCCAGGGTTGGCATTGTCAAAGCTTAATTGGATATTTAGGAATGCCAGATCACTGGGTAGATCGGTACCGGTGGAGTTGCAGGCTTTATTAGGGGCCCTTCATTCTGGTTGTGGCGGAAGATCTGAGATGAAGAGACCAGAATGCTTACCGTCTACGAATGGTGAGCTATGGAGGCAGATTGTGGAAGAGCTATGGTGGTCGAGTTGTGTGATTACAGAACTAGATGGGTTTGGATATGTTAAAAAGTGGCCAAGGTCCTTATATAGGAAGGTCAGCGCACTCCCATTGCGGTATACTCTTTTCCACTCGTTTTACATGAATTTTGGTTGGGCTATGGTTCTCGGTTTGAGAAATTTTGGAATTACGGATTGGTTTGTGGTTATGAGTCCTATTTTTGCTTTAGTATGGTAGGATTAAGTTGGCTTTACAGTGGGAGGTTTTTAAATATTTGGTTGCTGGGATGATTAAATATTGGAGGAAGTTTCTGTGGGTCTTGGTTATTATTGATTATCGTTATATGAATTGGCATAAAGCTGGAATGGCTTCACTTCTGGGGCGCTATATGATTCTGCACATTTGTGCCTCATGGATTCTTACTTATGTAGTTGCGAGCAACTTTGATAAGGTTGCCTTCTTCCATGATTTGGCAGTGATGGCTATTATTTTAGTTTTGTGGAAAATTAATTTGCTGGCTGGATGGTATATTGCCTTTGCTTCTTCATTTAGGCTTTTTGGTGGCAAAATCAAGGATGACTTGAGATGGTTCCTTCGGGCAATGAACAATTTAGTGCTAATTTGGTGGAAGGGTTTTTGTTGGCAAGAAAAATTACGTTGTTCTTGTTTGCACATTGTTGGTCATACTCTAGTGACTATGGTTCTAGTCTTCTGCGAAGCTAAAGCCATGTTTATGGCCGTGCATTGGTGGGTTTTTTTGGAGTGTCTTATGGTTTTGATGCTGTTACTATGCTTCCCATTGGTTGAATATTTAAATTGTGAAGATATCTATCCTGAGGGGGGAATGTTCAGCCATTCAAAAGTTTTGCTTTAAGTGGATCCTAAAAAGACTCTACTAGGCTGCAGAGTGGGTTGCTCTAGCAGCTGTTCTTGGGATGTGGGCTTTGGAATAGGCTTCTAAGCCCCCATCACCATAGGTTTTTCTCCTAGTTAAGGATCCTATCTAGGATTTGGCATCAGATCTTTTTCTTTTTTTCTTTGCCTTATCTTTCGTTATTTTTGTTTGTTTTTTTTGGCTTCTTTGTTCGTTCCCTTGTTTGCCTCTTTATCAGACTGGTTCTGCTTCTAATAGTTAGTAAATATATTATTGTTTTAGATTAAGTCACAATTTTATTCTTAAATTATTCTCAAAGAAGTAATGTTGTCTCTAAAATATTCATCATAGCAATGTTGCATCTAAACTAATTAAATTAAAGTAATGTTGCATTGCCGTTTAAACATCTGTTATTGTAGCTGGTGACACTCACCTTTCATGAGTTAAACTGTAATTTTGCCCCTAAATTATTCTCAGAGGAGCAATGTTGCTTTTGCCATTTAAAAATCATAAACATCCATTAACTGTAACTAGTAAGACTCACTTTTTATTATTTCTTGCTAGTAATGATTTAAAAATCAAACCGAATTGGATAGACTGACCATCGACTGGAGCCGTTAACGGCTTAGTTTGTACCAAAAAATTGTTTTTATTATTGAGCTGGATTGGACAGGAGTTAAACCACTATTAAGCTGAAGTTGAACTGGGAATTGGATTGGTTTTTAGAAAACCAAGTAGTTTTAAACATAATATTAAAAAAGATTAATTTTTTTTAAAATAGAAAAATTCAAAAATTAGATCATACTAAAAGCAAACTTTATTTTTGGACAAATCACTTGTATAAAATATGATTTGGGACCATTTTCTTTTATATATATGTTAATAGTTATAGGTACAAATGCAAATATTTTTGAGTTTACTTATATCTTTATAATGGTATCAGCATTTGTGCTTATAACTATCAATGTTTTTATAAAAAATGCTTTCAAATCATATTTTATACATATAAATTGTCTAGAAATAAAATTGACTTTTAGTAGGATTTAATTTTTAAATTTTTCTATTTTTTTTCAAAATTTTAAGCTTTTTTAATATTATGTTTAAAATCATTTGTTTTTTTGAAAACCACTTCAGTTTTTTATTCAACTTCAGTTTTTGGATTAATAGTGGCTTAACTCTTATCCAATCTGACTCAATCATGAAAACGATTTTTGTCCAAACCAAGCCATTAGCAGCTTCGGGTGACGATCCAATTGTCTGGTTCGGTCTCGTTGTTAAATCATTGTTAGAGAGATATTGAAAAGTGGGTCCCACCAGCTACAGGATGTTTATGATTTTCAAAATGGTAAAAGGCAATATTGCTCTTCTGATAATAGTTTAAGGATAAGATTACACCTTAACTCACAAAAAAGTGGGTCCCACCAGCTACAATAACGGACGTTTAAATGACGGAGGCAATATTACTTCGATTTAATTAGTTTAGGAGCAACATTACTACGATAAGTAGTTTAGGTGCAACATTGCTCCTCTGAAAATAGCTTATGGGTAAAATTGCACCTTAACCCCTTTTGTTTTTGCCAAAAAAGGAAAAATTACACACGGTAAAATATCGACAGTTCAAAGAGCAAGAGATTTATGTCCCTTTGGGTAGTGGTTTGAAGGAATACACCATACACTTATTGAGAGACTACGTTTTTGCAGAAGTAAAGTGGAAGAGCATGATCAACCTGACTCTATGGGAGTTGTTTAGTAGTCCTTCAAGTAAGGAGTGGATTCTTTGGAATTTGAAATATAATGCAGGGATTTCACATGCTAAGGTTGTCCCTTGGGATATTCGTTTTGGGCATATGTGTTGGGAAATTTGGTGCTCTTGACACTCGAAAGCTTTCTCTATTGACGAGCCAGAGAGGCTATATTCAACTACGGATATGCTGTTTCCTGTGTCCCAGGATTTTAAAATGCTTAGTAATTCAGTTGGTAAGAATAGGGATGGTAGACATGTTAATATAAGATGGATTCAACCAAAGGACATAGAGGTTCAACTAGATGTGGATGGCTCCTATAAGAATGGTATCTCGGGATATGGTGACATTATTAGAGATAATAATGCAGACTGGGTTGCGAGTTACAACTCCTCAGTGGGAAACTTTCCATCTACTATCACGAAGATCATTAGCTTGATTCGAAGTTTGGAAGTGTGTAGATTATTGGCATTTGTGAGAGTTAAGGCCTATATGTACTATGCTGAAGAGATACATCTGATTTTTAGACAGGATCTTGATCAACATCCATAAAAGACATAATTGATTATGCTAGATTTTTTGCTTTTTAGTAGTAGTTCCTTTTCTTTAAAATTTATGTTTAGAGAAGTTAATACTTGTACGTAGTTGATATCTAGTCAAGCTTTTGTTTGCTCGAGCTATCTTCACTATTTTGATCAACCCCCACCTTATTGGACAAAGGTAGTGGATAATGATAAGAAATGTCCTTGAAACTTGATTTGTACTCCTTTTTGAGTAATGTTATCCAATTTCTATTTGAAAAAAAAAGGGGCACAATTCAAACATAGACTAATGAATATCTTCAGTTCTATTCTAAAGATTCATGTAACTCACATGCTAGGGCTCTGAAGTTTTAAGGAACACAATTCAAACTATTCAACTTCATTCTTGCAATCATAGTATCTTAAATGGATCACAAACTTCAAGGAGCTAGAGCTTAGTAGAAGCACACTTACTCAAAGGTATGATATGGAACAAGAAAGGGGGAAAAAAAACAAGATGTCAATTACATTATAAGAATGGAAAATGAAAATTCTAATCATGGTACCAAATTAACCAAAAATCAGACTCTAGGGTTCCACCGTTGTCACCTGTTGCCACTCCCCATCCACTGCTTCCTTCCATAGTGTAACACTGTTGTTTCCATCAGCAACAGCTAATATGTTTCCAGTCAATGACCATGAGACCCTCCAAACAGGGGTCTTGAAATCATTCAAAACCTTGCCTTCCCACTGATCACCATCTCTGGCCACAGTCCATATAATGACTCTTCCGTCTTGTGATGCGCTGGCAATGGTAGACTTAGGAAGTCCCAGGTTAGGCGCCCATGCAACATCTCGAACCCAATCGGTATGCATTTGGAGAGCTGGGAAGCAATCCATTTTCCAGTTTCCATTGTAGAGCTTCCATACCTTCACAGTATTGTCGCAACCACCTGAACATAGCTTATGCACAGGGTCAAGCAAGCCAGAACCAACAAGAGCACCAGGTGCTGTGGAAGGGGCCCATGAAACAGATGTGACACCGACTGGGTGGGCTTGGTCAATCCTCGAAGTGTCCCAGCCACCATCTGCTCTTGCAGTGAAAACTGAGATATTTCCATCTGATGACCCACAAGCCAATAAAAGACCCAACTCATGAGGAGCCCAAGCAACTGAATTCACAGATGACTTGTGGTCATCGAATACATGAGCTTGAGTCCATTCATTTTGGTTACCCTCCTTCCATATAATGACACGCCCATCGTAGGAACACGAAGCAAGTAGAGATCCAAATTTGGGGTGAGCCCACGCTACTTGCCACACAGGTCCTTGATGAGCAGTCAGAGTTGCTAGATGGTGAGAGGCTGTGTTGCTCAGCCCAATTATCTTTATAGTATGGTCAGATGAAGCTGTCGCCAGCCGCTTGCCATAGTAATCCATCGCCACATCATGGACTGTGTCTTGATGACCCGTTTCAACCTTTTGAGAAGGCATATTTCTGCCATCAATATACCAACAACTTCAACAGTAAGATTCAAAATCGATTTAGATTACGAAACTAAACCTACTTGTTTGTCACAGCAAATGTTCTAAATCCCAACTTTCACTAAATAGAATAGAGGGTCTACCTATTCAATCAGGTAGTAATATTGAGTCATAGACACGACTAGAATCGTTTAGATCACCATGTAAATGAAAGAAAAAGTGATAAGTTATCGCAAGTTTAGCTTTCAAGTACATGCGTAATATATATAATCAGAAGTTCGTCTTTTATTCATGTCACTACTCGAACTTCATATAACCATTCGAAGAGGAAATTAACTGCAAGAAACAAGTAAAAAAACATTAATTAAAAAAAAAAAAACCCAAATTCCCCATATCCCCTCATTCCACGTATTGAAAAATTTAGAACAGAAGACAAACTAATCCGATCATCCAATCTCAGAACCGCCCCTTACCCCCATAGCAAAATGATTCAGCACAAAAGCAGACCTCTGCTACGGCATTTGCAGTAATCAGTTCAAACTCAAATGAGACGCAATCAATGTCCTTCACCAATTCACCGTAAAAACATTGTCCATGTACCAAAACCCATAAGAAACATTACAAGGACTGAGTAGAAAGCAATTCGCATACAACAAATAAAAAACCCAGATAAGATATTCTAAAAAGAAAACGCATCATGTGTAGAAATAAGTTCAATCGAGCAACCCAGAAATCAAATAACCGCAACAACAAAATGCAAACACTCCTACTGATAGAAGAAAACAATAGGGAAATATACGAATAAGCATGAAATGGAGACGAAATCAGAATATCAAGTTTAAAATTAGACAGGTCGAGTGGGCGAAGGAAGCACCTATGAGGTATGAGAGAGAGGGCGCGTCACGAAGCGGCCAGAGTTGCCGACGACGGTGAAGGTAACAGTCGGCGATCAGTGACGAGAAGAAAAAAAGAGAGAAGATTGGAAATGAGAGGAAGAGAGTTAGATCTAGTTCTGAATCGTGGATCCAGATCGAGGGAAGGCACGCGGAATAACTTTACTGTTCACCAACGACTTGCCGTTAGGCTTCCTATGATTTTCTCTGGGCTTTTTTTTTTGCCAGCAATTTTCTATGGGTTTTAGGCCCAAACTCAAAAATAATGTATAGAAGTGTGAATAGAAAAACATTATTTGAAAGAGAACAACTCCTTAAATGATCCTCAAATTCTTCAGAGGATTAGTCTGACAGCTGCTGATTATGGGAATACCTTGGGCAACTTAAAAAAAAAAACAATGTATCCTTAAATAAAGGGAGAATTTCAATACAAGATTAGGGATGTCACATTATTATGAATAAGGGCAAATGAAATCTAAAATCTCACTTCAAGCCAAGAGGATTAAAATGAAATTAAGTTGTTTCATTAAATGACCAAAATACCTTAAGTTTAAACATTAAAAAAAATAGCAAATTGATAGCGAGTGATAGTGGAAAGAAGCTATTTTCTTATATTTTCCTTAGTCCAAGGCCTTGTTGATTCTCTATCTTAAACAATAGTGTTGCACCCCTTCGAAGACTTTGCAGGACCATCCATCTCATTCAAGATCTATAGAAGCCCTTTCGTTAATATCAAATACTAAACTAGTGCAAAAGAAAAGGTGATGACATGGTTGCCATTTTGATGTTCTCCCTTTTGTAATTGATTAGATGTGGAATGTAAACTGATAGCAAAAATTCCTTATGCAACAACATAATTAATTAGACATGGAATGTATTTGATGTTTGCTCTGAATGTAATTAGATATGGAATGTAAATTGACAAGTGATGTCATGCCTTTATCAAGTAATGTTATTTGTTTAACAAGTAATCATATATAGTTTACAATTTAAGATGACAATCTCACCAGCAATGGATATATTATAGGTTGGATGCTGAACAAGTAATATATCAAGTGTAATTTAAGATGTCAGGCAAGTGATGTCAGGCATTTATCAAGTAATGTTAGTTGTTTAACAATTAATCTCATGTAGCTTACAATTTAAAATGACAATTTCACAAGTAATAGATATATTACAGGTTGGAAGTTGAACAAGTAAAATATCAAGTGTGATTTAATTAGTGACGATAGGAAATTAAAAAGTAACATTACACATTTAGCAGGTCATTTAAACGACTAATCAAGCAACTCCAAACATTGATTTTACGAGCAATGTATTCAAGTCTTGTCATGAAAATTAATAAGTAAAGTTATAAAACTAATAAGTTCTGTTAAGGAATTAAGAATTTAAAAAAACGTACAAGTAATGTAGTTGAGTCTAAGAGTTACAGATTTAATAAGTAATTAGCATAGGTTGTTAAGGGACTAACAAGTAATGTAGTTGATTTCTGAAGTCATGAAATGAGCAAGTCTTATCATTGGATTAGCAAGTAAAGTTACATAATTAACAAGTAATGTTGATGAATTAACAAGTAAGGTTAAGAAATTAATAAGTAATGTAGTTGAGTTTAGGACTCACAGATTTAACAAGTTAATTATGTAATTAACACATCCTGCAAAGAAATTAATAAGTAAAGTCAAGTAATTAATAAGTAATGAAGTTAAATTTCAGAGTTATGGAATGAAAGTCTTGTCATTGAATTAACAAGTAAAGTTACATAATTAATAAGTCTTGTAGAGGAATTAACAAGTAAAATTAAGAAATTAACAAGTAATATAGTTGAGTTTAGGAGTCAAAAAATTGACAATTAAAGATTAGTAATTAGCATGTCCTACCAAGGGCATTAACAAGCTATGTAAAGTTAAGAAAATAACAAGGAATGTAGTTAAGTTTAGGGAACTACAGAATGAACTCGCCACATCAACAATTGCAATGTCATTTAAAAGTTTGGGTTAAATGGTAATTTGGACCCTAAACTATAAATATGAGACAATCTCAACCCTACCATTAACAGTTGTACTTTAAGCATAAGGGGTCCCACATTTTAATATATATACTAGTTTTAATATATGATCGATGTAGGAATATATTTTATTTTTTTTTAAAATTATTTTTTAACATATCTACATTATGTACAATTGGTGTAGTTATATTTTCTATTTTTCAAAAAATATTTTTTAACACTTCTACATTGATTATTAGGTATAACAGTTGTAGTTATATATTCTAATTAAAAAAATTCTTTTTTTAATATATCTACACCAGTTCCTTGAGTAACTAGTGTAGATATTAATAAATTACTATTTTTTCTTTGTAACTGGTGTAGATATATTTTTAATTTTTCAAAACCCTTATATCAGTTCATTGTTGTGACACTTGAGTCCGCCATTATCTCTCCCTCTTTCTCTCAGAATCTAATTAGTTCCAAACGGCTACCTTGAACCCTACATTAGTTTGTCACACTCAAGCAAATGAAACACCGAATCTCATGCTCGTGCCCTAAAACCCTCATTCCTATTCTTTGTCTAGCTTTATCTTCAATCCATTGCTCGTGCTTCATCTTCAATCTCATGCTGGTGCTTGTTCCTACTACTTTTCTTGCTTCTTTGCCTTCTCCCTCTATTCTTCATCTTCAATCGCTCATGCTCATGTCGAGAATTCCCCGTATTTTTTTAAATTTTTTATTTTTATCTTATGAATTCTTTCATGCTTGTGCCTAAATTGATGTTCATTGACTTGTTTTCTTTGAATTTGCTTGTGGCTGCCTTCGAATTTTCTTTTGAATCTTGTCATGCTTATGGTTGCTTGTTTTGCTATTCTAGATTCCTTGAATCTCCTTGCACATGCTTTTGTTTTTGGATAGGAGAATAGTTCTAAATTTCTTCACTAATTATGGTTTCTTCCCTTATTCTGTTTCTTGTACATTGTGATTGAAGATTGGTTTATTGTTACTTTTGAATTGAATGATTGTGCTTTCATAACTAGTTTATTTTCTGTAATATAATGGAGTAGTAGTAGAGGAGGCTAGAGGCCCTTTCAATTGTAAATTTATTAAAAAGTCTAACTTTTAAGGGAAATTCTATCAAATTTTTTTTAACACTTATTATTTGGCCCTTTCCTTTATATGGAAAGGGCCAAAGAAAATAGAGTTGGCTTCCCTCCTACTTATTAGAGAGGGAAGCCAACTCTAAAAAGTATTGTTCTCCAAAAAATTAAAAAAAAAATCAACTTAAATTGGAAGTTAATATGTTAACATGCTTGTTTCCTATTTTTTAATATAAAACTTATTGCTTGGCCTTATCTTAATGGATGTAGTGATAATCCATGTATTTTAGGAAGACAAATTAAACATAGATTGTAGTTGGATAGATACCAAATGAATGAGTCTAGAGTATACTAATGGGGTTAAAGGGTTTCTGGAATTTGCTCAAACCAATAGTGAAGATAATTGTGAGAGGTTTTATTGTCCTTATAGCGACTATTTGAATGAGATATGGCTAAATGAAAATAAGATATATGAACACTTAATTTATGAGGGGTTTCTTAAAAGTTATAGAGTATGGATATGGCACATTGAAAGATTAAACATGTCGATGCAGAGTACATCTCAATTGTGGGATGTTGATGTTGTTAATGATGATGATGATATGGCTGATCGGTTAGAGGACATGATCCATTATGTGGGTAAAGTAGCCTTTGAGCAATTCCAAACATATAATAATATGTGTAATGATACAGAGACACATTTGCAATTAGGTGTGAGGAATTTAGTCTAGTGAAAGTAGTGTTGGAATTGGGGAACTTGAAAGCCAAATCCGAGTGGAGCAATAAAAGCTTCATAGAAATGCTTGAGTTATTCAAATTAATACTTTTGAAAGAAAATATGTTGTCAGTTTATTACTATGAGGCAAAAAATTATATGCCTACTCGGTATGGAGTTTAAGAAAACACATGTATGCTCAAATGACTACATACTGTACAAGAAAGAGCATAAAGAGGAGTAGAAGTGTTTGGTATGTGAGATACCAAGGTACAAAGAGAACAAACCTCTTATGAAGGTGCTATGGTGTCTTCCAATTATATCAAGATTTAAACAGTTGTTTGCTAATGAAAAAGGATGTGAAGAATCTGAGGTGGCATGCAAATGAGAGAATTTCTAATAGAAAGCTCCAACATATTGGTGATTTAGAATAATAGAAGAAAATTGACACATAGTTTCCTAAGTTCGGCAATGATCCAAAGAGCCTCAGGCTTGGACTTAGTACAGATGGCATGAATCTTTACAGCAACCTTAACAACATACACAGTTCGTAGTGAGGGAGATAAAGTTGTGTGACTCTATTCATTTACGATGGATGCACCTAATTGAAAGAATAATGAAAGTCCTAAAAGGGTATGTGAAGAGTCTATGCTGTCTTGAAGTATCCATTATTCAAAAATATGTCTCTAAAGAAGTGATAAAATTTTGTTAATATTACTTGAATAATGTATGACTTGTTAGGTTGAGATAAAGTAATGTCAAAGATCATAGACGTGGCATTTTTGTGAAGAATGTGGATGCTTATGAATTGCAACAAGCACACTCACATATCTTGAACAATGTTGATCGAGTTTAAGTACATAGATGTGCATAAAGAACTTGTGAGGAAGCAAAACAGTCAAATTAGGATGATTGAGCAAAGACTGATTTGGGAGCATAATAGTACTTTTGCAAAGTGGTTTAAACAAAATGTTGATAAGGAAAATTGTGTTTTTGATATTGTTAAAGAGCTGGCATAAGGTCTTGATTGTGATGTTGTATACTGGACTGCCTTTGATATTAACAAGTATTTGTTGTACATGAAGTCTCTAGACAATAGGAGTAATGTGTAGAATAATGGTGTTATATGGTTTCAGGCATGCACTTCTTTAATTGGAAAGACGTAAATCCTTTATTCATATCCATACCTTACTATAAGATTATTGAAGAGATATGAGAAATTGACTATATTAAATTTAGAATCCCTAGTTTCAAATACAAATGGGTTGATTAAAAATGATTTTCATCAGGATAGGCTACGCAAAATAGGTGTTTTATGACATGGATCTGAGAAATGAAAGATGGTCTATGGCTTTCAAAGGAAAAAGGAAAGTTAATATTGATGAGAAGGTTGTTTAAATTTTGATATTTTCGAGACTCCTTTCTCAATAGGCCTACCTATACTAAATGTAGAATATGAAGTGGATGATGAACATGCCATAAGGAATGATCACCATAAAGAGATACGAGAGAATATCACTATTTAAAAATATCTTAAAAGTTAGTTATTTATTTAACATTCTGTTTGATTGGTTTAAGTAGTTATTTCTTATGTTTGATTCATATTAGAACATGTTTCATTCATTATATCACTCATGAATTTTATTTATTGTCTAAATAGGAACATGAAGGATTAAAGGATTAATCAGGGTGTGAAGATGTCTAAATTACCATTTGGACTAGGTATTAGTGATTAGACTAATGCACAATCACCTAAAAGCCACTTCAATTTGTGATTCAATCCTTGAAACTAGTCCTAAATCTTACCTTGATCATGTTTAATATCTCAAACAAACCAAGATTATGATATTAACTAGAGTTTAAGATCTAAACTAAAGTTAATCTCATATACAAATAGCAAGAAATTGAAATGTAAATATGTATTCATTCATCAAAACCTTAAGGCTTAAACACAAACACTTAGAGTGTATAACTAGTTCAAGAATCAAATACACATCCTCTCCTCTTTAGACCATAAATTTTGGCCAAGATGAACAATCTAAAACCTAAAATCATTCATCAATAGCATGAATTATAGAATTAAGAAAGGAGAAGAGAAGAATTTAAAACAATTCAAATCAAGAGAAAAGATTTAGAAGAACTCAAGATGTGGCTGTATCTTCCTTAAAAAGCTTCAAGAATCTAGCCTCTCCTTGTGAATTCTCCTTGAATCCAAGCTTAGATCCTCCATGATATGACTTTTATGGTTTTAATACTTTCTTGAGATGAAGGAATGTGGCTAAGAAAGTATGGAAAAGTAGAGGAAAATGAGAGAAAACTAAAATGAAGTGGTATTGGAAAGTTTAGAAAAGTGTGAGAGAACAAGTGTGAATTGTAATGTGTAAAATTAGTAAATGAGTGTGTGCATGAGCCAAAACCCCTATATACAGCTTGTAATGGTGTATTTTGAGTAGAACAAGATGGGTTTTAGGAGATCAAAGTCATAAAATATTTGAAACTACTTAACAAACTTGGTTAGGAGGTTTAAGAATGAATGTGGCTACCATTCAAGCTAGTTTAACTTGGATATACATGTAGCTCTTGTTGGATGCTCCATACTTGATTAAAACTCATTAATAACTTTTAAAAAGATTATCAAAGGGTGATTAAGGGCTGCTTGGTTGAAATCCTTAATGCTTAGAGTCATTAAAAGCTCTTTGAATCAACTCTTGCACATGCATCACTTTAAGGTCTTCTTGCTTTTATAGTTTGTCTTGTAATATAATATTTTGGCTATTTAATCCTCTTCTAATTCCTTGTATACACCTTCAGTTATTCACACAGTAAAGATCAAAGCATGTATGCAAAATTTCAAATCAAATTCAAAGCCAATTGTAAGATATAATACCATTTCCAAGCTCTTAGGTTACAAAACATGACAACCTATTATTAATGTCTTTGTCTTGAGACATCCTATGACTTATATCTTTTGATGCCTTTTTCTAACCAAGAATGAATTTAAAACTCAAACTTGTTCCACTATACTTAGGAAGACAAAAGATGCAAACTAGGTTAATGTTCCTAAAATTGCCAAAATAACCACGATACCCGCAGGCTAAGAATGAACCTTAATTGATTCTAAAGGCTAGAAATGCCTAAATATGAAATAAATGAGATCCCAAAGATGCAATAATTAAAGAAAATCATCTTAAAATGTTTTCAAATAATGCAATATGTCATTGGGCCTACAAAGTTGGAGGGGTTTCAAGACATCACCAGCTAAAAGATTTGTATGTATTGAGGTGCTAGAAGGATAGCCCTAGCCTAATCCTTATGCCTAATATATGTTTTTGGATGAAGCTACTTGTGAAGAATTCTTTAGGCTCTATGCTAGATGGTATTATGAGTTAGTTTGTTTTAATTTATATCTATTAGTTGATTTAAGTTATAAATCCTTGTCTTTATTAGATTAATATTTTTGTAATTCTAATTCACAAGAAAGAAGGAAAAAGGCATAATAAATTGAAAGGAAGAATAATTATCCTCAAATAAAGTCACATATATGAGGTTTATATTCTTTCCTATAGAGAATTGATGGATGCCAAGAGGAGGAAGAGAGAAAAATGAGCTCAATTTGATCCTTCTATTCTACTATCTTTACAAAATCTAATACGTTACTATGATAGATAGGCCTATTCTCACAAAAAGAAGGACGGGTCCTTTTCAAGCAAGTATGCTTGTGAGGTTGCTCAAAAAATTATAAGTACTGCATTTGTCTTATGTATATTATTTTAAATATGAAATATTACTAATTATTTGTTATTTGTACATTAAAGGATGATTTTAAATAGAAACAATTGGATTGAACATTTGTCTCAAAGGGAAAGAATGACATACTAACCATCTTTATAGGGAAAGTAGAGCATCTTGGACGTGTTAGGGGATTCAAATTACGGGTGAGCATAAGAGATGTATTTGGACCACCTTATTAACACCATCCTTTAGGACTTGTGACTATGGAGGAGTTGAATGCCATGTTAGCTCACTAAAGGGAAGAGGCAAGGGATGAAATTGAGGCTACCCTTGAAGCTAGCTAGGTTACAAAAGATAAAGGTGGAAATGATAATGATGATGAGCTCAAACAAGGAGCCAAGTGCCCTACAGACCTACTCTCCTACTTTTTATTCGAGGACTAAAAGGATAACATCGTTCCACTTTCTTTAGAGGATGACCTAAATCTTAAGCCTTAATTATGCTTATTGTGTGTAGAGGATCTAGAGAAACACTTAGTAGCATGTGATTGCATCCACGAGGGGTCAAAATGCCACTTTCAAGAAGTCCAAGAAGATCTTGTCAAGGTCACCATTGAAAAGGTCAAAATTGATTATGCTTTTTCCCGTTCCCTACTAATGAGATCAAGATAGTGAAAGGTGCCAATGGCACTTTTAACTTATGGTCAAAGGGACTTGTTAGAAAGCCTCAAGATTTAATAACAAAATTTATTAATTGAACAAATTCTTTATGTTTAACCATATTTTACTAACTTTTTTTATTTAACAAGAGACCCTATTGTCTAATAAAGTGGGTCAAAAGCCCCAATTGTTCAAGTTGAGTTTGTGGGACTGATTTGTCCTGATGGCATGTGATTGATCATTTCTACCTAGGTGTTTTAAAGATGTTCCTAATCTTGACAATATAAACAACTATGAAATCTTTATTGAGATTGAAGATCTATGTGGAATTCTCATTGATACTAACCTAACCATGGCATACATTCAAATTGGGATGATGTAAGTGTCTTATTATTAATTTAAATGAAATTAAACAATTCATCTTTTAGAACTAACTTGTTTGCATTATCATAGGTTTTTTATCATTTTTTAGTTTCCTCAAGCAAAGGCAAATGATATGTATTTCTTTTCCCTGCGTTTCACTGATGATAAGAAGATCACCAAAGAGGCAAAGGAGCAATACATGAACCAAAGGCTTAGTGGAGGCAATAAGAAGTGTTACTTTTCCATGTTTTTCAATCTGTAAGTAAAGATGTTTGAATTTGTTTGTAATGATATCGAATATTTTCTCATGTCACTTTATTTTTTATAGTACATACTAGCAATTGATAGTGTTTTTAATGAAAAGCAATTCCATCCTCTTTTTATGCTCTATGCATTGTAAAATCAATCCGATAATGAAGAAGTCTTGTGAGCAATGTGTTTAAGAAGTCTTGTAATCAATTATTCCTTGTGATTAAGTTACTAACTATGTAATGTTGATGATAGGGCTGTGAGGACTAGCTAGCAAGTTAGGTTGGGCAAGGCCCTACGTGATGTCAAGGATCCTATATGGATAACATCAAAGGTAAGTAGTACATGTTTTCATTCTATGTAATTTTGATGATTGAGCTTTCTTTGAATATAATCTTGACAATGTTCTATTATTTTACAAGGCTATCATCAACCCCTTCCTAACTTGTGCTGCTTTTATGTGTTAAAAGACACATATAACATCATGACGGTTGATTTGAATGAGTTCACCAAAGAGGTAAATCTAATTTTAGGTGTTATCTAATTTTTGTTTTCTAGGAATTGGTAAGTTAATTTCCTTGTACTTAATTGTTTTCTGATGTTCAATGATCTATCGCCATTTCCTACACAGAGATCCAAGAAATAAGACAACAACAGGGAGTGTTCATGTTATATCTTCACAACAATCATCCTCTAGAAGAGTGAGTTGTGTAATTGTGTTCATGTTAGAAAACATTAGTTTAGTTGTGTGTAGGATTGAGTCAATATTCAATGTATGTGAATGGAATTGTAAATATTTTACAATTCATTTAATTTGATCAATATATTTTATTGTATTGTAAATATTGTCTAGCTGTCTAGAATTGATTGCATTGCAAATTTTAAATTACAGCCTAATGGATAGGGTAAATGCAAGAAACAAACAAAATAATTTTTTCAAATGCAATATCTACACCGGTTATGATGGTGTAATATCTACACCAGTTAATGTCATAACCAATGTAGATAATAATTTTTTTAAAGAAAAAAAATTTATTCCTATTCCTAAACTTTTATCTAAAATGGTTAATAAACTAGTGTAGAATAGTTAATATCTATACTGGTTGGATAATTGGTGTAGATATTAACATAGTTTCTATATTGGTATTATTTACATTGGTTGTAAAACTGATTTAGATAATAAATTTTAATTGTTATAGATAAGCCCTTCTATACTAGTGATTGCATAGAAGGGGAGAAAGTGATATTTATAATTAATAAATATAAATTACAAAATATTCATTATATGTTTTAAATAATATTTTTGCCAACTTATATATTTAAAATTTAAAAATATTTAGACAAATAAGCTTATATAAATACAAATTTAAAATAAGATGAAAAATTTTAAAATATGTGCATTGCAAATATCGTTTTGAAACATCACTCTTAAACAATGTTTATGTTAAAGTGAGGCATTTTAGTTTAAAATATATGATTTAACAATCAGTTAAAGGTTGAATAGATAAAAATAGAATCTTAAAAACAGAGGGAAGGTATATATTATGTAAATTTGATTTTAGATGTCTATATAGATTTTAAAAATAAAAAAGATATCTTTGTAATTAAGATAAAATAAAAAAAAGTTTTTTATTTTACTCTAAAATGTGTTGAAAGCAAAAAAGGTTAGATACATATATTTAGTGAAAAATAGAGATTTATTCTTCCTTTCTCATCAAGATTAAGTGTATTTTAATTCAATTTTAAAAATGTCACCAAAAATTTCAATTTTTGATAGTCATCAATATGGTTCATTAAAAATTATTAAAATTAACATTCAGATATGGTAGAATTCACATTTTGCTATAATTTCGTTGACTTTATTTAGGAAATTGTGATCATCAATCGGTGCCTAGAAGTTGTGTACATTTTATTGGATTGAAATATTAATATTAATTTTACCGTTAAATTATAGATCTAAAAGCATTTAGGATATTAAATTCATTTTGGATGTAATATTTCCCGTCAACATTTGAAAATGGATAATATCATCTCTACCATTAATAAATATTAACTTTAGCTATTACTTGATCGAAAAGTTATAGAAAATAATTAAAAAATTACAAATAAGTACCTTCTATAAGAAAATGAGTACCAATTAAGTTTTCTATATTACAAATATTCATGCATAATTTACAAGTTAACTTTTGAAATGTATAATTTCTCTAAAAAAAATACAATTTAATTAGTGTATTAGTGATCTAAAAGTGAATGCCATTTTCCACATATAACAATGGTTAATTTCATTGGTATCATTCTTGTGAATATTTTTAGATAAGAACTCTTTGAACCTTTTCTTTTTGAGCTGAGACTAATAATGAAGGCCAAATAATTGGACAAATTGATGCGTTATTAGTCTCATAAGTCTAAAAATAAAATTTTGTTTGGTCAAAATTGATGGGAAGGTGTTGAATGGTCTTATAAAAACTAAACATTTTATTGAAAATTAAAAGCTACATTTTAGGTGTTGATAATAACAAAGTAACAAATCCTTGGACTTCATAATTTTAAACCCTCTGCATTTATTCTTGGGTGAATGAGTAAATTAGCCCTTAAACTATTGATTTAAAAGTGTCTTAAACTTTAAACTCATTTTTTGTGCAATATTTCCTTTTAACTTTTAAAAACGTTACAATTTGACCCCTATTATTAGCAAAAATTAAGTTTCACCTTTAGTTAATAAGAAAATGATAGAAAGGACCTCAAAAATTACAAAAAAGGACCCCCAAAAATTTCTTGGTTCTTTTCTATAATATATTAGTTTTTGTATGTAATTTTTAGGTTCTTTACCATAATTTTTGGATCCTTTTGTGTAAATTTTCAGGTCTTTTTTTATTTCTAATTAACTAATAGTTAAAGTTAACTTCTATAGTAATAGAGTCAGATTTCACCATTTCAAAAATTGAAGGGGAATATTGCATAAAAAATGAGTTTAGAATCCCAGACATTTTTGGACTTATAGTTCAAGGGTCAATTTAAATGCTTTTATGTTTTTCCTTTTTAATTAGAACCAAGATTATCTCTGAAGGGTAAATGACGAACTTCTCTCAATTAGTTTTCTTTCATATGTAAAAATTAAGATTCAAACTCTCAACCACTTATTTAAAAAAATAAGATTCCCTAAAATTCACACTAAGAGTTAGTTTTACGTTTGAATAATTTTAATTAAATCAACCACACCCTATACATTTTTGTGATTTCCTCTCCTCAATTGGAAACTTGAACTTCTTGTCTCATTTGTATGTATGTCTCACATTTGAAATCCATGTATTTAAAATCCTTTGTTTAGGGAACATTTGAATTGATGAGTTTGGATATTGATTTTGGATTTGAAATCTTGCATTTCAAATCTCATATTTGAAATCATTGTGTAGTTTAAAAAAATTCTAAATGAAAAAGAGAGATGAATTAAGATTCAAAATGAAAATGAAAAGTTAAAAATGATGAGTTTATTTTTATTTTTTAATCGACAAAAGTGGGAAAAGATATGAGAGTCATAGAGGTATTGTAACATTTTGATTTTATTTTAAAAATTTAATTGAGGTCAATAAGTATAATTGAGGATTTAAAGTGATGAATTATGTTAGGTTGAGGTTAATTATGGTTAAAAAGTTGTCTAGACACTTAATTATAATTAAAATTGGTTTAGAACCATGTATGAGGGTTATTTGGGGTCTAAAATAGCTTTTGGGCTAGATTGGGTCCAACAAACTAGGCTTAAGTAGAGTGTCCTATTTAGGTACAGTGCATGGCATGAAATATCTAATCAATAGTTCTGTTTGAAATGGAACATAAGAGAGAGGGAACTATGGGGTTTTTGGGTGAAAAATTGGTGGCTCTACTACAGTTTAGTGGTCTCCATCATTAAGGCATGACTTTGAGCTTCCAAGTTAACTTATCTAATCCTTCCTATGTAACATCCTTAATTTTTAAATCAAGATTAATTAAGTTCAATAGACTAATTAAGTGTATTTGTGAGGTGTGTGGCCAGAGAGGCTTAACGGGCGTGTTTGGTCTCAATTTCAGTTTTAAATGTGGGTCCGAAGGAGAATCGGGTTACCCAAGAATGGAAGAGGGAAAATTTCTAAAGAAAGTGATTCTGTGTCATGCGTCGCAGCTTATGGTTGGTCTACCATGGCGTATGTGTGACAACACACCTGGGAGAGGCTCTTTATGCCATACGCTGTGGCACATTGTGTGTCTGCCACAGCGCATGGTCAGAATTTTACAGTATTAAGTAGCGAACCTGAAGTAAAAGAGAAGAGAAAAATAAAAGGAACTGAGAGAGTGATGAGAGAACTGAGCTAGGGCTTAAAGAAACTGACTTATGAGAGTGTTTTAAAGCTCATAAACACCAAAGGTAAGCTTCCTTGCTTAAATCTTCCTCTCTTCTTCCATTTTCTTGATGGTAGAGATTAGGGTTTGATTGTTAATGGTGATTTTCGGTCCATAAAAGTTATGGATTCGAACCCATTAACTTAAATAGAGTTAATAGGAGTAGATTGAGCTAAGTAAACTTGGTATTTATGGTTTTATGATGATTGGTGGTTGGAGAATATTAAATATCCAAAATTCTCATAAATTTGGTGGTTGGGAATAATGTGATTTCATTAATGTCCATTTAAGAGTTCAATGTTATTAATGAGAGTTAAAGGAAGCTAAGAAGTCTTATGGGTACTTTTACATGAGTCAAGAATAAATCTTGAGTATTAAGAAATGATGAAATGTTAGGGGAAAATAGCTCAAAAAAATGAATATTAATATTTTGCATGGTAAATGCTTGTAGTGTAACTACCATTGGCACGATTCAAGCTTCTTGGAAGCTTCAAGAGTGAGTAGTTGAGGGGTGAAACCTTTAACCTTTTAAAGGTTTGAGATAACCAGGGGAATTCTATCTTATGCTTATGTGTATTTATTAGCTTATTGTTTTATGATCTATCATTGAAATGTGTAAAATAAAAGAAATGCAAGTGTGGATTAATTTGTTAGGAAATCCACTAGATTCAATTTGTGAGTTTTATGCTTTGTGGTGTAAAATTTCCTTGAGAACAATAGTGGTGGATTTTCGTATTAATGTTTATTGGGAGTTCAATGATTTTGTAAATTAAGAAGTAACATGAATCTTTATTAAGAGAAGTTCAATGATGTTTTAAAATAGTGGAGTTCAATGATTTTGAAAGTATGAAGTACAATGATTGTGAATATAGAGTTCAATGACTTATTTGTTTTGAAGTTTCATGAAATGTGATTGAGAAGTTCAATGATTGTGTAAAAATGAAAATTGATATGTAAAGTTCTAGGAATTGTATATGTGTGAGTTATGGCATAAATATGCTTGGCATGATCTTGAGAGGCAAGAGTTCACCTAGGAAATGGAGTAGATGATAAAATCCATGTGGTAAGGCCCATCCATGTAATGGTTTTCCTGGATTGATTCTATCTATATTGTCCCACTTGTTCAACGAGGGACTGTCCCACTAGTTTAATAAGGGACTCGAACCTATCTAGCTATCCACCGGTTTAATAAGGAAGCTAGTCTAGGGTGTATGACACCCCATAGTGTGAGAAATGGGGGAAACCGTGTTCCATAAGTGAGTTAGGTGCATCTTAGCCGGGTAATCTCCTTACAAGTGTTTAGGCTAGGGAAGTTAAGGAATATAGACTATCCCATTGAGTTATAGCCCACGATTTTGTGTCAAAGGAATAAGGAGGATATAAGGGAGGTGTGATCATTTACATAGTAAGTAAAGGCACTTAATGTCTATATTGAGTTCATAATGATGATATCTTGAGTTGAGTCTTAATTTCTGCCATTATGTTTGTCAATGATTTGTGTGACCAACTCTCTTATGTAAAAAGTACTAAAAGCACTGTTTCCCAAGTAAATGCTATTATGTGAGCTGAATCATGAATATCTAATTTCAATTGTTTAACATGGGTTAAAGTATTAATATTAACTGCCACTTGCATTCAAACTAATTGACATGTACTAGTATGGGTTAGTTAGACCTTGGTTACTGAGTAGTTGTACTCACCTTATTATTTTCAATATTACAGGGAATAGCTCAAGAGGTGTGGACAGAGGAAAACACCCAAAGGCTTAGGATAGCGATCCCTTATAGTAGGTCTCCTTATTTTGAGTAAACTTATGTATATAACAATTTCAATTGCCAATTAGGATTTCTATTTTGTTATTTACTTCATTATGTGATATGTAAATTGTAATGGTATTTTAGGCCCTAGTAAGGGAATTGATGAATATATGTTATGGTGATAGGGCCAAAATACTAATGCAAGTAAGGGTAGAGAATATTATGTGATAATCTGGGAGAACTTGATAAAAATTATGGTAAACTTCCCCTTTCTATATTTTTGAGTTTAAGGGGTGGAGTAGTAAAAATTTGATTTAAAAATATTTCTTGTGTTATGGTGCATTGCACGAGTTGGTTTTGATGGTTTGTAAGTGGTCATATTGGTGTGAGTGGCTATTGTCCTTGGTATTTGGTTTGAACACTTGAAGTTGTGAAATTTGTTGCAAAAGTTTAAGTTTTGAAAAGAGTGTCCAATTTTTATTTTAAGAAAAATTTGAGTCTGAAACCAATACTATTAGTTAAAGCCCGAAAAGAGCTTTTTCTAGACACCTAGTTCGCGTCATTCGGACGTTGGACGGAGATTTAGGGTGCATTGAAAGTTGGCCCTAATGCTGTTAAAATTGACAGCAAAGTTCACTATCAAAATTCATGCAATTGCACCCTGGCGCATGGTGTCGCAAGTCGCAACGCGTGTCATAGAGGCGAACACGCTACAACGCATGTTCAATGAGCAATGGCACATGCCTTAAAATTTTTTAGAATTTCTCTTGTTTCAAATTCTAAAACAAATGCACTCACTTATGCAATGATCCCTTATTTTTGCATAATTGTGAACTTAGAATTGTCTGATTTCAAGACTTGAAAATGATTTTTTTTAAGTTTTATAAACTTAGGGCCCCCATTTTGTTAACTAATAAGAATTTTGTATTTTGATAATTATTATAATCTCATTCCTTAATTACTTAGGAATTAGATTTAATTATGGGATTAGAAGGAGGAGGATATTACATCCCCTACCCTCTAATTCTCTCTTTTAATTAGTTTAAGTGATGGTTAGTGTTGGGTTTTTTTTTATACCTAGCCATTACATTTTAATATTAAAGCTTGTTTGAAGTTAAATAAATGTTGTTTAGGTAATTTTGATGAAAATTATAGTAATTGGATGCTTAAATTTGAAACCCTAGACTTGTTAAGAGATAATTAATGATAATTAAAGTGATTAAAGGTTAAATTTAAGTTTAAGAGGTGTAATGAGGATGAGAATGATTAAGTTTGATGATTAAATTAAAGTCTATGTTAGTATTACTAGTGCAAAAATGTTTTTCTAAATCGGTTAAAAATGATTATCTAAATTTTTAACCAGTTTAGATAAGCTAGGAAATTTCTAAATTGATTAAACAACTGGTTTAGAAAATACTTATTCTAATCGATTGTCTAACTAGTTAAGATAAAGGTTTTGAATCCCAATTAATTTTTTTCCTAAAAAATTTATTTATGAATAGGTTATGACATCATAACTAAACTAGTTATGGCCATAAGTGATTTAGAAATTGGCTATGGCCATAACTGGTTTAGAAACTATATTCTAAAAAAAGATTTTGTTTGCTTTTGCATTTACCCTAGCCATGATAGACTGCAATTTGAAACCCACAATTTATAACCAATCTATACATCCAGTTAGTCAGAATACAATTCAATTCAATCAATTTAAAATCAATATTTTACAATTTCATTTAACATTCAATATCCAAATATGTCAATCTTTCTTACAATTCAACTACCTATCCTAAACTCATTCTTTTAGTGAGTTATTGTTGTGAAGGTCTAACATGAACAATCCCTTATGTTGTCTAATTTCTTAGATCTTTAATTAAGGAAATGAAGATGGATTGTTGACATATGAAAAGATTAAAAACAAAGGAATTAACTTAGCAATTCCATGTAAACAAAAAATCAATAACAACTATAAAATTAGATTTACCTCTTTGGTGAACTCAATCAAACTAGCCATGATAATATTATATATGTCTCAACATATAAAAGCTGCACAAGCTAGAAGGGGGTTGACAATAGCTTTATAGAATAACACAACACTATTGAAATTATATTCAAAGCAAGCTCTATCATCAAAATTACATAGAATAAAAACAGGTACTTATGTTTGGTGTTATCCATATAGGATCCTTAACATCACATGGGGCCTTGCACATCCCTTGCTAGCCAATACTCATAGTTAGTAATTTAATCACAGAGAATAATGTATTACAAAAAAACATTTACTGCTCATAGGACTTCTTCATTATTGGATTGAGTTTACAATGTAGAGAACATAAATATAGGATAGAATTGATCTTCATTGAAAAAAAAAACTATTAATTGTCAATATGTATTGCAAAAAAACAAAGTGACTTAAGTAAATATTCAAGACCATTATGAACAAATTCAAATAAGTTTACTTACAGATTGAGAAATATGGAAAAATAACACTCTTTGCTCCCTTGTGGTTCATGTATTTCTCCATTGTCTCTTTTACAGTCTCTTTATCATTAGTAAAACATGGTTAAAGAAATTCATATAATTTGTCTTTGCCCGACGAAACCAATTGATGTACAAACCTATGATAATGCAAACAAGTTAGTTCCAAGAGTCGAATTGTTTAATTTCATTTAAATTTACAGTTACAAAAAGATACTTACATAATCCCAATTTGAATATCCATCATCGTTGGATCAGTGTTATGTGCTAGATCCTCATTCTTAACAAATATTTCATAGTTATCCTAGCAAGATCAAGAATTGCTTTAAAAACTCTAGTAAGAAGCATCTACTATATGCCATTAGGAAAAATTGATCCCACAAACACATCTCACACAACTTTGTTAAACAATGGGGTCTTCTGTTAAGTAAAAAATGTTAGTAAAACATGCTTAAATATAAAGAATCCATTATAATTCATAAATTTTCTTACCAGATCTTAAGGCTTCCTAACAAGTCTCTTTGGCCATAAGTTAAAAGTACCCTTGGCATCTTATACTATCTTGAACTCATTAGTGGGAACGGGACAGGAGCATCATCAATTTTGACCTTTTAAATGATTACATTGACAACATCTTCTTGGACTTCCTTAAAGTGGCATTTCAACGCGTCGTAGATGTGACCATGTGTTACTAAGAATTTCTCTAAATCCTCCACATATAACATGCATAGCTCAAGATTAGGTGCTAGGTCATCCTCTAAAGGAAGCAAAACAAATTACTCCCTTTAGTACTTAGATGACTAGCAAGAGAGTAGGTTTACAAGGCACTTGACTCCTTGTTTGAGCTCATCTTCATCATCATCATTTCCTTTATCTTTTGCAACTTGACTTTAAGGGTAGCCTCAGCCTTTTCCCTTGTCTTTGCTTTCCTAGTGGCTAACATTATAGTCATCTCCTCCTTAGTCATAAGTCTTGAAAAATGGTGTTGATGAGGTGGTCTAAATGCATCTCTTATACCTACCCATGATTTGAATCCCTTAACACGTCAAAGATACTTAGGTTTCCCTATAGCAATAATTACGATGTCATTCTTTCCCTCTTAGATGAATGATCCCTTGAATTCCTGAGTTTAAGCTCATCCTTTACATCCAAATAACAAACAATTAGTAATGTTTTGTGTTTAAGACAAATATACAAAGAATAATTGCTATATTTACATTTTTTTAGTAATTTCATAAGCATGCTCGCTTGAAAAGGACATGTTCTTTTAGTGAGCATGGATCCATCTCTCATCGTGACGCATTAAAGATGGTGGAGATAGTAGAATAGAAAAATTAGACTTAGCTTGTTGTTCTTTTTTCCTTCTCTTGTCATCCATCAAGACTTTATCTACCAAAGCATGACCTGTACAAGACATTATTTTAGGACAATTATTCATCTTTCCAATCTCTTGTGACTTTCTCTTTCTTTTAGTAAATTAGAATTACCAAATATTCATAATCCAATAAAGACAAGGATTTTTAACTTAAATAAACCAATAGAGAATAAATTAAAACAAACTAACTCGCTAAAGCATCTAGCGTAGTTTGAAGTTTAAAGAATTCTTTAAAAGTACCCGTGTCAAGAAACATATATTAGGTGCAAGGATTAGGCCGAGAATGTCCTTTTAGAACCTCGATATGCACATACATGTGAGCTAAAGATGTCTTGAAAGCCCTCCAACATTCACAGGGCTAGGTCATCAACTTATGCTTATAATCTACATTATTAGGGACATTGAAGGTAACTTGCAATACATGCCATGCAAATAGTTAATGATATAGTGATAATAGTTAGTGACAAAAAGTGATGAAAATGTGCTTTTCACACACTAATGGCTTCCTAAATCTATTCCTTTATACGTTTTGGGATATCATCTCATATGAGTGCTAATATACTCGACTTATTATGGGCTTCGAGGCTTGTAAAATTGGCATACTTGGCCGTGTTAGGTGTAACATCCTAAGTTTTCTTGTTAGTAATTATCAGTGTTTTCAAAGGGTAATTTGGTCAATTTAGATACATTGTTATTTAGCGAGATTTATGGAGACTAATATGGTTTTTGGATCCTTGAACAGCCTTAGAAGAGGGCTAGGTCGAGGTTTAAGCAGGCCATGGCACGGAAGGGAGTTTAAAATTTTATGGGGCTTTTTGTGTCATGTGCCACAGCGGGCAAGTCAGTGCGTCGCGACGCACGTGCAAAATTTGCACTTATCAAACATGAAAAACAGATCAAAAACAGAAGAGATAAAGAAAGAAAATGAGAGAACGATGGAGAAAAGATTTTAGTCTGCTAGGGCATGATTCTTAGGCTACTTTGAGGGCATTAGAAGGTTGATTCACCATTGGGTAAGTTGTACATTCCCTCTTCTCCCTCTTTTATGCAAAAATCTAAACATCTGGGGTAATAGGGGCTTTAATTTTGGTTCCCTTGGGTTTAGACCGAACCCATTAGTTTATTTAAGATCTTGGGGAGTTAAATCAAGCTTCTAACCTTAAGTTTATAAGTTTTGTGGTGATTGAGAATTTTTGGTAAGGGTTTGGACGAACCCTAAGTATAATTTGAGGATTTTGAGATAATGTGGGATATTGATTAGCGAAGTTGGTGTGTTGGAATGTGTAATAGGATGGTTAGAGTGTGTGGGAATGGTTGGTATTGTTAGAAAAGGAAATTGAGTATTTTAAAGACTTAGAGCCTAGTGAATTGGGAGTTATCCAGAGTAATAATTGATGATTGTTACTTATTGGTGTAGATTGAGCGTTGCTCGAGCCTTATCGTGTATATAGAACGCGTGGAGCTAACATTAAGCCACAATAACCCTTTTTGTGTGATAAAGGGTTGAGGTAACCATATAGTTTATTGTGGTTATTAACTATTATAATTGTGTGGAAGTAATTGCAAATGATAAGGTTGTGGTTTTAAAGAGTTTTGTGTATAGTTTGACATTGTAAATGATTTTTAGCATGAAAAAGTGTTTTGTAAATGGTTATTGCATCTAATTGAAATGTATATACTATGTATATAAGTTTGCAATGTGAAAATGCGATGAAAAGTAGTGAAAATTGTGAAAGAGCATGATCATAGGGGGTGAAAGTTCACCTAAGATATGTGGAAATATATGTGTGTGGAGATATGTGAGTGAAAAATTCATATGGTCAGGCTGACACCATAGGACATCCGGTGCAGCATTATATGGGACTATTATCATGGGACATCTAGGCAGTCTAGCAACTCCCTAATACCCGTTAGGGTGCGGTTAGGAGTCAATGATGCTTCTATCACAACTGTGTGAAGAGGGAAAAACCATAGTCCATAGGCAGGTTAGATTACCTTTAGCCGGGTATTTCCACCACCGAATGTGTGCTAGGGTCAATAAGTGGTTGAACCAGGAGAGCCTATGGTTTCATGTTAAGGAGTATTGGAGGTTCAGTGGTTAAATGATTATGCTAGTGTAAAACTACGTGTTTTATTGAGAAGAGATACATATATCTCATAATTTTTGGTATGCTTGATAATACTATAGTTTTGATACTTTTTCATGGTTATTTGTGGTAATAAACATTTAATAAGCTATATTGGTTATGAAATGTTTATCTCACCCCGTGGTTATATTTTACAGGTAAAGGCTTCGGTAGGGGCAAGGGGAAGGAAGGGGCATTTGAAGAGTGAAGAGCTTCATTGTATAGCTCTTCTCTTTTCTCTCTTTGTGTAATGTAATGAATATTGTCACTAAATATTGCCAACTTAGGAACATGACATTATTTGGATATCACTTGTATGAAATTGTGATAAGTATGTATATCTTGATCCAAGAATGATGATATGGATTAATTGTGTGCTTGGCCAAGTTGCTTACAAGTGATATATATATTGCAAGTGTTTTGAGTGTCAAAATGACCAATTAATTGATGTGTTGAATTTTGTCCACCGTGTTATGTTTTTGTCCAATGGGGATTTAGTGGTCATTTTGAGCGTTATTGCTTAATTATGTGATATGAATGGATTGTTATATGGTGTGTGGTCCATTTGAGGTGGTTAAGGTGTCTATGGGGCTAATGGCATTGTGTATTGTGAGTTGGACACCATAGTGTGTGTTTTGTTTTGAAAATGAACCGTTTTGAGTTCAAGTGTCCATCTTTTAAATGGATGATTGTTTAGGTGTGAGATCAGTGCCATTAGACTGGTTAAGGTCTTTTGGAAGGGAATGACTCCCGGTGATGCGACTTGGAAGACCGAGGATAAAATGAGGTAGTTATACCCCCAATTATTTACACAAGTATGTGTTTGAGCAAGATTTTGATTTTTGAGGGCAAAATTCCAAAAAGGAGGGAGAATTGTAACATCCTAAGTTCCCTCATTAGTAATTACTAGTGTTTTCAAGGGGTAATTTGGTTAATTTAGATAAATTGTTATTTAGCAAGGTTTATGGAGACTAATATGGTTTTGGGATCCTTGGACAACTTTAAAAGAGGGCTAGGTCGAGGTTCAAGCGGGCCATGGCACGGAAGGGAGTTTAAAATTTTGTAGGGCTTTTTGTGTCATGTGCCGTGGCGAGCGAGTCAGTGTGCCTCGGCGTATGTGCAAAATCTACACTTTTCAAATGCGAAAAACAGATCGAAAACAGAAGAGATAAAGAGAGAAAATGACAGAGCAACAAAGAAAAGCTTTTAGTCTGCTAGGGAAGGATCCCTAGGCTAGTTTAAGGGCATTGAAAGCTTGATTCACTATTGGGTAAGTTGTACATTCCCTCTTCTCCCTCTTTTATGCAAAAATCTGAACATTTAGGGTAACGGGGGCTTTGATTTCGGTTCCCTTGAGTCTAGACCAAACCTATTAGTTTATTTAAGATCTTGGGGAGTTAAATCAAGCTTCTAACCTTAAGTTTATGAGTTTTGTGGTGATTGAGAATTTTTAGTAAGGGTTTGGACGAATCGTAAGTATAATTTAAGGATTTTGAGATAATGTGGGACATTGATTAGTAAAGTTGGTATGTTGGAATGTGTAATAGGATGGTTAGAGTGTGTGAAAATGGTTGGTATTGTTAGAAAAGGAAATTGAGTATTTTAAGCACTTAGAGCCTAGTGAATTGGGAGTTATCCAGAGTGATAATTGACGATTGTTACTTATTGGTGTAGATTGAGCGTTGCTGGAGCCTTATCGTGCATATAGAACGTGTGGAGCTAACATTGAGCCACGATAACCCTTTTTGTGTGACAAAGGGTTGAGGTAACCATATAATTTATTGTGATTATTAACTATTATAATTGTGTGGAAGTAATTGCAAATGATAAGGTTGTGGTTTTGAAGAGTTTTGTGCATAGTTTGACATTATAAATGATTTTTAGCATGAAAAAGTGTTTTGTAAATGGTTATTGTATCTAATTGAAATGTATATACTATGTATATAAGTTTGTGATGTGAAAATACAATGAAAAATAGTGGAAATTATGAAAGAGCATGATTATAGGGGGTAGGAGTTCACCCGATATATGTGGGAATATGTGTGTGCGGAGATATGTGAGTGAAAAATCCATATGGTTGGGTTGACACCATGGGACATCTAGTGCAGCATTATATAGGACTGTTACCATGAGACATCCGGGCAGTCTGGCAATTCCTTAGTACCCGTTAGGGTGCGGTTCGGAGTAGTCAACGACGCCTCTATCACAAGTGTGCAAAGAGGAAAAAACCATAGTCTATAGGCAGGTTAGATTACCTTTAGCCGGATATTTCTACCACTGAAAGTCTGATTGGGTTAACAAGTGGTTGAACTAGGAGAGCCTATGGTTTCATGTCGAGAAGCATTGGAGGTTCGGTGGTTAGATGATCCTGCTAGTGTAAAACTATGTATTTTGTTGAGAACAGATACATATTGCTCATAATTTTTGGTTTGCTTGATAATACTATGGTTTTGATACTTTTTCATGGTTATTTGTGGTAATAAACATTTAATGAACTATATTGGTTACTGAGATGTTTATCTCACCTCGTGGTTATATTTTACAAGTGAAGGCTCCGGTAGGGGCAAGGAAAAGGAAGGGGCATTTGAAGAGTAAAGAGCACCATTGTATAGCTCTTTCCTTTTTTCTTTTTGTGTAATGTAATGAATATTGTCACTAAATATTGCCAACTTAGGAACATGACATTATTTGGATATCACTTGTATGAAATTGTGATAAGTATGTATATCTTGATCCAAGAATGATGATATGGATTAATTGTGTGCTTGGCCAAGTTGCTTACAAGTGATATATATATATATTGCAAGTGTTTTGAGTGTCAAAATGACCAATTAATTGATATGTTGAATTTTGTCCATCCCATTGTGTTTTTGTCCAATGGGGATTTGGTGGTCATTTTGAGCGTTATTGCTTAATTGTGTGATATGAATGGATTGTTATATAGTGTGTGGTCCATTTGAGGTGGTCAAGGTGTCTCTAGGGCTAATGGCATTGTGTATTCTGAGTTGGACACCATAGTATGTGTTTTGTTTTAAAAACAAACCATTTTGGATTCGGGTGTCCATCTTTTAAATTGATGATTGTTTGGGTATGAGATCGGTGCCATTAGCTAGAGGGCTCAAAGAGCTTCGTGTGGACACTTGAACCGCTCAAATCGGATGTCAGATGGTGAAACGGCGTACTCCAAAATTTTGGAGAGATACCATGATAGCAATCTACTGTCATGATAGCAGGTGTGCGCCGCGGTGCATGATTGTTGTGCCACAATGCAAGAAGCCCTCGAGGGATTCATCCCTCTATACCATCTGTCGCGGCAAGCGTGGTCTGCGTCGCGGTGGACAAACCAGTATTTGCTAAAAAATGGCGTTTAAGCTAGATTTTATTATAGTTTGTTTCCCATGCTTCCGTATTTGCTCTTAATCAATTTTTAACCATGGTTTGAACTTTATTTTAAAAAGGGTTTTCTTAAGATCCCAATGTTTTAACTAATTATCTTTAAACCCTTGAGTTGTGGTAACTTCTTCTGAGGATTTTATTTAATCCGAGTTATTACAATGATGTGCGAGTATTGTCTTAGTAATGTCAAGGCGGACATTACATTAGGCCCAAATGGTTTCCAACTCTGATTAAACTGAATTGAAATCCTTTTGCCTTTACACCGACTCAGAGTCAACCCTCTTAATTACATGCCACTTTTAATTCTCCTTGTTTGTATATATTGGCTACTAACCCCAGTTTGAGTATTGTTAGGCACACTTTAGTCATCCATTCCAAAGATGCTTTGAGGCACGCCTTCACTACCACTTGGCACAATTAGAGAAGAAGTGTCAGGTTAGCCTTGATTAATGCTTTGATCCTCGATGTTCTTATTTAGACAAGAAAATAAGGTCAGCTACAAGAAATAACTAATTTGATAAATTAAACATAGCCTAAACACAATAAAAACACAATCATAAATAATTAACTAACTTTTAAGATAGTTTTAGATAGCGATATTATCTTATATCCTTTCATGATGATCATCTCTTATACCATATTCATTATCCACTTTATCTTCTACATTCAATTTAAGTAGGCCCAGTAACATATTGAATTTTAACTTTGGAAATTTCTAATGTTTATAAGAATATTTTAGTCAAATTAAGTGAATTTTTAATTAATGATATTTTTGGGAGACTAATATAGCCAATGGATCCTTGGACAACCTTAGAAGAGGGCTAGATTGAAGTACGAATAGGTCATGGCACAGAGAGAGATTCAAAATGTGTATGGAGTTCTCTATGCCATGCATCACGGCAGGCATGCCAATACGCCACGACATATACACAAATTTCTATGTTTATCAGGTCACAAAAATTAGATAAAAAAAGAGAAGTGAGAAGGAGATTTTGTGAGGAGATGGCGAGCAATGACTAGTTGGTACTAGGGCTCAATCTTGGGATCACTTTGGAAGTATTTAGAGCAAGATTTAGCTTTGGGGAAGATTCCTCCACTTCTCCTTCTCTTTATATTCGAACTTTCCAATGATTTAGATATTGTAGGGCTTTGATTTCATATTTTCTTAGGTAACAGCTAAACCCATTGCCTTGATTAAGGTTTTAGGAGTTAAATCAAGCCTCTAAACCTAGATTTATAGAATATATAGTGATTTGAATTTGTTAGTTAGGGTTTGGACGAACCTTAGGTAGAAATTGAAAGATAAAAGACAATGTGGATAATGTAATGGTGTTGTTTATGTGTTAGGATGTTAAATAGGGTTAATGTAGTGTGTTGGAAGAATTTTTAGGGCTAAATTGAGGTTTTGAGCATAATGGGTACCTCTAGTTGTATTATAAAATGAGGTGATTAGTATAGGGATTGACAATTAAGGGTTTAATTGTATAGATTAACCTTTGATCGAGCATTGTGGTGCTAGTGGACGCCTGTAGAGCCATTGGTTGACCACGGTAAACTTTTAAATGACAAAAGGGTTGATGTAATTAGATTGTCTAATCTCCCTTTTTGTGTGTTTGGATAGTAGTGTGTAAATTTCAAAGTTAATATTTTGGTTTGGTACTAACATAATAATAATAGGAAATTATGATTTTAAAGTTATATGGAGTGGAATGAAAAGTTGTTTTAGTGTTTTAGTACTTTAAGAGTAAATTCTATTTTTATGTATAACTACTTGCAAAATTCTATAGTTTATGTGAAAATAAGAAATTGTGATCATTAATATGTTATGAGTATATATTGGATGCATTAAGCATGTTGGCATGATCGTTGTGAGAGGGTGGGAGTTTACCCTAGTGTGTTATCGAGACATTATTTAGAAACTCATATAGTAAACTAGCACCATGAAGGCCCTAATGCTCAGTATTATATTATTTAGAAGTCCTAGTACTATAAGTGATAGATTGGGCATCAACATCCTCTAGTATTTGTAGACAGGGGAAATCTGTGGTCCATAGTGGGTAAAGGCACTCTTGGCCAGGGCTACCTCATATTAATGGTGAGCTTAGGCCAGTTTAGTCATATGAACTTGGTCCTATCAAGTTGTCAGCCCATAGATTCAGTCAGAAGATATAATGAGGGTATAAGGTAGTGTGTTGATTATGCATTTCATATTAGAATTATACGTGTATAAATGTATGAGACTTGATACATGTTTTACCATGCCACTTTACTTATGCATAAACTGTTCTCACACACAGGTAGTTGATTAGACTATTTAGTTATTGAGTTATCGACTCACCTCATGGTTACATTTTACAAGTGATGGCTCTGCTAGGGGCAAGGGAAAGGAAGATGCATCCGTTCACTGAGAGAACTAGCTGGTTTGTATAGTCCTCTTTATTTTCTTTTGGTTTGTAACGAATGAATATGCATATGCCAACTTAGGACTTATATAGTTTTATTACGTACTTGCATGAATTTTGTTGTTAACTGTAGGTATCTCAGCCTGGGTTTCTTGTATCTATGTTGTAATGGCTATGAGAGGTCGAGACACTAGTACAAGTATTAGTTTTATCTTGATTTATGTATTAGATTAGCCATTGGATTATTTATAAAAAATTGTTAACCCTAGTGAAATTTATGTTGAAATTGAGGTTTTAATGGTCAAATCTTGTCTAGACTGTTGTAGTTGTGATTTAAATGGTTAAATAGGTTGTTTGTGTCCATTTAAGTTGAGTCAAGTAGTTTCATGGTTATTGGAATTTAGTTTGGGATTTTGGGCACCTGAATAGTGATTTTTGAAAAAAGAAATGAGCCATTTTGTTAGGGAGTCTAAATCTCATTGACCTCATCCATAGTGGTAACATTGAAGACAAAAAAGAAAGAAGAAGATAGAATAAAATAAGAACATAAGAGCTATGTTCACAGTCACAAATGTCGTAATAGCAGTGGACTCCAGTTAAAATGTACCAATGACGGACACAATGATAAGGGGAAGAGGGAAAGATGAAGATTGCTGGTGGCTTTTGTTAGATTTTTCTCCCTTCCCTTCAAAATACTCTCTTTACTTCAACAAGTGCAAAATGCATAAATAAATCAGGGAAGAGAGGAAAAAATATCTAAAAGCAAGAATGGTAATCTGGTAATTTTTAAATGATTGAAGCAAAATAAAAATCCTATTATTCTATTAGAGGATTCGAACTAAAACCTAAGGGTAATTAGGAGTTTATTAATTCTAATAATTTACCATAATAGAAAATGGTTAAATAACTTATTTTGAAATCATTTGAAGTTAGGATCCCAATAAACCCTTTTTTAAACATTGGTTGAGCTCAACACTTAGTTAAAAATAGTTTAACACAGTTAGGAAGCATAAAGATTAAATTAGACAAAAATAAATGAAAATGGGGAAAAAACTATAATTTTCCCAAAAGGAAGTCATGCGCCATAGTCAATGTGTCATTCACTATGGCATATGATAAAGGGATCATAACTTGTTGTGCCTTGCATAAGGTGTATGCACCAAAGACTGTGTACAAAATATTGTCATGACAGCACTTTACTATAACAACAACACTTCAAAATCAACTTCTGGCGTACATTTCTTTATTCAATGTCTAATTAAAGTGATTCAAGAACTCACACGAAGATTACCCAATTATCTAGCTAATGGCGCTAGTTTCTTCTTAAAGCAATAAGTTGTTTAAAAGTTGAATACCCAAAAGAAAAATTGTCACTTTTCTAAAATCTACATGTAGTTGAGTGCTCCAATTCCAAACCAAATGCCATTAGCCTCTACTGAGGCATGAACTAAGTCTAACAAACTGAAAATCACTTAATATAATAATCACAAAGATAATAACACCATTCATACACAAATTGGACATATAAAACCTCATTTCATATCACAAAAGGGGCAATTTTGCTCAAATTGGAACTTGGCCACCCAAAACATTCACATGAGCAATATAACATGTCTAATATTACTAATCATGCACTTACACAAATAATTAAGCCATACAACACTATTTCATCTAAAAATACATAGCCCAGAACAAATTACAACCATACTATTTCACACAAATTATGCAAGTACATCTAAAATAATCATGTTCCTAGTTGGTAATATTCAAAACACACACATACACACACACACATTCAATTACACATTTACTCAAAAGTCAAATATGGGCAATTACAAAGAAGTAGAGCTCTAGTCTACTCCTTGCCTTAACCGTCTTCCCCCTTATTCCTCTCGGCATTGTTACTTATCAAATTATAACCATGGCGTGAGATAGAGTCACAGTATCCAAATATGCTATACTACTTACAAGTAGGCCAAACCATAAACGAGCATGCAAAGTAAGGTTTGATGTAAATATGTAATCTTGGCATGCAACAACAATATACATGACAAGTCACATTATGCATGATCTATAGGTTCATCCTAATCTCCTCAACACTGGTGACTAAATCCATGGGCTAATAGCAAGATTAGGCCAAGTCTATATGACTAAGTCGATCCTAGCTGACCAAATAAAGAAGGCAACCAAGCTAAGGCTCCATCTACTTTTGTACCATAGTTTGCCCCTTTATGAATAACCAAGGTGCCACATGCCTAGCTATAATTACTTGCCATGAGATAGGACTTCCAAATAGATAAATGAACTGATCAATGGGGCCACTAATAGTATTAGTGAATACCATATGGATTTACACTACTTCACCTTGGGTAAACTCCCACCCCACAATGATCATGCTTACACACATATATCATAACATCATATAGATTTGACAATAATCACTACACTAATGTCATAAATCAATTTGACAATAATCACCATACTAATGTCATAAATCAATTTCTCAACATATATATTTTTGCATACAGATGTACAAGTTTATTTCTTTATAAAACCATTTTCCCACCTCACATAGGTTTCTAAAATCAAACTCAAATCAAACTCTCTCTTCCACGCACACATATATAAAAATTACTATTTATTTCACAAACACCTATAAATGATACAACATGCAAGTAAGCAGGGTAGATTATCCAATTACCTTAATCCTTTTATCACAAAAAAGAGGTACTCGTGGATTTTAACTCAATTCTCTAACTTCCTCTTACTCAAGGAGTGCCTGAGCAACAATAATCTACATAATTAAACATTAATCATCAATTCCAAACTCTATCATAAATACTTTTTACCTTGCATAAGCTAACTCAAGTACCAAAGTTCTATTATTGGCATAGTTAAAGTTTTTACAACCTCTTGTTAGCTCTATTTACCTCCCATAAGGTTAAACAACACTAGATTATGGTCCATATCACTTTCAAAGTTTCATTTTAAGCCTAGAGTTTGTCCAAATCCTTGGACCCAACCATACAACTTTATAAAATTCACAATCTTATGTGTAGAAACTTAAATTAACTCCCAATAACTCCATTTAAGCCATTGGGTTTAGATCCAAACCCTAATGTCTAAAAATCATCTTCTCCCATAGTAAAAAAAATCCCAAGAAAGTGAATAGGGAGGTAGATGGAAGAAGTTGGAAGCTTACTCGAAAGATTAGAAGTCTAAACAAGCCCTTAAGTTAGCCAAAACTAAAGCCTAGCATATATACCTAAACCTTCGCTCCATGACCCTCTTCATTTCTCTTTTTCCCTCTTTTGTTCTTTGTGTTTGTCTTGTGATAGATTTAATAAAATTTAAGTCTGTATCACCGTGGCACATAGTACTTCTATAGTGGCAAATGGCTCAGCCCTTTAACAGTTCAGTTGGCCCAATAACCATCCTAGCTTGACTCCAAGAGTATTTTGATTGATCCATTATTAATTTAGAAAGATAATTAATTAATTAATTCATTATTTTACTAATTTAACCTTAATCATTTTATTAATTTTAGATTAAAAATTTGGATGTTACAATTACTGACGTCTATCATACTCACCTGTTCTAAACTTGTATAACCAAATCTAAATAAATCTAGGGACACCGCTGTTGATAAGCTTACTAGATTTCATTTTTAAAGGATGTTAATGATGAGCAAGAACACGGAGAAGAGAGCAAACACCGTTCATACAAATAGGGAGTTAGTGATTTTGATCCTTTAGGGAGTGACCATGATGCAAACGTAAATTGATAAAAGAGAAGGTAATTGTGTTTGAAACTATCTAGTCCTAAGAATGATTTTTCAATACCAAGGTTGTTGGTATTTTGTAACCCTATGTAGATGGGATTAGGATTAAATTTTCTATTACCTTATACTAAAAGTAACATCTTAAATTTATGGTTCCTACATTAATGCTAATTAAGGAAAGAATTAGTGATTTAATGTGAGATTAGAATTCTAGATGATGGAATGCTATTTTGACTCTTTAGGATGTTATATGAACAGATGGAATGGGAGAGTAGCATATTGAAGTAGAGCGTGCACGTGATAAGGAATTCCCTCACTGTGCCACATACTGCGGCGCATAGAGCAGATTTTTGATAGATAAGGACATGTTAGACTTGTGAAAAATAGAAGAAAAAGTGAGAAAAGAAGCTCAGGCATGGAGATGGAGAAGGAAGAGGAGCTCTACTTGGGAAGGCAATCCCAAGAGCAAGAGCGATGTTTTCGACCTATTACATATCAGGTAAGTCTTGTACTACCTTAACCTCCAATTCTACCTTATTTTCTCTTACTTTAAACTATTGAAAAATTGAATTTTGAAGCTTTAAGGAGATGATTTCTTACCCTATAATAATAGAAAGGTTTTCTAGAACTAAATTGGGACTGTGTGACTGGTTTGAGTTGGAACGATTAAGTTTTAAAGCTGCAGGCTCAAATTAAACTATTTTAAAGAGAGAATAATGGGAGAAATTTGATAGTAGGGTGTAAGTGCCTAAATTGAATAGTGATTGGGTGTAGAACATGAAAATGATATGAATAAAGGAAATGATAGTGATTAGGTGCTTAATTGATGTAATGGGTACTTTTAGTCAATAGAGTAATTGACTCTAGGTTCCTCAATTACATAGATTCTCATGTGTGACGTGTTGACGTAGCAAGAAGGAATTTGAGTAAGGTTTTAGAACATGGGTAACCCTTTCTTACGAACAAAAAGGTTGAGATAACCATATAGTTTGTTATATTTATTAGCTATTATGACTTTATAGAAGTAAATATAAAATCATGCATTGTTCTTTTGTGAATTTTTATACATGATTTTGCCTATAAATGTGTTTAGCATGAAATTGATTTATGAAATGAAAGTTTAAGGATTTTTAGCTTTGAATGAATGTGTGTGTGTGTGTGTGTGTACGTGTAAGGTATGTAAATGTGAAAAGGCATTGAAAAATGTGTGAAAAGCATAATCATAGGGGGTGAGAGTTCACCCAGGGTATGTGTAGAGATAAGAGTGAATAAAATTCATATGGTCGGGCTGGCACTATAAAACATCCAGTACAGCATTATACCGGTTGGTACCATGAGTAATCCGATACAGCATTATATTGGAACTATTATCATAAGACATGTGGACAATCTGGCAACTCCTTAGTACCCGTTAGGGTATGGTTAGGAGTCAACGACGCATCTATCACAAGTGTGTGAAATGAGAGAAATCATAGTCTGTAGGTGGGATAGATTACCTTTGGCCAGGTATGTCTACCATCGAAAGTGTGTTTAGGTCAATATGTGACTAATCCATTAAAGCCTATGGTTTTGTGTCGGGGAGCTTTTGAGGATCGACGTATAGAGATCATGCTAGTGTGTGAAAATGTGTGGAAATGATTTATAAAGAGAAAAGCTATGAGAAAAGCTATGTTATAATTGATATATATATATATATATATTATTTGATTTTGTTACTTTGACATGTTTATTTATACTAATGGATATTTAATATGCTATATTGGTTATTGAGATTTTAATCTCACCTGTGGTTATTTACGTTTTTCAAGTTCTAGTACTAGTGGTGTGAAGGGAAAGGAAACGAGCTGAGTAAAGATTTCTTTGAAAAGCCCATTGTAAGACGGTGTAATGACTTTATGTAGTAGTAGTTGTGAAAATGTTTATAGATTGCCATAGGGATTGTTATTTGCATAGATATGCACTTATGGTTGTAAATGTGAACGAAGTTATGGTATCCTAGCTCATTGTGTGTTTATGTGTATATACAGTAAAAATGACCGTGCGGGCTAGTGATTGAGTATATCTAGGTATGGAATTGTGGTATGCATGATGTATGTGAAATTTGGCCATGGATATGGAAGAGATTGAAAAAAAATGAATATGCTTGAAAATATGTAATGGGCGATTTACAAGCCAAATGTGTGTATGTGTATTACATTACTTATATAACTGCTCAATCAAGTGTTGTTTGTCCATTTGGATGTGATAAAGGCCCTAGAAGTGGCTAATGACATGGTTTCATTTAAAGATGCTTTAGTAGCAAGTTTTGACATAAAACAATCAAAATGCACTAAAGTGTTTAATTTTTAAATGGAATATTGGATTGATATGAATCCAGCGTCATTGGTTAAATTTTAAAACATGCTTCGTGTAGGCGCTTGAAGCACTCTAATTGGATATTGGATGTAAAAACAACGCACATCTGAAATTCGCATCAGATTCTGCAATTTAACAGTAGGACCTAATGTGTGCATCACGGTGCATGTATTTATATGCCGCGGCGTATGGCATAGAGTGTGATGTTGAGGCCTCTGTACCACATGCTGCGGAGCATGGCTCATATTTCTTGTGAATTCTAATATTTTGAAATAGGTTCTTGTAAGATTTACTTATTCCTTATTGTTTGCTTCCACTGTGTAATATCTTACAACTTGAGTATTTTATGAAATGGTTTTAGAAATGCTTTATATTGGGATTGCAAGCTTTTAAAGTAAATAATTTCAAATTGATTAATTAGTAGATTGCGTGGAAGGTTGTATAATAATGTTATTGAGGGCATTACACCAAACATGAAAAGTTGGTGTTAATCAATCCCAGTCTAATTCCACCTTACCAATCCTGTGTGCCAAACAAAGCCATAGAGTAATAGGGAGGGAAGAATGGGGATTGGCTTGAATACAAGATGATTAGTCTCCATTCTTACCTCTCTGTCACTCTTTAGTTCTCTTCTTTCTTCTTTCATTTTATTATCTATCAATCTATTTCATTCCATTCCATTTCTTTTCAATAACCAAACAAGTTTGTAGTCTTTAGTAACACTACCACTATCATCATCTGTGTCATGTGTGCAGCTTAATACTTAGTCTTACCAAAGAGAAAATAAGACATTAGGAATAACTATAGAATAGGAAAAAAGAAGAATTTAGGTGCATTTTTATCCTTAAACTATTCCTCAAAGAGCATCCAGTATTTTAAACTTTTTGTTGTAGCAATCTCACCCTTAAAGTAATTAAAAACACTACTACAGAAATTAGCTTTAGTGGCGTTTAAAATTTTAATTTTGTGGTGTTTATAAAACGCTATAAAATTCAATGCTATCTTAGATTTTAGGTGGCATTTCATTAATTAATGAAACGCCACAAAAAGCTAGCAACAGCGGTGGCGTTTTCTCAATGAAACGCCACCTTTCTACTTACTTTTAAAAAATAAAAGGGTAGAGAGGTGACGTTTCTTGCAGGAAACGCCACCTCTCTACTTAATTTTTAAAAAAGAAAATGAGATAGGTGGCATTTCTTACATAAGAAACGCCACCTATCTCCTTTTATTTTAAAAAAATTTAAAAAATTACCACTTTTTAATATATATATATATATATATATAATTTTTTATCTATCTATCAATTCATATACATAATTTTCTTAGTAAATACACAATAAATTTTATAATAAATTTTATTCATATAATTAACAAAAATAAATAATTAATTTTTAACTATACAAAACTACAATAAATTTAGCAATGTCATAAAAAATCAAAGATGAAGAAAAATAAATAAATTAAATATTAGTTAAGAGATATAATAAGGTTTATCAACAATTTTTGTAATATAGTTGTCAAAAACAATACTTAAAAAATAAACAATAAAATTGAAAAAAAATTATGACTAATGTTTAACAAGTTTCTTTCTCAATGATTAACAAAAATTATCATCATTACCTTCTTAAAAGTTCAAAACTAGACAAAACCAAACCATTTATCACTAAAAGTAAAAAGATTGAAGATGTCACTATCTATTTTCTAGATCTGAATAAAGCTTTATACTCAGAGAATTGTTTCACCAACAGATATGTCTATTAGCAAATTAAAAGAACAAACCCTTCAATAGTGGAAAGAAAAATTATTAATTGAAAATAAACAACAGCAAATCATAAAGACCTATATATGTGTATGTGGATAGGTAAATAAGAGGTAATAAAAATGAAAAAAGAACATGTTATTAATATAAACGTACAAGCGACCTTAGCAAGAGGAGATGACGAAAGCACCTTCAGCTATCAGAAAATAGATAACTTATGGATTGCAAGAGAGAAGACCAAACGACTAGACATAGAGAATGACTAAGATGAAAAAAATTAGGGTTTGAAAGTTTCAACAAAAGTTAAAAAATATCTTTAATTTTTAAAAATAATTAAAAACCACAGTGGTGGCATTTCTTCCACCACTCTATAATTTTTTTAAAAAATTAAACTAACTAATAAAATATAATTTTGAAGAGAGAGGTGGCGTTTTCATCACCTAGAAACGCCACCTCTCTCATTTAAACAATTTTAAATATTTAATATTAAATAAATTATATTTAATAATATATATTTTAAAAATATTAACTCAAAGATTTTAATCTATAAGACAAACCTTTATTATTTAAATAATTTTTTATTATCTTATATTTAATAAATAAAGTTTAATAACTATATATTTTAATAATATTATTAATTAATAAAAAATTAATATATATGAGAGAGGTGGCGCTTCTATTACTTAGAAACGCCACCTCTCTCAATTATATAATTTTTTAATGTTTAATGATTGGCAAAAATTAGTTTATATATATATATATTTAAAAATTTATTAATTTAAAACAAGTTTAATCAATAAAAAACAGGTATCATTTCTATCATCTGAAAGCATTACCTCTTCTATTCAAATAATTTTTTAGTATTTTATATTTAATAAATAAAATTTAATAACTATATATTTTAAAAATAATATTAATTAATTAGAAAAATAATATATATAAGAGAGGTGGCATTTCTATTATTTGCAAACGCCGCCTATCTCATTTAAATAATTTATTTAATATTTAATATTTAATAAATATTATTATATATGTATTTTAAAAATAATATTATTTTAAAAAGAGTTTAATATATAAGAAAGAGGTGGTGTTTCCATCACCTAAAAATCTCACATCTCTCATTTAATTTTTTTTATTATTTCACAATCAATAAATAAAATTTAATAACTATATATTTTAAAAATAATGATAATTAATAAAAAATTTAATATATGTGAGAGAGGTGGCGTTTCTATTATTCAAAAATGCCACCTCTCTCATTTAAATAATTTATTTAATATTTAATATTTGTAAACAATATTTTATATATATTTTAAAAATAATACTAATTTAAAAAGAGTTTAATCTATAAGAGAGAGGTGGTGTTTCCATCACCTGAAAACCTCACCTCTCTCATTTAAATATTTTTTTATTTTTTTACATTCAATAAATAAAATTTAATGACTATATATTTTAAAAATAATGTTAATTGATAAAAAATTTAATATTTGTGAGAGAGGTGTCATTTCTATTACTCAAAAATGCCACCTCTCACATTTAAATAATTTATTTAATATTTAATATTTGTAAACATTATTTTATACATGTATTTTAAAAATAATACTAATTTAAAAAAATTTAATCTATAAGAGAGAGGTGGTGTTTCCATCACATGAAAACCTCGCATCTCTCATTTAAATATTTTATTATCATTTTACAATCACTAAATAAAATTTAATAACTATATATTTTAAAAATAATGATAATTAATAAAAAATTTAATATATGTGAGAGAGGTGGCATTTCTATTACTAGAAATGCCACCTCTATTGTTTAAATAATTTATCTAATATTTAATATTTGTAAACATTATTTTATATATATATTTTTTTAAAAATAATACTAATTTAAAAAGAATTTAATCTATAAGAGAGAGGTGGTGTTTTCATCACCTAAAAACCTAACATCTCTCATTTAAATATTTTTTATTATTTTACAATCACTAAGTAAAATTTAATAACTATATATTTTTAAAATAATATTAATTAATAAAAAATTTAATATATGTGAGAGAGGTGGCATTTCTATTACTCCGAAAAGGCCATCTCTCTCATTTAAATAATTTATTTAATATCTAATATTTGGTAAACATTATTTTATATATAGATATATATTTTAAAAATAATATTAATTTAAAAAAAGTTTAATCTATAAAAGAGAAGTCATGTTTCTATTATCTGAAAATGTTACTTCTCTTATTTAAATATTTTATTATTATTTTACAATTAATAAATAAAATTTAATAACTATATATTTTAAAAATAAATAAATTAATAAAAAATTTAATATATAAGAAAGAGGTGGCGTTTCCAATAACTATGTATTTTAAAAATAAATAAATTAATAAAAAATTTAATACATATGAGAGAGGTGGCGTTTCTATTATTTGGAAACGCCACCTCTCTCTGATATATTAAATTCTTTTTAAATTAATATTATTTTTAAAATACATATGTAATAATGTTTATCAAATATTAAATATTAAATAAATTATTTAAATGATTAACTCAAAAGACTTTAATCTATAAGACAAAACTTTATCAATTAAATAATTTTTTATTATTTTATATTTAATAAATAAAAGTTAATAATTATATATTTTAATAATATTATTAATTAATAAAAAATTTAATATATATGAGAGTGGTGGCGTTTCTATTACTTAAAAACGCCACCTCTCTCAGCTAAATAATTTTTTTAATGTTTAATATTTGGCAAAAATTATTTTATATATATATATATTTAAAAATTATATTAATTTAAAACAAGTTTAATCAATAAGAAACAGGTATCATTTTCATCACCTGAAAACATTACCTCTTTTATTTAAATAATTTTTTATTATTTTATATTTAATAAATAAAATTTAGTAACTATATATTTCAAAAATAATATTTATTAATTAAAAAATTAATATATATGAGAGAGGTGACGTTTCTATTATTTTAAAATACCACCTATGTCATTTAAATAATTTATTTAATATTTAATATTTGATAAATATTATTAGATATGTATTTTAAAAATAATATTACTTTAAAAAGAGTTTAATATATAAGAAAGAGGTAGTGTTTCCATCACTTGAAAATCTCACATCTCTCATTTAAATATTTTTTTTATTATTTTACAATCAATAAATAAAATTTAATAACTATATATTTTAAAAATAATGTTAATTAATAAAAAATTTAATATATGTGGGAGAGGTGGTGTTTCTATTACTCAAAAACGCCACCTCTCTCATTTATTAGGTGGCATTTTGTTAAGAAGAAATCATTGCCTAAGATTAGTTAAATAAATTATTTTTTAAATATTGTATTTATTATGAAATAAATGTTGAAAAAATATATTTGTAATTTTATATTTTTAGTTTTAAATTGTTATGATATATTAATAATGATTATTAAGTAACTACTTAATTTATATTATAATATGTTCTAAAATTAATAATAATATTTCAAGAATTATTATAATAATTGTTTTAATAAGTGTAGTAACAATAATTTTAATTATCATAATAAATAAAATTATTTTTTGTAATCATCATAACTATTAGGTGACGTTTCATTTTGAAATGCCACAAAATTGTTTATTGATAACAAGTTGTGGCATTTCATAAAAGAAACGCCACCTCTTGTTATTTTAAAAAAATTATAAATAAAAAATAATTGATAAGCGGTGGTGTTTCATTAATACATTTCAGCTTTCATTTTAATAGCGTTTCATTTTTAATTGCTATAAAATATATGCTATTAAATTCTATTTTTATAATAGTGAAAGTAGAAATTTTTGCCCAATGTTAAAAACTCACACGTTGACCGTTAACTGGGTAAGGGAGTAAGAAATTTGACCTACAAATGCCCTGTGGTGTCCAACGTTGATCCTAGTATTCCAACCCTCCCTAGTGCAGCACATTAGCAATTAGCAGAGCAATTAACATGGTTTTGGAGCTTCCACTCCTTCAATCTGTTTGCCATCGAATTGACCTTGTTTCGTAGAGCATACATGGACATGGTCGACCAGGCTATCGTAATAGACTTTGGCTTTTGAGATTTTGGCGGTGTGCTTGAAGCAGACCTACGAAGCGACGACGGTGATTGTCGGTCACTATGGGAATCGGTGATAGTGTTGAAAGGAAGCCAAGATGAAGGTAAGATGACAAGAGCGAGGTGAATGAATTTTTGAGCTTGTGTATTCTAGACTCCAACAAAGATCCTTCTAGCATGCCACCTTGCAATTCTTACTCAAATTCCTTTCTCTCTCATCTAACTTAATGGTCAATGTTACATATTTAACCTCAAGAAAAATTTTTCATAATAAAATATTTAAGATATTGGGCATTCTTCAAAAAATAATTTAAATAATTTAAGAGTAAAAATATCTGTTAACCCACAAAAAGAACGTAGATTACCCGTAATATATCATCAATATATAATAAAACTTTGAAAGCGTCGCATATTAGCTAGGTCATGAATAGTGTAACGCGCTAAGCAATACAATATATATATATATATATTGGAAAAAACTTTCAGTTTTTTAATAACTTTACAAATCGGCAAGCGTCTTGGCGATATGATTTTTTATGCCGTGCACACATATGATACATTTTATTTTATTTAATAAAATATATCTAATTATATTTTTCTTACATTTTTGTACTCTAGTGTCTGTCTTCACGTGACAGATAGATTCAGATCTCGATACTTCCTAGCATGGATTAAAATTTAAATTATTGATGTTACGAATATATTAGTTTTGAGCCTAGAATTAAAAATCATGAAAACGTTGGCAAGCATTAAATAAAGTCAACTTATTGATTGTCATAAATTTCATCTCCTTCAGAAGTCATATCGTTCACGGGCACTACATCAAAGCGGAGATGAATCTCATCACAAGGCAAATCGCACTTTGGTAGGTTGTGTCTCCCAGATAAATTGGTTAATTTGTTTCCTTGTTCTTTAGATTAGATCTCTTTGCTTATCTATTAATGATCGATGATCCCTGTAATTGTTGCCAGAGAAATTTCTGAATCATTCGTCTGGTTCGCCGAAGAAGCTCTGCAGCATGTAGCAAACAGTACTCAAGCCGCTTCATATAAATGGATAAACCAGTAAGCCATATATATTTGATCTATGTGTACTGAACTTCTAATTCCCTCTAACTCACAACTCAAACAATACTAAACCCACTTTCTCTCCCCCAGCTCAGAGCGAACCGATTTATTTTTATTCTTTTTATTTTTATTTTTTTTTCAAAGACGTATATGTAAGTCTCATAGTTATATCACCCGTCTGTCAACCATGGCTCGATCTGAGAAGTTTTTGGATTTAGTTGAAAACTATTTTTGGGTAAGGTTTAATGTTATATCAGTAATAATCATTTTCATGGGTTTGATAGGTTATAGATGAGCACTGAGAGCTCAACTATTGTAGATCATTCAGATCTAATTTGGATAGTCCAAATTTACAGCTTTTTACTTTTATTTTTTTTAAAAAAATATTTTAATGCATATAAAATTTAAAATAAAAAAAATCTCTTAATTGTTAATTTTTTTAAAAATAATTTTTTATTTAAAAATCACTCGTTGAAAAATTATAAATCAAGGCCATAAAAATTAAATTTGACCGGTTTAAAAATAATGAGCTCTTAATATTTATTTATATGATGAGCATTGAAGCTAGCTCTTGTTTTGATACGGTAAAGTTAGTTCTAAGAAGAGGTTGTTTCATAATCCAACTCAAGTATATTGAGATGGAGGTGGGAGAGCGAATGGGAGTGTCAACAATGATGTGTGAGAGAGAGAGAGTTGAGGATAAAAGGTCCAACTTGGGTGCTAATCTAGGCCATGGGTATTATGTTGTTTATTGCCATGATGAGATTGGGCTATCCAGATTTAACCTGAAAAATCTAGATTTAAAGCTTTTAATTTATAATCTTTGTATGTCTATTAAATAAATTTTAAATAAATATATTCATATAGATGGTCTAATTTAATATTTAAAATATTTAAAATTTTTAATTTAGTAAATATAATATTAAAAATAAAGATAATTTCTCACTGGTCACTTTCAAAAAAATCTTTTTTAAAAAAATTATAAGTTAAAAATTTTAAGTCTAAACCATCCAAAGTAAATATGGATATTCAATTTATAAAAATTGTAAAAAAATTTAATATTACATTTGAACTATCCAAATTAAATTAGCATTATCCAAATTAGTGATAAGCAGATTTATTAAAAAATTTTACAAACTTCATAAATTTTATTTTAATAATATAAATAAAAAATATAATTAAAAGCTTTAAATCTAGACTCTTCATATTTAATATGGACAGTCTAGATCTCATTAGGAGTGATAAGCAATGGTGCTCATAAAGGATGAGCGCTGAAGATGTTTCCGGGTAAAAGAGGCCATTGAGATTTAAGTTATACTCCCCCTTATCTATTTTATAAAATAAATAGAAGGATTTTTTTTAGTTTTATTTATAAGATATGTCATTTAATTTTTTTATCACAATTTTCTCAATTACTCCAATGCTAATGTACAATAAAAATAGAACTCAAACCCAAGACCGATGTCTTGCAGTTTGGATAACATTGTAATTTACACACCTGGAGGCTTGTTAATAATTCATAATATAAAGGGAAAATTACATATATGTGTCACATAAAAAATTTATTATGACTAAGTTTTATGAATTTGTGAAAATATTCTTAAATGTTATGAAACTTGGTTATAATTAGTTTTCCTCGTAAAAAATCCAAATATTCCCTTAAACTTACTCCCTTTAACTAACATCGATCGATTAATAACAGGCATTGATTGGATACCGTTAACCGCCCAATTTGTTTTGAAACAAATATTTTTTATTTAAACAATTATTATTATTTTTTGGATTGCTCACATTTATCCTCTTATTAAAAGCAATCATATTAATTATATTTTAATATTTTAAAAAATATAATTATTGGCCCTTATAATTTTAATGTATTTTATTATTAGTCCTTGTACTTTTTTTCTTTTGCTTTAGGCCTCTCTATAATTTTTTTTTTCATTTGTAATATTAGTTCCTCTATTTTTTAATATGCTCAGAGGATGATGATGTGGCACCAACAATGTTAATTTATCTAGCATGCAATTAACATCATTTCACTGCATGTCAAATGAATGTTATATTCTATTTTATTCATTTTTACTGACTTTGAACTTGTCTCTTCGTCTCTGTTTTGTTTTCATTTGCTGCATCAAGATACTTTGTTTTATTTTTTTTCCTTATTTTGAAGCCATTGATTGTTATTTTTTTACTATTAAAAAATAGCCTCTATATAATTGTTATTTTTGCTAATATATAATAATTTTTAACCATTATATATGTTAGCACTATATTTTCTAATAAAACTATATATAGATTTTTAACCATTACATAGTTGGCATCTATATAATGATTATTTACAAATAATTGTTATATAGTTTGATCCAGTTATTAGTCCCATGAACTTTTCAATCAAGTATATGATGGTATTTTGTGATTACTCTTTCTTTTTCTTTCTTATTTTAACATTTAGCATAAGATTTAATGCCATTAGCTACATGTAAGGTAATTTAACATTATTAGCACTAAATTGTCACTCCACTGAGCATATTTGAAAATAGATAGACAAACATTGTAGACAAGAGAAACTATAGGAGCCTAGAGCAATAAAAATAAAGTATAGGGGTCAATAACAAAGCGCGATAAAACTATATGAATTAATATTGTGTTTTCTCTTTAATATTTACAAGTCAAAAATTACAAATTTAAAAATAACTCTTCAAGATTTACAACTCAAACTTCTTACATTTATAAGTCAACTATTTACAATATTCATAATTTAATATCTACAAATCAAACTTCACAAATTTACAAGTCAAGTATCTTAAATTTATGAGTAAATTTTTAAAAATGATAATACTTTAATATTTACAAGTCAATCCCTTAAATTAAGATAGTAGATTTACTAGTGAACTTACATAATTTTTGTAAAATGATTTTTTAAAATTTTTCAAATTGATTTACAAATTACAAGCCAACTTTTTAAATTTATATGGCATCGTTTTCAATTTGAAAGATAAACTTAAAAAATTTATAACTTAATAAGATAAAGAACACTTTGCCTACTCGTAAATTTAATAGGATGATTTTGAAAATTTTGCAAATAAATGTTTTAAGATTTGAAGAACAAATCCAAAAATTATGTAAATTCATTTGTAAATTTATGAGTTGACTTATAGGGTTTTTTAGTTATTTACTTGTAAATTTAAGATAATTGATTGGTAAATTTGCTGAGTTTGACGTGTAAATATTAAATATTAATATTGTAAGAGTTTGATTTGTAAATATAAGAAGTTTGAGTGATAAATCTTGAAAATTTAATTGTAAATTTGTGATATTTGACTAATAAATATTAAAATGTTAATATTTCAATAAAAATAATTTTTTAAATAAATCTGATCAGGCAACGAACCTTGGCCATCGGTGTTAGTCAAAGGGAGATGAGTTCAAGGATATTTGAGTCTTTTTATAAGGAAATTATATACAACTAAGTTCCATGGATATTAGCCAAATGGGACTTCTCTATAAATAAGTTTTTTTATTTTATATATATGAGATTTATATGTAATTTTCTCAATTAATAAGTTAATATTTACAACTATAAGTGAAACATCTTAAATTTAGAAGTAAATTTTTTTAAAAAAATTAATACTTTATTCTTACCATTCAATATCTTAAACTTACATGTGAACTCGGAAGATTTAAACATAAATTTACATAATTATTATAATGGTTCTTCAAAATTTATAATACAAGTCAATTTTTTCAATTATAAGACATCCTTTTAAATTCGTATGCCAAATATAGAAATTTGAACTTAATAAAGTGAAAAATGTTTATACTAGAAATTTCATAGAATGATTTGAAAATTTTGTAAATCAATTTGTAAAATTTAAAGAACCAATGCAAAAATTATGTAAGTTCATTTGTAAATCTATGAAGTTGACATGTAAATTTAAAAGATTGAATTATAAATATTAATGCTTTAATTTCTTTTTTGAAGAATTACTTTTAAATTTAAAAATTTTAACTTGTAAATTTGGGAATTTAATTTGCATATATTAAAGCATTTATCCTGAAAGAGGTTGGCTTGTTTATGCAAGATGTTTCACTTGTAAATATTGAAAATTTAATTTACTCATTAATCTATTATATTTCATTTACAAATATTAAAATATTAATGTTTTTTTAAAAAATAATATCAAAAAAATCATTTTTGACCAGTTAATGCCAGCTAGTGGTCGGTCAATGTCAGTCAACTCTAGTCAAATGGATGTAAATCTAAGGTTATTTGTGATATTTCATATGATAAATTAATTATAACTAAGTTTCATAGGACTTGAAAGCTTTGCCACAAATTTTTAGAATTTAATTAGAAATAAGTTCCTTATTATTAATTGGGACCATATAAAATTTTTCTTTAATTTAATGTATAAAATTTAAATATTTTTGTTGCGAAATGAATAATTTCAATTTCAATATAGACATGAATTTTTTTCTACTTATCCTTTTCATATTTGTAAAATTTTGTTATTCAACATTCAAGTTTGATGTAATTAAGTTCAATTAAATTCTATCAAAAAAATGAGTGCAATTAATAAAAAATAATTTTATAATTTTTTATTTTAAATAATTATATTTATATTTAATTTATTTTAGAGTTATATACTATAAAATTTTATTTTGATTATAAAATTTACGGAAACTATAAATTAATTAATTTTTTTGTATATATCTCTAAAATATTTTATTTTTAAGAGAAGTACTACTTAACACTAATAAAATATGTAGTATTTATAAATCTAAAAAAATCACTTTAAGAAGTAATTGACCGATTTAGTGTGTGTTTGATTTTCAATTTGTCAAAAGTTCATTTACTAAAAGCTCATTTAACAAAAGTCAGTTTAGTGAAAATCAATTGTTATAACGAAATTTGTGTTTGAATATATTTTTTTAAAAGTCAGTTTAGTAAACTGAAAGTTGTTTGGATTATGATAGTAAAATGTGCTTATGAATGTACAATTACTAAAAAAGATATTAATTGATGATTATTTATAATTTTTATTATACAAATGTAATATATTTAAAATATTTAAAAAATGTGATAAAGATTTTAAATAACATAAAATTTGATCTATAATGCTAAAAACTTGATCTCTAATTATTTGTACTTTTTTAATTTGTAATTTTAAAAAAATATGATAAAGATTTGTAATTTTTATTATACATTAATGTTAAAAATTAGCATGTTTACTTATTCAATTTATAATATTGAAAATTTGATATCTAATTATTATTATTATTTAAATGATAATTATATTTTTAATGTATTAACTATTTTTTAAATAAAAGATTAAAAGATTAAACTTGAGGTAGTATAGTTAAATAATATCTCACTTTTCAAATTCACTTTTCAATTAGTTTATCATTCCGTCTACTTTTTTAAAATGTTGGTATTTACACGTTAGAACTCCATTTTAATTTTTTTTTTTTTGCTTTTGAGGGAGTGGAATGAATATGGAGTTTGTTACCCTCATTATAAAGGAACTATCTTCTTCTTTACAAGAGAAAGCAAAAGAGCATCTCAAGCAAATATTAGAGGAACAATTTGTGAGCTTTTTCCAGTATGAATATGAAGCAGAGAAGCTAAAGAATTCAATCCAGGTCCTGCGGGGTAGAAAAGAGACAGTACAACGTCGCATTGAAGATGAAATACGACATGGCAAGGATATCGCAGAGAATGTTTCAAAATGGTTGGAAGAAGTGGAAGACTTACTCACTAAAAATGACGAGTTCTTGAACGACAAAGATCGCTTACGTGCAGTGTGTTCATTCAAAGAAGGCATTTTGACTTTACCTAAACCTGGAATAAGGCATCGTTTAGGTAGAACAGCTTATAGCTTGGCAAGGAAAGTGGACAATACTCTTACCAAAGCTTCCTTCTCTGATGGACTTACTTCTGGGTTGCGTCCCATAGCGATAGATTTCATTTTCTTAGAAGTTGATTTTGAAAGCTTTGACTCGAGAAATGTGGTCACGGACAAAATTACAAAGGTGTTGAGAGATTCTACCAATAGTATGATTGGGATTTATGGATTGGGAGGGATTGGTAAAACCACTTTGGTTTGGAAGGCGGTTAGGGATGCTCGAGATGATAGTCTGTTTGATGTGGTTGTCTTTGCGAGTGTGACAAGAAACCCAGATATAAGGAAAATTCAAGGCCAACTAGCTGATCAATTGGGTACGAGATTAGATGACGAAACTGAGATTGGAAGAGCAAGTCGTTTAAGATATATCTTTAAGATGGAAAAGAGGAATACTCTTGTGATCCTTGATGATTTATGGGCTGAATTGGATTTGAACATGTTGGGGATACCTGTAGATGATATCATTCCAAGGTCAAATTCTACTAAAGATAATTTTAAGAAAACAAACTCTATAGCAGGTAATAGGGTTATGAATGAACAAACAGCAAACAAATCAGTGAGTGATAAAGCCACAAGTGGTAGTGGTGTCCCAAAAAAGAAGGAAGTGGTAAAAATGTTCAAAGTTTTACTGACTTCAAGAAGTAAAAAGGTGTTGTCAGATAAAATGGATGTGAAAGAAAACTCAAATTTCCTCATAGAAGGCTTGCAGGATGAGGAGGCAGAGAAGTTGCTGAGAAAGGTGGCTAGAGTTGCTAATAAAAGTCTCAAGTTTGGACCACTAGCAACAAAAATTTCTAACAAGTGTGGTGGGTTACCCATAGCAGTTGTCACAATTGGAAGGACACTGAGAAACAAGAACTACTTGGAGTGGAAGGACACACTTGGACAGCTTGAAAGGAAAGAATTTACTGAGGTGGCTGAATCCGTGGAGTTCTCAACAAAATTAAGCTTTCATCATCTAGAGAATGAAAAGCTCAAGTCTACTTTCTTGCTGTGTGCTCAATTGGGTCATCATCCCCAAATTATGGACCTGGTGAAGTACTACATTGGTTTGGGCATATTTGAAATGTTCCTCACGATTAAGGAAGCTCGTGCAAGAGTATTCAAATTGATCGAAAAGCTTAAAGACTCAAGTTTGTTATTGAACAGTTATTCTATTGATCGCTTCAACATGCATGACATGATTCTTGAGGTTGCCCTATCAATATCATCAAAGGAGCGGCATTCATTTACCATGCAAAAAGGAGAGCTACATGAGTGGCCTCATAAAAATGAATTTAAAATGCATAGTGCTATATCTATACAAAACTATCATATCAAAGATAAGCTTCCAGATTCTGTAAGTTGTCTTAAACTCAACATTTTTCATATAGAAAGTCTTGATACTTTGTTCAGCATACCATCAAGATTTTTTAGTGGAATGAGGGAACTCAAAGCATTGATATTGACTAGCATTGATTTGTCAAAGTTTCCTACTTCAATCAAATACTTGAAAAATTTGAGAATGCTTTGTTTAGAGCAATGCATGTTAGTTGACATATCCTTTGTGGTAGACCTGGAGAAATAAGGATTTTATGCCTTTCAGGATCTAAATTTGAACATTTACCATCTAAATTAGGCCAATTATGTAAGTTGCAATTGCTTGACATTAGTAATTGCTTTAAACTTAAAAGGATTCCACCTAAAGTGTTGTCAAGTTTGAATAATTTGGAAGAACTATATATAAGAAATAATGTGAGGTGGGAGAGCAATGAAAATGAAAGTGGAAATGCTATTCTTGCAGAGTTAAGGCACTTGTATCAATTGAAAAATCTGGATATATGCATACCAAGTGTCAAAGTTTGGCCAAAGAACTTGATCCTTAGAAACTTAGATAGATACAAGATTGTCATTGGAGATGCTGAGACACTTCTTCCGAGAGAATTCAAGATGCCAGGTCTTTATGTAGGGATGAAACTATGTCTTGGGAATCAATTATACTTAAATCAAATATTAATTTAATAAACATTTTAAGTAAGTTAATTTGTAATATTTATTAATTATTATTAAATGTAACATTTTTTATCTTTGATTTCGTTTCTTCAGATAAGGATGAAGTATCAAGAGTTTTGGCACTACAGATAAAAGAAAACAAACTTATTCACTCTCGAAAAGGTATTAAGATGTTGTTTAGAGGAGTAGAAAAAATGTTATTGGGGGAGTTGAATGGTGTTCAAGATATGTTTTATGAGTTGAATTTGGAAGGATTTCCATGCTTGAAACAATTGGCCATCGTAAAGAATTCAGACATGAAATACATAATCAATTTCAAGGATGAACTGCCAGATCCTGAAGATGCTTTCCCAAACCTAGAATCACTTTATCTCAAAGAGTCAAAGAAAATGAAGAGAATAATCTCCAATAAACTTAGTATGCTTTCAAGCACATCATTTTCAAATCTAAAAGTTGTCAAGATTGAGAGTTGTGCTAAGTTAAAAAGTATCTTCTCCTTTTCCATGGTTAAGCTCCTCAGTAATCTAGAAACAATTGATGTTTCTAATTGTGATGCTATGAAGAATATTGTGCATAAGAAACAAAAATTTGGGGGTGATGTTAATGTAAAATTCCCCAAATTATGCTCTTTGGCACTGCAAAATTTGTTAAAATTTTTTGGAGTCTACTTCGATGATGAGGCTGGAAGTGGAAGTAATGAGATATATCTTTTCAATAAAGAGGTATATTTATATTCGACTATTTATTTTGATAGATATTTTGCTTTGAAAAGTCATTGATATATTATCTGTATTACTTTTAACTTTGGAATATAGCGCATACATGCTTATTTCTTGATAAATTTTTCTACATTTTAAAGCTCATCACATTTAATGATCAGTTATATCTGTGACATTGCTTCAACTTTGATTACCTTTTTAAACTCACACAATTGACTATAGTATAATTACTGGTAATGCAGGATGAAGTTCCCAACTTAGAGAGCTTAAAGCTATCTACAATCAACATACACAGGATATGTAACTCCAGCAGGTCAAAACCCTTTGACAAGTTAATGAAACTGAATGTTAAAAATTGCAAGGAAATAAAATATTTATTATCATCTTCCATGACTACTAGTTTGCAAAATCTCAAAAGCATGTCTGTATGTGGATGTAAGAAGATGGAGGGAATATTTGAAAATGAAGCAGGGGTAAGTATATAGGCCACAATCAATTGTATTTTTTATGCTTGAGGTTTTCTTTTATAAATTTGATAGATTATTAGCCATTAAGATATTAAATTTATTTTCTGATATGCTTAATTTATACCTCAGAAAGTTCCTGTATTTCTTATGTTAGAGGAAATCCATCTTACCGAGATGGACAATTTAAAGAGTATATGGTCTAAAGAAGTTAGTTGAGATTCCTTTCCTCGTCTAAATTCTGTGTTTCTTGAGCAATACAAAGTGCTTAAAGAAGTTTTTCCTAAACACATGGCGTTAAGATATGATAGGCTAGAGAGCTTGAAGATTGTCCATTGTAATAAGCTCCAAGTCATCTTTGATTTGCAAGGCATAGCAGAATCTGTTAAATATGAATCTTGCTTGAAGGTTCTTCAAATACAGCATCTTGAAGAGCTTCAGTTTGTATGGAAGATAGACCCTAATAAATGTGATAACTTGAATTTCAAGAGGTTGCATAATATCGAGGTTATTAAATGTGATGAGTTGAAATACTTATTTCCAGTTTCAATAGCTAAAGATCTTCAACAATTGGATTCCCTCACTGTTTTTGATTGTGCTTGTATCCAAGTAATTGTAGGCAATCCATGGAATGATGAATCAAGTCAAAACGGTATTCCATTTAAGTTTCTTAAACTAACCTATATGGCAATGGATTACCTCCCAGAACTGAAGAGTTTTTGTAAGGGGAGATATAGTTTAGAGTGGCCAAATTTGAAAAAGCTATCAGTGAAATGTTGTGATAATCTGGAAGCATTACGCATAAAATTACAAGGAGACTCAATCTTCTTGCCTGAAGAGGTACTTGACTCTTTTTTTTTCACTTCAATTTCTTTTTCCATTTTGGCATCCTTTTATTAAATAATAATGTACATGTTTCATCCTATTTGTAGATGATCTCTAACTTAGAATATATGGCAATAAGCGAGGATGAAGCGAAGAGGCTACTAAATCACTTCAAAAGTTATCGTATGAACCATATGAAAGAATTTGCATTGGTTTCATGTTCTTCAGCTGATATTCTCTATCAGTTTCTCAACAGAATGCCTTGTGTTGAAAGGCTCACATTGCATGACTGTGACATGGAAGAATTAAGTGTAAACCTTGAGACACAAGAAAACATTGGTACTATTGTCCAGCTTAAATCCTTGAGGCTGCACTATCTGACTTATCTTAAGGATATAGGATTTGAAATAGATCTAGTTCTCCAATGTTTAGAGAATTTGAATATCATAGAATGTCATACATTGATCAATTTAGCTCCATCCTCAGTGACTCTCAGTCACTTGACATCTCTTGAAGTACGTAAATGCAGAGGATTGGAAAGCTTGATGGGATTTTCAACAGCAAAAAGCATGGTCCAACTTATATCTTTAAAGGTAATTGAATGTGAGAGTCTAGAGGAAATTGTAGCATAACAGAATGATGAAGAAGGAGAAACAAAAGGCAATCGCAAGATTGTTTATTTTAGCAAATTGATCACTTTAGAACTAATGAGTCTACCACAACTCTCTAGTTTCTACAGCATCCATGCCTTTAAGTTCCCATCACTTGAGAAATTGATAGTGAAAGATTGCCCAAATATGGCAAAATTTTGTAAGCAAGTCACAACGACTGCACCAAATTTACAAGTGCTTAAGGGAGGAGGAGGAGGAGAAGAAGAAGAGAAGAACTGCTATTGGAAAGGGGACTTGAATGCTACAATACTAAAAATGTTTATCCTTTCGGTGCGTATTAATTTTTATATTATCCAATTTACTTTACATATCACTCTAATCTTAATGATTTTATTAAAGTAAATTAGCTCTTTTATCCTCTGAAAAGTTCACATATAGAATGGCTAGAGGAAACATGCATGGCATGGCAAAATTCTACTACTACCATTCAAATTTTGAGAACATTGGTGATGAAAAATTAAATATCTATATTAGACACCTCACTTCCCTCTTGCTTTTATTTTTCACTTTTTATTTTAATTTTATAGGTACAATCTTTGGAACTATCCAAGTATCCTGAGATTAAGAAATTGTGGTCTAGTAGGGAAAATCAGCTACTGGACAAGAGCTTTCAAAATTTGAAATCCTTAGTGGTCAAGAATTGTGAATTTTTATCAATTGTAATTCCGGCAAATTTGCTTCCTTACTTGGAGAACTTGAAAGAATTGAAAGTTCGAAGTTGCAACTCAGTGGTGGCCATATTTGATGTGAAAATTGCCAAGACAAAGCTAGAACCCAAATGGAAAAATCTTCAATTGACTTTAGACAAGCTTCCAAATATGAAGCATATATGGAATGAGAATCCTCAAGGGATTTTGTGCTTTGAAAATCTTCAATCTGTGTATGTCACTGATTGTGATTGCTTGTAAATTCTATTTCCATTAGCTTCTCTCACAAGAAATCTTGAAACTCTTGGAATAAAAAATTGTGGGGCACTTGTGGAAATTGTTGGAAAGCATAAAGCATCTGAAGAAGGAGGTACTGAAGAGTTTGTGTTGCCAAATTTAACCAAATTGACCCTTGGCATTTTGCCTAAGCTAAAGTATGTTTGCTTTGGCAGAATGAAACTACTATGCCCTAAATTAATGATTCTAAGTGTTTATCATTGTGGTGAGTTCAATAAGTCGCAGATATTCACATTAACATCCCAAAGCTACAATGGAACTAAGGATGAAATCAGTACTTCAAATGATTATCAATCCTTACCCACAAAGAAACAGGTTATTTTCACCATTCTCACATATATATTATGTTTTCTCCTTTTTGTAGGGGTTACACCCTTCCCTAAAGTTTGCAATTAAGGGCTGAGTGTTTAAGTCTTGAAAAAAAGATTTTAATTAAGCTAAAGATGGCTATTTTTGTAAATTTTATTTCATCATATTTGAAATCACTTTCGAGGGAGAAAATATGTTTTTAGGATATTTTGATAAGTTATATTGCATTAGCTTTTTAAAACAATGACTTTCTTGAAAAGTGCTTTTTAAGTCCTTTATTGTTTAAAGATTTTATAATGAGTTGAGCTACTTAACATCACACTTTTTCAGAAAACTTGAAAATCACTTTGCTTTCTTTTTTAAAATTAACTTACACAAACATGCCTTAAGCTGAGTTAATGATTTTTGGCCTTAAACTTTCAGTTTACACATATTTAATCCTAGTATGAAATGGTAATTAAGAGCAAACAATTTAAAAAGAAAAGGGTATACATGCTTAAGTCATCCTAATTAGACGATGAGTTTTAGCTTACTGACATACTTGAGTATGTTCTTCCTTTTTTTTTTTTGGTAATAAGAGTCTCATGTTTACTTTATCATGTAGTCAAATGATAGACTCAAATCATTTAGCCTTTCCAAAACATTAAGAATCAAATTAAATTACCAATGATCAATCCTATTATTGATCCCATGCATGTTTTCCTTTTGCTTCTTAATTAGTATATCAAGCACGAGAAGGAACTATTGCTCACTAAGGAAGATGAAGACATCTTAGTTCATAATGTTGCACATGCTTCTAAAGGAATAAAATGCCTTCGAATGCATTGCTTTCACAATGTCACTGAGCCAAGTGGATTCTGCTGGGAATCCTTCACAAGTTACCTAATATATCTGCCCTTATTGTGGCTTGTAGTGACCTCTATGAGATATTCTCTCCAACACTTAAACTTGGATTTGATGAGTTAAGATTAATAGAACTGAGGTTAGAGGATTTGCCTAGCCTTAACTACATAGGGTTAGAGCACTATTGCATGAATTCACTACTCCAAAGAAAGTTCAAGTACTTACATGTAAAAAGATGCCCTAGCTTGACAAAGCTAGTACAATCTTCAGTATCCTTTACCTGTCTGCGACGATTGATAGTAATAAAATGTCATGGATTGGAATATTTATTCACAACTAAGACTGCTCAAAGTTTGAAGGAGCTTGGGACGTTAAGCATCTCGACATGTGATTCAATTGGAAAAATAGTGGCCCAAGAGGAAGATGATGGAATTGAAGGTAGTAGTTGCATGGAAATGAAGTTTGAGAAACTTAAATTGGTTGTTTTTGAATCTCTTCCAAGGCTTGTATGCTTTTACACAGGGCATTCCACTTTGAATTTCCCAATACTTGATAAAATGAACATAGATGACTGCCCTAATATGAAATTTCTATCTCATGGCCTTATTGAAGTGCCTCATATGCGAAAGCGTGACCTTCTATCTTTCGTTAACAAGCATGATTGATTGGCAGAGATCATTTAGCACGTCATTAAACAGCACCTGTTTCATGGATAAAAGGTAAATATTTATGTTGTTGATTTCATTATAGTATATCTCTCTCTAGATCTCTTTCATATTTCCATGAACAAATTTAGAAATAGTTAGAAACTTATGAAACGTAACTATTGATTTAGTATTATGATAGAGCTCTTTCTATATAATAACTTCCTAAATAGAATATACACGTAAGACCTAACAAAATAAGAGAAATTCTAAGGTTTTGATATTAATTTAGAATAACTGAATTAATGTTACAAAAAAGAAGTCAATTATTTCAGTAAAAACCCCATTCCCTAATATTGAAACAAGATTACAAGGAAATGAAAATAGCAACAAGAACATATCCCTCACTAGTGTTTGAGAGAGCAATACTCTCCTTACTTTTATCTAACTCTTAAAACATTTTTTCAATGTGATAGAGGTAGAAAGGAAATATATATATATATATAGAGAGAGAGAGAGATGGTATTTTCATAATTCATAAGACCCCATTACATCCATAAGACCTTATTTAAAGGAATATAACTAAATAGTTAAGCTACCCTTTTATCCCTAATTCCCCTAATTACCCTTGCTATTCCTAATTCCCATGTATCAATATACTCCCCCTAAAAGAGATCCTTGTCCCCAAGGATCAGTATAAAGAGGGGAAGTAAAACATATATCTAAAATATGACCTCACTCTTTTTTTTTTGGACCTTATGTTGCTAAAACTTGTAATAGAAAACAATTTGGAAATTAAACAAAATTAATGGACATCAAAAGCCCAAGCATGCTGTAGTACTCCTTCAATTCAGAAGCCCATTATGGCAAGCCATATAGACTTGTGAGATACTAATTGTTAAAGCTTAATAATACCCTTGCTCCACCTTCATACCCCACTTCTACCCAAAAGCTTTTAGGCTCATATATACTTGAGAAGCCTAAATTTCATCAACAAAGGGTCTAATAACATTGTAATAATAAAGCCCATTTTAGATTGGGTCCAGCTTACTTCCACATGAAACAAACACTAGAAAGACCTAGATCAATTCTTCCTAAATGCATATAGCTAGAGAAGATTAAGTAAATCCCAACAAAAACCTTAAATCCTTAAAGCTTTACCTGAATCATCTTCTTTAACCCTACCTAACCCAAAATTGGTGTTTTCTTAAATCGATTCACCTCTAGGTTGTCCTTTGAATTCCTTGATTTTTCTGTCACTTTAGCTTTGCATTTAGAAATCATCTAGCAAGCAAACAGAGTAATCATCTTTGGTAATGTATTGCAAGTAAGAGTCTAGTGCATCCTGTCCTCTCCTCAATGAATGAAAGCTTTTCAAATAAAGTGCTAAGATGGGTGAAACACTGAAGAAGTTGTTGTTAGTGGAGGACGTCTTCATTAGAGCTATCAAGTTGATCGAACTCAATAGTTCATATAGGGCTTGCATTAAGTCTAATGATGAATAGAGACGACAGTGATAGAGTAAAGGCAAAGTAGAATATCCCTTTCAAGTCTACTAGAATCAAGTAGTTCTTTATCAATAATGCTAACAACTTCTTACTATTGAACTGAAATGACACCATCGGCATTCTCACTAACTTTAATAATGACAAGTTGTAACACATGTTGAATAGAGTAAACCCACTCATGGGTTTTAGGTTCTGAGTCAGTCTCACAAATGTCCTATAGACCAAGATATAAGCCTCAAATGTAGTCAAGTAATAGTGGTCTTCGAATCATCAATGATCCTGTCACTTCAGTATTGGTCCAGAATAAATGTCGATGGAGGGATAGGGACTGTTTTCCTTTCAATGCTCACTCTGATGAGTTCAACATAGTAAAATAAACTGAGCTTTAATTTTTTTTGTAATGGGTCTTCCTCTTCATTTGTAGTCAGTCCAGCGTCACTTCTATAATCCCCTGCTCTCGATTCTCTCTAATATTAGTTGTGACTATTATGAAGATAGTTTTTTTTGAGACTGAAGGCTAAAGAGGAATAACTATAGTAGATGTAAAGGTCGTCATCATCGAAGAAGGTGGTGGAGGGTTATATGGCAGTGTGTTAATGGCCCATAGCAACCACAGGAGAGTGTATGCATTAGTTGGCAATACAAAAAGCTTAGCCAAGATTTCGTTCATCTATTGGTAAGGCTGAGATATGGTTTTCTTATTAATCTCAATGAAATCATGATTATGGTAGTCTAATGTCTGTTGGTTACGTTAGAGCAAAGCCAACTATATCTCCAAACAATGTTCGAGGGTACCAGTGCGTTCACTAGATTGACTCTCTAGCAAAGCCATAGCCAAAGAGGAGGCTCTAATACCTTTGATAGAGGTAAAAGGGAAAGAGATATAGAGAGAAATAGTATTTTCATTCCTAAGACCCTATTACATCCATAAGACCTATTTATAGAGAACATAACTAAATACCCAAAATACCCTTTAATCTCTAATTCTTCTAATTACCCTTACTATTCCTAATTCCCATGTATCACAATACTTCCAAAACAACAACGAAATGTTAAAGTATGCAAAAAGGTGACACTAACATCTAAACTGAATCTACAGCTGCTCTATAACACAATATGACTTAATCCTCATTTTCTAGACCCTTCGGATAATAATCCTTACTTGCTAGACATTTTTTCTACTTATTGCTTCCCCTTTAATTTTCTTCCATATGTCTTAATATACCCTATACTTACATCATACCCTCATTTAAGAGTTTCACTTTCTCCTCAAGAGAAAAATCTAAAATATGTTTGGAGGTGGTATCAGCCTTTTCCCATGAATTTTCAAAATTTTGATAAGTCCTTTCATTTCACTATAACTTCCAATTGGCTAGACATAATTTTCAAGCCTTGTGGATATCTTAAGGTTGTACTTATAACTTAAATTTTATTAAAAGAGTTGGAGGTATAGTAAGGGTTACAATAGCTGTACACACAAATTTTTTAAGTTGGATGAATGCGAGTTGTGGGATGAAGTTTCAGCTTGTATGCAACTTTTCCAACCTTTTCTATGACATTAAAAGGCCAATAGAAATGAGGGCTGAGCTTCTAATTGAGTCATTTAGCCAAAGATTTCAATCTATAAGGTCTGATTTTGACATAAACTAAGTTACCAATTTCTAGTTGAACATCTTACCTATGCTTGTAAGCTTGTTTCTTCATTTTCTCTTATGTCAAAGCAAGATTTTCCTTTAAAATAGCTATGATGCAGTTCCTAGATTAAATTTTCTCATTAATAGTCTCTATGCCTAAAGGTTCATCATTCAACTTAAAGAAGGCAGGGGATCTCGTCCATAAGGTACTTTAAAAGAAGGACCATTCCTGTAGTGCTATAGTAAGAGGTATTGTACCAACAACCCAAGGCAAACCATCACACCCGTTATGTATGTTTCTCATTTACAAAGTAATGCAAATAAGTCTTCAACCCTAATTTAAAACTTCATTTTAGCCATCAAATTTAGGTGGTAAGCTAAGCTAAGACAAAGTTGAGTTCCTACCTATTTGAATAACTCTTCAAAATTAACTTGCAAACACCCTATCTTTGTTTGATACAATAGTCTTAGTAAAACCATGTAATTTAACAATTTTGTTCATGAATTTTTTAGCAACTTTTTTTTGCTGTAAAGGGGTGTGTTAGAGTCAAAAATTAGCATATTTTGTAAATCTAACAACCACAATAAATTTGACATCATACCTCTTATATTCTGGAAGTCCAGTAATGATGTACATGCTAATATCCTCCCAAACTTGTCGAGGAATTGGCAATGGTTGCAATAGTCCAGCTAGAGACAAAGCTTGATATTTATTCTTTTGGAACATGTCAAATTGCTATCCATATTGTTGGATATCCCTTTTCATCCCCTCTTAGTAAGACAACATTATATAAACTCTTGTAAGTTTGTAGATAACCTGAATGGCCTCCAATTGGTGAGTCATAAAATTCCTTCATTAGTAAAGGAATTTCAAGCTCTTGTAAGTGTGTAGGTAACCTAAATCTCTCATGATGATGAACCAATGCTTCAACAGTTGATAGAACACATTTGTTACCCACTTTTATTTGTCAATTAGGACCATTTTATTAATGATTTATCACCTTCAAGTGCACACATTGCATTAGATTTGGAACTTTGCCTAAGTTTCTAATATCAGTGCACTAGGGGCATTTTGGTCCAAAAAATGAACTTTTGAGAAAATGTACAAGAAAAATTGACAAAGTGCATTTTATGTCCAGTTGATGAATGGTGAAATTATATTTTTAAAATTCATTTTAGTTTGGGAGTAATTAAATAAAAAAGTCAACACTTTCTTAAGTGTCTTAGTTTGTCCTAGTTTTTGGTTTGCCTTTGTGTGAAAATTTTTATATAATTTTGTGCAGCCTAAAACTTGGTTAATTTAATAAATTCTCCCTTCTAATTATGAATTTAATTCTGGACATGAATTAGATTTTATTATATCATATGCTATTTAATTGAATTATGTGATTTATGTGAACATAGGTGGCATGTGACTTGTGCATCAATTGGGCAATTGAGGTCAACACTCCTTGAGGACAATGGCTGATGGTTTGCACGTGAATTATGATTATTTTGAGGGATTAGATCAGCTAAAATGATGTGGATGACACATGGGAAATTAGGCACACATTGGAATCATCTACAAACCAATAGGAAGTTGCCACCTTGCAAGTGTGACAAGGCTCCCATTTACATTTTAATTTCTTTTTCCTTATTTTAATTAAGCTTCAGCTGATGGGAGACACCAAGGAGCACGCCATTTTAAGTCCAAATGGGATCCAACACATATCTCATTCATCTTCCACATTCTCTTCTCTTGTTCATAGTGTTCTTCATTTTCTCTCTTTTGTTCTTCATTTTCCAGCACCCTAACCTCCATTTTTAGCCACCAAACCTCCACAAAACTCATACCATTCTTCTCCTTCTTCATTTTCGTTCCATCCCTTCCATTTTCACAAGGATTGAAGCTCATTTTCATCATTCAAGAGCTATGGAGTTTGGCCTTCACAAGCAATCACTAGGGTTCTTGAAGATGAAGATTGGCTAAGTTTCTTTGTGGAATCCTAGAGAGATGAAGATGGAGGATGAGTCTTGAGCTTCAAATTGGCTAAGTTCTTTTGTTTCCTATCCTCTTCTCTTTTTACTAGATGGTTAGATTCCTTAATCTAGGGTTTAATCATCTTAGCTTATAAATTCTAATTTGAATTTGATGTTGATGTAAAGAGAGAGGATTGTTTCATTTAATTTCTTCCTTGGACAGCCATGACTGAATTTTGCCACTCTTTGTTTGGCACATAATCTTGTGTTTTTCAATTAGTGAATTTCTTGTGTTAATATTGCATAATCTTGTGGTGTTAATGCTTGTGTTGTTGAGTAGCTTGACATAATCTTGTGGTTGCTCAATTTATGTGTTTGACCATGGCTGTTGAGAGAGGATTTTGAGTGAATCACTTGGCTAATGTCTTCACCAATTGGTTAATTAACTAGGGACTTTAATCTAAGACCTAGGGAGGTTAGCTAATTAGGTTAATTGGCTTAGGATAATTTTCTTAAGTCATGACAGCTTTAGTCAAGAGGAAAGGGAAGCTAAACTTAGCCTAATCATGAGAAGATAATGAGTCCAAAATCAACTAATCTCTAGGGTTCCATTATTGTAAAAAGGGAAGTTCATTTCACTCACTTTCACTAGCATTTTAATTACTTGCATATTAGGTAATTAGTTTAGATAATTAGCTAGATAACTAAATTCCTACAAACTTTGGTTGATTTATTTCACTAGATAACTTTCAATTAGACTTAAAACCATTCCTTGGGAGATGACCTAGGGTTGGCCTATATTGCATTAGGGTTAGCTTTAGTGTAATTTTGAGGATAAGCGACTAATTTCCTATCAAAATTTTGGCGCCGTTGCCGGGGAATGGTTTAAGTTTAATTCTAAGGTTGTTTAGTACTTAATTTACATTTTTAGTGTTCCTGAAAAATCTTTTGAAAAATTATAAAAATTTGTTTTTTGTGTCTTTTTTAGTGTTTTTTGTGTGTTTTGAGTGTTTTTATTCTGTTTTGAAAAAGAAAAAAAAAATTAATGCAATTTTCGTTGGTTTGGTGTAGAGCTGAAAATACTCTGTTTCTAGTGTCTCTGTCTGAAATTGAAAAATTAACTGGGAATGAGTCTGAGGGAATTTGAACTTGAAATTTATTTCATTGAAAGCTCTATATCCTAGCTTCACTTTAAAATTGGTTTGGTCAATTTTGGACGTGGGAAGTGTCCTGTGAAATTTTACAATCTAACAAGGTCCAGGGAGCCATTACAGAGGATTTCCAAAACCCTGTTTCAATTTTGAGTTAGCATATCTTCCTCTTTGTGCGTTCAAATTGATTGATTCCAGTTTCATTTTTCTTATCGCTGTCTTATAGGATTTTCTTCAATTTTTCCATTTTCCTATTTGAAAGTTTGTTAGAAGCTCTGAAGGTCTTCTGGACGAAATCCTGTTTCTCCAGACTTGAGGACCAACTTGTGAAAAATTCTGGGAACGATTGGGCAGGATTTTTAATCTAAAAGTTTTATATAATTTTCCTATATATCTCTTGTGTTTCTCATAAAAGTTTCAGGGGAATTTATCATGTGGATTTGCTGATAGAAAATTCACAAGTTCACTGTCTCCAGAGAGCCTACTGTGCGAATTCCAGAATTGCCAAAGCTTCTTGATTGAGCATTTCTAACTCTCTTTCTACTTGTTTGGTGTTATTTTTTTTTTCATTTTGTTGCTATTGAGTTTAATAAAAAAAATAAAAAAATTATTTCTCTTGCTGTTGTGTGTTTTGAATTGTTTCATGTTGATTTGCATTTTAGTTTAGTTTGTTCTTTGTTCTTAATTTTCTTGAGCTTGATTAGTGCATGACCCGAAGAAAACATACCTCTTTTGTTGAATTAGATCCAGAAATTGAAAGAACTATTTCTAGATTGAGAAGATCACAACCTATTCTTGATTCTCATTTGGTTTGTAATTCAACAATGGAAGGTATCTTAGGACATGAGCATGTGCATAATGAGGGCCATGGGAATGAGAATTTGCATGATGATGGCCATGTTAATAATGAATTTGAAGGCTTGCATAACCCTAGAGAGGAGAGGAGCATTAGGCAATTAACTCAACCTAATTGGCATGATAATCCTTATGGCTTATATGTTCCTCCTACTAATGTTCAATTTGAAATTAAATCCTCTTTGATTAATGCATTGCCTAAATTTCATGGGTTACCGGAGAGGATTGCCATAGGTTTTTGCATACTTTCCTATTGGTTTGTGATACTATGAAGCCTATGCATGTAAATGTTGATGATGTTCAAGCTAAGGCTTTTGTATTTTCTCTTGAAGGTTTAGCAAAGGAGTGGTATTTCAACTACCCTTCTTATGTGAAAGTGAGCACATGGGCCGAGCTAAGAAGACTCTTCTTAGATAAATTCTTTCCAAATTCCAAGGTCACCAATTTGAGAAAGCAAATCTATGGGGTCCAACAAGGAGAGGATGAGAGTCTCTATGAGTATTGGACTAGATTCCAAGGCCTTTTGGCTAAATGCCCACACCATCAAATTTCTAGTGAGAATTTAGTCCAATATTTCTATGAGGGCTTGATTCCAAGAGACAAAGTTAACATTGATGCCGCTAGTGGTGGATGCTTGATTGACCTCACTTCCTTAAAGGCTTGGGAACTAATTGACAAGATGGCTTCAAGTGGTGCTCAATACTCTACAAGGGAAAAGAGAAATGTGAATATGGTAGGTTCCTCAGTTCTTAATGATTCATATGTGGACTTGCTAGCTGCCAAGATTGGGAGAATGTTGGCTCCACAAATATCTCAAGTGAGCAATGTAAGTACTTCTCAAGCACTTGTCCCTTATTCTTGTACTTTTTGTGACTCACCTATGCATGTAGAAAGCAATTGTCCTATTAAGTTTGAACAAGTAAATGCTATCTACAATGGAAAACAATCCTATGGTGGGAGGCAAGGGCAAGGAGCTTATTCTAATACTTACAACCCTTCATGGAGAGACCATCCTAATTTCTCCTATTCAAATCCAAATGTGGCTTTACAAGACAATCAACAAAGAGGATCCTATCAAAACACCTTTGGCCGTGACCCTCCACCTCATTTGTCTCAAGGTAGCTCTTCTCAAAGCTACAATCCAAGTGGTAATTCTCTTACACCTTCTTCTAATTCTTATAGTGATAGGAGGCTTGTTCCAATTGAGAGTTCTTCTAATTCGAACTCTTCTAATGATGTGAATGTGTTACGTAAGCAGTTGATTGAAATGAACTCTTTGTATAAAAACATGTATGATGGCTTAGGGAACAAGGTAGAGAGTATGGGTAACAAGTGTGAGAACATGAACTCTAAAATTGATGCCCTTACTTCTCAAATGAATATGCTTGCTAACCAATTAAGTGCAGCCAATGCTCAAGCCTCTACATTACCATCCAACACCGTTGCTAATCCTAAAGCTAATCTTAATGCTATCACATTGAGGAGTGGCAAGGAGTTGGGAGAAAGAGTACAAGAAGACAAAAGACAAGGGAAGGCCGAGAAGCCCTCTTTAAATTCTTCAATTGATGTTAATGTTTCTAGTTCTTCTTTTGCTCCTAATGATGCATCTTTTTGTAGAGATGATGAGGATGAAAACATTGAGGAGATCATATGTGAGCAACCACCATCTAAGGTGGAAAAGGGGACTATGGCCGAGTTGTTTAGTAAGGAAAAAGAGGGAGAGGCCGAGCAAAGTGAAACAAGAAAGGAGAGTTCAAGGAAGGAAGAAGGAAAGCAAAGTCAAGAGATTATGAAGAAGCTTCCTTTTCCACAAGCACAAGTGGTCCCTAAGCAAGTAAAGGGACAATTTGATCAAGAGGTATATGATTTCTTCCACAAGATTCATGTTAATGTACCCTTGATGGATGTAGTTAAGAACTTTCCTAAGTATGCCAAATTTTTGAAAGATTGTTGTACAAATAAAAGAAAATTTAGGCCTAATGCAAGGGTACAATTACCCTCATCTGTGAGTGCTATCATGAAGCCTCAACTCCCTATAAAATGTGAAGGACCCCGGTTCCTTCACAATTCCATGCAAGATTGGCAACACACATTTTTCTCATGCATTGATAGACTTAGGTGCAGCCATTAATGTTATGCCTCTTTCAATTTATCATGCCTTGAGTCTTGATTGCATGCATAAGACACCTATGATATGCCAATTAGCGGATAGAAGTGTTAGAAGACCACATGGAGTAGTAGAAGACTTGTTGGTTTGTGTTAAAGGTCTATTATTTCCTGTGGATTTCTATGTGCTTGATATGTCAAAAGAAGGGAGTGGGGATGATATTTTGATTTTAGGAAGGCCATTTATGAGGACTGCCCGTACATTGATTGACATGGAAAAAGGTAGTTTGATTTTGAAATGTGGAGAGGATCATGTTATTTTTAATATATATGAAGCAATGAAACATCCTTTTGAGGATTATTCTTTGTTAGGTGTAAGTTCCATTGAGTTATTGCTTCATGATGCTTGTGAGTCTCACATGCTTGATTCTTTCTCACATGTTGATGATGATTTGTCTCTTGTTACTACTACATGTATTGATGGATGTAGTTGTCCTATTTGTTTAGAGATTGATGCATGCTTGAATGATGCAACTACTTCTTCTCATGATTTGTTTAAAATATCTCCTATGCTTGATCTTGAAATGCTTGAGAAGGGTATATCTTCTTGTGTTGTAGGTACTAAAGCCATTAAGGCCGAATCTATGAGTTTTTCTCCACTCGAGCTTGATGTTCTTAGGATTCCCAAGCTATTGGAGGAAAATTTTACACTTTCACATGTCGAGGCCGTGGCTCAAGTCCAAGCACTTGAGGACAAGTTGCAAGAAAAGGGGGAGGCTGTAAAGAAAGAAGAGGAGAAATCAAAAACAAGTGAGAAGCCTAAAAGACAAGATAGTACCATGGAATATTCCACCAAATTAGACTTGAAGAAGCTCATTCCCTCTTGTGTAGAGCCACCTACCTTGGAGTTGAAGCCTTTACCATCCAATCTCAAGTATGCATATCTCATTGAGAATGAGAAGCTTCCGGTAATAATTTCTAACTCTTTATCTCTTGAGGAAGAAAATGCATTACTTGATGTGTTGAGAAAGAACATACATGCTATTGGTTGGACTTTGGCTGACATTCCTGGTATTGACCCTATTGTGTGCACACATAAAATTTTTCTTGAGGACAATGCTAAGCCCATTAGGCAACCACAAAGGAGACTTAACCCATTGATTTTAGATGTGGTAAAGAAAGAGGTTGTTAAGCTACTTAGTGCTGGGATCATCTATCCTATAGCTGACAGTGAGTGGGTGTCTCCAACCCAAGTTGTACCTAAGAAAGGGGGGATTACTGTGGTAAAAAATGAGAAAGGAGAGCTTGTTCCAACTAGAGTTCAAAATGCTTGGAGAGTGTGCATAGACTATAGGAAGCTCAATAATGTGACTAGGAAGGACCATTTTCCTTTGCCTTTTATTGATCAAATGCTTGAGAGATTGGCTTCCAAGTCCCATTATTGCTTCCTAGATGGGTTTAGTGGGTATTTTCAGATTCCTATAGCTCCTAGTGACCAAGATAAGACTACCTTTACATGCCCCTTTGGTACATTTGCCTATAGGAGGATGCCTTTTGGTCTTTGCAATGCACCTGGTACTTTTCAAAGATGCATGATGTCCATATTTTGTGATTTTATTGAACATTGCATGGAAGTCTTTATGGATGATTTTACTGTGTATGGTGAGTCCTTTGATTCATGCTTGCATTCTTTAGATAAAGTGCTTGGTAGGTGCATTGAAAAGAAGCTTGTGCTTAACTTTGAAAAATGCCATTTCATGGTAGATAAAGGAATTGTTTTAGGCCATTTGATTTCTTCCAATGGCATAGAGGTGGATAAGGCCAAAGTAGATGTGATTGCTTCTTTGCCATATCCTGTTTGTTTGAAAGATTTGAGATCATTTTTGGGACATGCAGGCTTTTATAGGAGATTTATAAAGGGGTTTAGTGAAATTGCTTTGCCTATGTCTAAACTCTTACAAAAAGATGTTGATTTTGTTTTTGATGATGCTTGCAAAAGGAGTTTTGACACTTTGAAAAGCATGCTCATTTCCCCTCCCATTCTTAAAGCCCCAAATTGGTCTTTACCTTTTGAGTTGTCATGTGATGCTTCTAATTTTGCTGTGGGAGCTATGCTTGGTCAAAGAGAGGGCAAGTTATCATATGTGATTGCTTATGCATCTAGGACCCTAGATTCAGCTCAGGTTAATTACACCACAACTGAGAAAGAGTTGTTTGCTATTGTTTTTGCACTTGATAAATTTAGATCATATCTTCTTAACTCTAAAGTTGTTGTGTACACTGACCATGCTGCTGTGAGGTACTTGTTTAAGAAGACAGATTCTAAGCCTCGCTTGATTCGATGGGTGATCTTAATGCAAGAATTTGATGTGGAGATAAGGGATAGGAGTGGTTCTACCAATCAAGTAGCGGATCATTTGTCTAGACTACCTCATTTAAAAGCTACTATGGTAAACTCTAACCCTACTATTCCTTGTGATTCATTTCCTGATGAGGCATTGTGTGCCATTTCATCTAAGCCTCCATGGTATGCCTCTTTTGCTAACTATATTGAGTGTAGAGTCTTGCCTCCTTGTGCTTCACGTTTTGCCATTGAAAAATTGAAAAGAGAGTCTAGATTTTACATTTGGGAACCACCTTTGATGTGGAAGATTTGTAGTGATAAAGTGATTAGGAGGTGTGTTGATGATGTTGATGTGCCTTCTGTTCTTGAATTTTGTCACTCTCATGCATGTGGTGGTCATTTTAGCTCAAATAAGACAGCTAGGAAGGTTTTAGATTGTGGATTGTATTGGCCTAGCTTGTTTAAAGACTCTTATGAATTTTGTAAAGCATGCTTGAAATGTCAAAAGGTTAGTAGTTGGGGTAAGAGACATGAAATGCCTCAACAACCCATTTTATTTTGTGAGATTTTTGATGTTTGGGGCATTGACTTCATGGGTCCCTTTCCACCATCCTTTAGTTTTGAGTACATATTACTTGGTGTTGATTATGTTTCAAAGTGGATTGAAGCCATTCCTACTAGAACTTGTGATGCTAAGATTGTTTTGAAGTTTCTCAAATCTAATATTTTTTGTAGGTATGGAGTTCCTAAGGCCTTGGTAAGTGACCAAGGATCCCACTTTTGCAATAAGATGATGAAGGCTCTCTTGGCTAAATATGGAGTGCATCACAAAATCTCTACACCATATCATCCCCAAACTAATGGCCAAGCCGAAGTATCAAATAGAGAAGTCAAGAAATCCTAACCAAGGTGGTGAACACAAATAGGAAGGATTGGTCTTTACACTTGGAGGATGCTTTGTGGGCTTATCGGACCGCTTATAAGACTCCCATTGGCATGTCTCCTTTTCGATTGGTGTATGGAAAGGCTTGCCACCTCCCTGTGGAGATAGAGCATAGGGCCTATTGGGCCATCAAGAAACTAAACTTGGATTTCCATCTTTCGGCTAAGGAGAGATTTCTTCAAATGCAAGAACTTGAGGAGCTTAGGTTGGATGCCTATGAGTCTTCTAGAATCTATAAGGAGAAAACAAGGATCCTTCATGACAAGCTAATCTTGAGGAAAAAGTTCCAAGAAGGAGATCAAGTCCTCTTGTTCCAAACAAGGTTTATTCATAAGCATGCCAAGTTGAAGTCTAAGTGGGAGGGACCATATCTAGTGACCAAGGTGTTTCCCTATGGGGTTTTGCAACTCTTGAATAAAGCCACGGGTTCCACTATGCAAATCAATGGTCACCTATGCAAGCTCTACAAAGATGCCAAATCACTTCAAAAGGAGGAGGACTTCTCTCAACATGTTTTTGAACCACCATGATAAGGTTGTATCTCTCTAACCTTGAGCTTTTACCTTCCTTTAATTGATATATTTAATGATAGGTATAGTTCAAGTGTGGGGGAGATGAACCTAGTAGGAAAATTAGAGTTTATTTGCTTTATTTGACTTCTTTGTTTTGTGTTTTAGTTTGAAAAAAAAAAATCTGCACCACACTTTTGTTATGCATTCATTATTGATCTCACCTTATTTTATCACTAGTCTATACATACATTGAGGACAATGCATGATTTAAGTGTGGGGGAGAGAAATAAACATTTTGTTTTGTTTGTTTGGTTTGTTTGGTTTTGCAAAAAAAAAATTTTTTCTTTGTTTTGTTTTGTTTGAGGTTACTTAATTACCTAGCTCTTGAATGGATATTTTGATTCTTGAGATGTGGTAATTTTTAGGATTGAATAGGTGTGAAGTGAACATTCTTTTACCTTGAATTAATGGATTAGAGTGGCATATTACCCATTCATGGAAGAGGCTAAACACTCATGTGTGATTAATTCCTTAGTGATGTTACCCTCTAGAATTTGTTTCACTTCTTAATTAAGACCATATATCTTGCACTTGTTTGATAGGAGATGAGAGATGGCATTCATAAAAAATAGCCAAGAGCCAAATAGCCAACCTATTATTATTTATTATCCTTTGTTAGCCACTTTGAGCCTTTGGTTTGATTCTTAAAAAAAAAATATTCACCCTATTTTTCCCCAAGGAATGCATGTTACACTTTTATATGTCTTTTTAATATTCATTGCATGTCCTAGATCAAATGAGTGGATGCCTATTATCATTTCTCTATCCATTACTTCCATTGTTTTCAAAGAGTTAGGGGCAACCAAAAAAAAAACAACAAAGATAGATTTGAAAAAAAAAATATAGTCAAAAAGAAAAGAAATAAAGTTGCTAGAAAAAAAAAAAAAGAAGAAAAAAAAGAAAAGAAAGAAAAAAATAAAAATAAAAATAAAAAGTTGCCTAGCTCATCCATTCCATTTGTTTTATTATTTCTTATCATTTCTTTCCATCCTCATTGTGTTAAGGTGTTCACTCAATTGAGTTAGGTTATGCTTTGCATATTAAGGGGATATATCTTGATTTAGCATTATTTTGATGCTAACCCTATTTTTTTTTATATACATGCATTTCTTAGACATCCTTTCATTACCTATATCACAACCTAATAAAGTCCATTTGATTCTTGATTGCAAGTGCTATTTAGTGATGGAGATGTAGAAGGGTTACAAATTCATAGTAGGGTTTATCCTAAGAAATTTTGAGTGAAATTTAATACCTTATACACTTTGAGTGATGAGAGCAAACACTTAACCTAGAGAGGCTTACTCTTTGACATTGATTCTTGGTAAGGGTTTGTTTGTGATGTGCATAATTCTTTCGTAATTATTGCCACATTGATTGATAATTTGTAGAAGTTCATGAGCTAGTATTTTAGTGACTTGAAACAATGTTTTTCTCTTATTTCTTTGTCTTATAGTTTCTTTTGGGACCTTTTTCACTTGATTTTGCCCGGAGTGCAAAAGCTAAGTGTGGGGGAATTGATAGAACACATTTGTTACCCACTTTTATTTGTCAATTAGGACCATTTTATTAATGATTTATCACCTTCAAGTGCACACATTGCATTAGATTTGGAACTTTGCCTAAGTTTCTAAGATCAGTGCACTAGGGGCATTTTGGTCCAAAAAATGAACTTTTGAGAAAATGTACAAGAAAAATTGACAAAGTGCATTTTATGTCCAGTTGATGAATGGTGAAATTATATTTTTAAAATTCATTTTAGTTTGGGAGTAATTAAATAAAAAAGTCAACACTTTCTTAAGTGTCTTAGTTTGTCCTAGTTTTTGGTTTGCCTTTGTGTGAAAATTTTTATATAATTTTGTGCAGCCTAAACTTGGTTAATTTAATAAATTCTCCCTTCTAATTATGAATTTAATTCTGGACATGAATTAGATTTTATTATATCATATGCTATTTAATTGAATTATGTGATTTATGTGACATAGGTGGCATGTGACTTGTGCATCAATTGGGCAATTGAGGTCAACACTCCTTGAGGACAATGGCTGATGGTTTGCACGTGAATTATGATTATTTTGAGGGATTAGATCAGCTAAAATGATGTGGATGACACATGGGAAATTAGGCACACATTGGAATCATCTACAAACCAATAGGAAGTTGCCACCTTGCAAGTGTGACAAGGCTCCCATTTACATTTTAATTTCTTTTTCCTTATTTTAATTAAGCTTCAGCTGATGGGAGACACCAAGGAGCACGCCATTTTAAGTCTCAAATGGGATCCAACACATATCTCATTCATCTTCCACATTCTCTCTCTCTTGTTCATAGTGTTCTTCATTTTCTCTCTTTTGTTCTTCATTTTCCAGCACCCTAACCTCCATTTTCAGCCACCAAACCTCCACAAAACTCATACCATTCTTCTCCTCTCTTCATTTTCGTTCCATCCCTTCCATTTTCACAAGGATTGAAGCTCATTTTCATCATTCAAGAGCTATGGAGTTTGGCCTTCACAAGCAATCACTAGGGTTCTTGAAGATGAAGATTGGCTAAGTTTCTTTGTGGAATCCTAGAGAGATGAAGATGGAGGATGAGTCTTGAGCTTCAAATTGGCTAAGTTCTTTTGTTTCCTATCCTCTTCTCTCTTTTACTAGATGGTTAGATTCCTTAATCTAGGGTTTAATCATCTTAGCTTATAAATTCTAATTTGAATTTGATGTTGATGTAAAGAGAGAGGATTGTTTCATTTAATTTCTTCCTTGGACAGCCATGACTGAATTTTGCCACTCTTTGTTTGGCACATAATCTTGTGTTTTTCAATTAGTGAATTTCTTGTGTTAATATTGCATAATCTTGTGGTGTTAATGCTTGTGTTGTTGAGTAGCTTGACATAATCTTGTGGTTGCTCAATTTATGTGTTTGACCATGGCTGTTGAGAGAGGATTTTGAGTGAATCACTTGGCTAATGTCTTCACCAATTGGTTAATTGAACTAGGGACTTTAATCTAAGACCTAGGGAGGTTAGCTAATTAGGTTAATTGGCTTAGGATAATTTTCTTAAGTCATGACAGCTTTAGTCAAGAGGAAAGGGAAGCTAAACTTAGCCTAATCATGAGAAGATAATGAGTCCAAAATCAACTAATCTCTAGGGTTCCATTATTGTAAAAAGGGAAGTTCATTTCACTCACTTTCACTAGCATTTTAATTACTTGCATATTAGGTAATTAGTTTAGATAATTAGCTAGATAACTAAATTCCTACAAACTTTGGTTGATTTATTTCACTAGATAACTTTCAATTAGACTTAAAACCATTCCTTGGGAGATGACCTAGGGTTGGCCCTATATTGCATTAGGGTTAGCTTTAGTGTAATTTTGAGGATAAGCGACTAATTTCCTATCACAGTTCTCCCGATTTCAGCACTATTACATGTTATTATGTGAA